>NC_091473.1:169456210-169764438 GCF_036971445.1 Narcine bancroftii | reverse complement strand
CTTTGTATTATTAGTGAAATTAGTTATAACTTACTCAGACTCTTTAGCTGAGATGTTGGGATGTGTTAAATTGCCACGGCTTCAGCACGAATCCCTATCATACTCCCGTAATTACAGCTTGCCAGACTGAAAATTACCGTTTGGCTCTTTGTTTACTGGTAAATCTGTGCAGGAATTCTATCATGTGTAAAGCCTGGTGCATTATATACAGTATATTAGAATAGTGGACCATGCCAAGATTTCCTTTGTATTATAGTTTGGTCTTCTCTAGTTCAGATCATTTGGTGTGATTAATAATACAATTTTATTATTCTGCTGCATGTCAAAAAAACTTCCTGCAACAATTAAAAATACGTTCTCCAAACAGTTCAAAGCACAGGGATGGCCAAGCTTTTAATTTTTAATTTAGACACACAGCACGGGAATAGGCTATCTCAGTCTGCGCCATCCAATTAACCTACACTTGTGGGCTGAAATGGCCTATTGATCATTTGCTTCTTAATATGATTAATATCTTATAAAGTACCACGAAGCCAAGTCTGCAAATTTTATCAGAGGAAGGAAATAGGTCATGGATTTTAAAGTTAATAAGATGTTGGTACAGTTCTGTTCACTTGCCTTTTAGATTTATCCAGTTTGAAAAACTTTGGTGATGGTACTGAAATTTGGACGTGCTCCTTCTTGAGTCATTTTTAAATGGCATTTTACAATGAAAAGGTGTTATATTATTGCAAAAGTTTTCAAATATTCTAAACAAATTTGTTTTTCAAGGAAGCATTCAAGAACTGAAAGCGACAGGGATACATATTCAAAGTACACACGAGTTTTGTCTTCGATGTGATTATAATGCATCCTTCAAAAGTCCTCTGAATCCTCAACATCAACTGGTCAGTCTTACAGATTTTCTTATGTAGAATTTTTAAAAAATCGTGGGATGATAGTTATCTTGCTCAAGCAGGAAATAATTAAGTACTTATGTAGTTATATAAATTTGAGACAATAATCGCAACAGAGCTGCACAAATCATCCTCAAATCATAGGTAGTTCTGAAGGTATCATTAATAATCACAATTGAACAACAAACTTGCAAAGCCTAAAGAATTATTTTTCCATACTTTCAGACAACATTCGAGGCATGAAGTCTGCTGGCTCCCAGACCAATTCAATTAGTCCCTCCCCCCACCCATCCAATGTATTTCCATTTCTTTTCTGGATTCTGTAGATCTTCCCTAATTCTTCTATCGCCCCCTTACACCAGGGTTAATTTATAGTGGCCAATTAACCAACTAAACAGCATGCCTTTGGGAATCCAGAGCACCTGGGGAAAATGCAGCCACAGGGAGTACATATATAAACACTACACAAATAGTACTGGAGGTCAAAATGGACCGGAATTGAGGAAGTTGTGATCTGTCTAATTGGGTGGAACAGGGTTTGTGGATGTGGAAGGTTTGTTCATTGTTTTTCAAAATGTTGGCACTTGATTCTCCATTAGAGTAACAAGCCCCCGATTGCTTGTACTGGGGAAGATGGCAGAGGCAATGGGCTGTTGGTGGGCATTGTTTTAAATTAGTGATTCCCAAAGTGGGTGCTACCGGCCTCCCCACTGGGGGTGGTGAGGAGAAAGGGGGTGGTCAGGGGGCGGTGAAGAAAAAGTGGGAGGTGAATTTTTATTTGTTTCTTGTTGATGTGCTCTGGACAGAACACACGCCACATTCTTGTCTGAAAAGACCAATGCTCCAGGTTTGTGAGAATTTCAAATTATCTTCAGGCTGTAATGTACATTTAAATTACATACAAGTACAGTGACCACCCCTATTTTTGGCCCTAACTGCCCACCCACTCCTGATCGCAGATCCTCACCCTAGCTGCCTGCCCATCGAGCTCCCGGTGCCCTGACCGTGATTGGGGGACCCCACAATATTTCCTTATATTTTTCTGGGATGTTTTGTAGCGACTTACATGGTTTTTACATTTGTTAATTTTTGCTGGAAATGCTTTGGGTTTTTTTCTCCTCTGTAATGGTACACAATACATTTATTTCATTTATATTTCTATTAGGCACCGTTAACTTATATTTCATAAGTGCACATATATGTTACACATGTATAGGCTGTGTTGCGTTACCGGTTATATAAAATGGCGTAGAGCTGGGCACGTGCTTTTTGGAACTTTCAGGAATTTCTTTTTTGAATATTTTCAATCTGTGATTGGTTGAATCCGCGGATGCAGAACCTGAGGTAATTGTATTGATATTTCCTTATGTTTTTTTTCTGCTTCATTTTCTTGTGATTGACATGATTTAAAAACAAAACATATATTTATATTTCTGGCAGAATAAAATATGGATTCAGTACAACAAAATAAAAAAGAAGTGTAGGCAATATAGTGTGGAATATCGGAAATATAGATTTGTATAAGCACCACATAATCAACAGAAACCCATATGCCTACTGTGTAAGTCTTTTCAAATTAAATCATGAAACCTTCTTCGCTTCTTGAGCATTTAAAGAAAATACACTTTAATAAAACAGACAAAAAGTTAGCATATTTTCAGTCACTTCAAGGAAACTTACAGAAACGGAAAACCATTGCGAATATGTTTGCTAGCACTTCACAACCATCCAGTGATGGTCTGCATGCATCATAAAACATTTCATTGCTAGATCTGGTAAACTTCATACAATTGGAGAAGAGCTTAATGTGCCAGAAGTAAGTGAGGTTCTGCGCACAGTTTTACACAAGTCACGTGAACAAATTATGTTCGAAATAAAAGATTGGATGAAGTGGCTGAAAACACTGAAGGCAAGTGGTGCAACTGCTTAGAGCAGCATTTGGCTTATAATTAGATGTGTCCACTCTGCCAGGCAATGAATCTTTGCTTCTTGCTTGTGTTCGTTTTGTCAGAGATGAAAGTTTGGCTCAAGAGCTGTTATTTGCAAGACAGCTGGAAGCAGATGCAAAAGGGGAGACAGTGTTTCGTGCTGTTGAGAATTTTTTCAGAGAGAGACATCCCGCTAACCAATGTTCTTGCTTGTGCAACAGATAGGGCACCATCGATGACAGGTTGTCATCTTGGCTTCATCAGTTTCTTGAAATAAGCCGTAGCTGGTGTGTTTACGGTGCACTGTGTAATCCAAAGGCAACATCCAGTCGCAAAAAACCTAAGTGGTCAGTTTCACAAATCATTAAACACTGTCATTACAGCCATAAATGAAATCAAGGCTCTTAATTCCTGACTTTCGACAGCTTTGCACTGAGAATGATAAAGATTTTGAACGCTTGTTGTTGCACACAGAATTTAGATGGCTGTCAAAGGGAAACGGTCTGAGGTGTTTCTATTCAATTTTTAAAAACAGTTATTGATTTCTTCCAAGACTCCAATTCTGTTCTCTGTGATGAACTATGAAACATCAAGCATGACATTGCTTACTTGTCAGATGTATTCACAAAGTTCAACATAGTTCATTTGCAACTGCATGAAATTAAGTTAACCTTATCAAAGCCAAATCAGCCCTCTCCACCTTTCTGTACGAGTTAGTTATTCAAGTGTGACATAGTCCGTCATGAGCTCTTCCAGTTTATGAGCCTCTCCGAATTGGAGAAGAACGAGAGGATATCAGCTGATGACCTTCAAATGTATTGTGCCCTCCTGGATCAGCTGCATAGAGATGCGTCTGACAGGATTTGGATTTATGACTAGACATAAGTAATGAGGAAACAGGAATGGTGGAGGAAGAATTGATTTCACTCCAAAATGACATTGACTGGAGGCCAAAGTTCAAAAAAATCATATCAAGATTTTTGGTGACACAAAACACATTTCTGACCACTACCCTGCACTGTGGAATAGAGTCAAGATGTAAATTATTGCCTTCCCAACATCATATTTAGTAGAGCGAGGCTTCAGTGCAGTGGCCCAGCTTCTTTCCAAGCCAAGAAACAAACTGAAAATTATTCAACGTGGGGATCTAAGACTTCTTCTTAGTGCCTTCCAGCCTGAAGTTGAGAAGCTGATTTCCCTGCACCAAGCACATCTATTCCATTAAAACATTGAAGACAATGTAGTTACAGTTGAGACGTAGATTTACCCTTTCATATTGCTTAATAAACTGGTTTATGAGAAGTTTTAATTGTGAAATATATACGCTTGTATATAGTGTTAGATTAGTTGTTTAAAATTTGTGGTAGACCAAATACCAAGGGGTGTTTATTCATTATCTGTGTGTGTTGGGGGAGGGGCGATAGGGAATGTGGCATGGGAGCCAAGGAGGCGGAAGCCCAAAAAAGATGCAAAATCTGAAGATCTGAGTACAGCACAACTGAGAATTTTGAGGGATTGTTAAGGTTGTAATAAATATTATAATTAGAATATACTTACACTTGGAGAGAATGGTAAAAATTTGAAATTCCCTTCCACCAAACTGAATTAATGAAAAGTTATTTGATAATTTCAATTCTGAGATTGATTTTATTCACTCAAAATATATGGAGTCAGATCACAGCTAAGGCATGATCTCCTATTTCAGGCTAAAGGGGGCAAATAGACATTCCTGTCCCTTAGCTTCTATGGCAGGGGTGGCCAAACTGTGGCTTGCGAGCCACTTGCGGCTCTTTGACATATAATGTGCGGCTTGCAGGAATATGTTGCCTGAGACAGGAATATTATTGCTCACAATGGTAGTTTTAGTGTGCGGGGCTTGTGATAAGATGTCTTGCAGCTCTCAAACATCTGAAGTTTATCATACATGGTTCTTGCGTTAAGCAAGTTTGGCCAATCCTGTTCTATGGGTTTTCCTGAAAAGTGATATCTTGTTACTTTTTTTCAAGTGGCAGTTTCATTATGTGGAATATCCTGTTGATCCAGATACATTCTACACTGTGAATGTTTATAACATTCCAACATCAAATATTAATGAATATGCACCTGAGAAATTTGCAGCAATTAAAACACCAGGTACCTACCTGATAAGAGTGGCACGTTAAGCGCAGCGCTGTTACAGCATTTTACTTCCCCCATATCTCGTGCATTGCTTTGTGTCTTTTGATAGTTTTCTACTGTTTATGGCCCTCATAATTTTCTGTACCTCTGTTATGTCTACACCATTCTCTCCATTCCCACCTGCCTCCAAGGAAAACAAGCCCTCCTTATCCAATCTATCCTCTTGATGGAAATACTTCATTCCAGGCAACATACTGGTGAATCTCCTCTGCAATATCAATTGCAATCCTATAGTATGGTGGTCCAAATTGTACAGAGTGCACCAGGTGTGGCCCAACCAATGTTCTGTAAAGTTTAACCTTAACTTCCTGATATCTACATTCTATGCTTTGGCTAATGAAGAGGAATATATTTCCTTATGGCTTCGTCATCTTTTCTGTCAGTGCTGTCATGGTGTCCATGGACATACTATGAAACCTCTCTGTTAATTCTATCTTTCAAGGTAAACCCCCTGTGATAGTACAGGATACTATCACTATGTATATTTGTATATATTTGCTTATAGCTGTTGTGATTGGCTGAGAGCCGAAGCCACGCCTACTGACAGGTCATAAAAGGTTGCTCCTAACCAGACCCAGGTCAGTCTGGACCGGTCGACCGTGCTATAATACGCTCCAGTCTTTAAAGCCTTGTTTTGAGTTAACAAGTCTTTGAGTCATTCGATGCACTGGACCACCTAGCAATATTATTCCACCAAAGTGTGTCATGTTGTACTTACATTATTTAAATTCTTGTCATTGCTATGTCCACCTTATCAACTGAGCAATATCATCCTGTAACCTACAACTAATCTCACTATCAACAGCATTACTATTTTTGTAACACCTTTGTGACAAATTTTGTAACAATTTTGATAAGAGTGGCACGTTAAGCGCAGCGCTGTTACAGCACCAGCGACGGGGGTTCAAATCCAGCGTTTCCTGTAAGGAGTCTACACATTCTCTCCATGTCTGCATGGGTTTCCTCGGGGGGCTTCAGTTTCCTCCCACTGTTCAAAACGTACCAGGGGTTGTTGATAAATTGGGTGTATTTGGGTGACACAGGCTCATGGGATGAAAGGGCCTGTGACTGTGCTGTATGTCTAAATTTAAATTTTAAATCTGCAGTCGCTGTTTATGCCTCTGTCAATCAGTAACATAACAGTAAGAAAGTCTATAGTAAGGGACCCAGCACTGATTCCTGTGATAGACTGGTCATAAGCTTTCAATCACAAAACCCTCTATCATGACTGTCTGACTCCTGGGATCAACCTAGCTTTATCCTGAATTTCCCAAATGCCAGCTTTTAGATCAGTCTCCAAAGTTGGATTTTATCAAAAGCGTTCTTCTTCTTTGGCTTGGCTTCGCGGACGAAGATTTATGGAGGGGGGGGGGTAAAAGTCCACGTCAGCTGCAGGCTCGTTTGTGGCTGACAAGTCCGATGCAGGACAGGCAGACACGGTTGCAGCGGCTGCAGGGGAAAATTGGTTGGTTGGGGTTGGGTGTTGGGTTTTTCCTCCTTTGCCTTTTGTCAGTGAGGTGGGGTCTGCGCTCTTCTTCAAAGGAGGTTGCTGCCCGCCAAACTGTGAGGCGCCAAGATGCACGGTTTGAGGCGTTATCAGCCCACTGGCGGTGGTCAATGTGGCAGGCACCAAGAGATTTCTTTAGGCAGTCCTTGTACCTTTTCTTTGGTGCACCTCTGTCACGGTGGCCAGTGGAGAGCTCGCCATATAACACGATCTTGGGAAGGCGATGGTCCTCCATTCTGGAGATGTGACCCACCCAGCGCAGCTGGATCTTCAGCAGCATGGACTCGATGCTGTCGACCTCTGCCATCTCGAGTACTTCGACGTTAGGGATGAAAGCGCTCCAATGGATGTTGAGGATGGAGCGGAGACAACGCTGGTGGAAGCGTTCTAAGAGCCGTAGGTGATGCCGGTAGAGCACCCATGATTCGGAGCCGAACAGGAGTGTGGGTATGACAACGGCTCTGTATACGCTTATCTTTGTGAGGTTTTTCAGTTGGTTGTTTTTCCAGACTCTTTTGTGTAGTCTTCCAAAGGCGCTATTTGCCTTGGCGAGTCTGTTGTCTATCTCATTGTCGATCCTTGCATCTGATGAAATGGTGCAGCCGAGATAGGTAAACTGGTTGACCGTTTTGAGTTTTGTGTGCCCGATGGAGATGTGGGGGGGGCTGGTAGTCATGGTGGGGAGCTGGCTGATGGAGGACCTCAGTTTTCTTCAGGCTGACTTCCAGGCCAAACATTTTGGCAGTTTCCGCAAAGCAGGACGTCAAGCGCTGAAGAGCTGGCTCTGAATGGGCAACTAAAAAGCATTACTGAGGACATTAAACCACAGTTCTCTTCAATACATTTTGATATTTCTCCAAAATGTTCAATCAATTTGGTCACACGAGATCTCCTGCTGAAAATAACATCCTACCTATCTTTGATTAGCTCCAGTTTTTATAAATATAGATGAATGCTAATCCTCAGAATTATGGGGGATTTAAGGAAGAAAGTTTCATCCAAAAGATAGATGAATGTATTGCCTGAAGGGGTGGTGGAGGTAAGTAGTCACCCAATATATGAAAGGCAATTCAGTGAGCACTTGAAACACCATGGCATAGAAACCTACAGGCTGGGTGAACGGGATTAGTTTTGATTGGGATTTTATGACCCGCTCAGATGTGGTGGGCTGAAAGGCTTGCTTTGATCAAGTACCTAAACCCATTCACCGGCATGCAGTAGACAAGTTCTGGAGAAACTCAGCAGGTAACACGGAATCCACAGACCTGTGCATCTCAGGTCTGAGCCCTACGTCAAGAATATGTCAGGACTTTACCAGCATGCCGCCATGATGAATGAATAATTGTAAGTATAAAAATTAGCCAAGCAAATGTGTTCCCACTAACAAAAAATCTTCACAAAGTAAATGTGAACTGAACAATTGCTTTTTCTGTCAGGTTGTGAACATGAGGCAATGAAAAACCATAAGAACTGTGAAGGTAAGCAATCCTGTGAAAACTGCTTTTAAAATTTGTATTAATTGCCGATTCTTGAGATAAATGACAATATTCAATGTATCGAGCATAAATATATGCCTGGTAGGCAGGTCCAACAAATAGCTAAGACAAATTGCATGTTAGCATTTATTCCAAAGGGGGTTAGATTTTATGAATATAGTTTTTTTAAACTGTTGTACAGAAAGTTGTTCAGGCCACATAGCATTCAATGCAAAGCTTTGGTCTCCTTATTTTAAAAATAAAAGCTCTGGTAAAGGAAATTTGCCAGGGTAATTCCTGGGATGAGAGGATTAAGAGAGCTAGACTGTTTCCCAATTTATCCTTTAAACAGGCTTTCAGTTGATGGTATGCAAACATTGTAGCATGAGTTATTCCATATTTGTACTTCATTTGTTCAAATGTTAATAAATTAATTCCCTAAAAACAATTTTCTATTCTTTTAATTCCTTTTCTCTCCCATTCTCTAAAGGAAAGGTTATCTATTGAAAAAGGGATTAGCTGATTTTGTGTCAATAATAATTTTGGTAGTTTGGTAATTTGTTTTTTTCCTTTCTACGTGAATCTTCTTCCATATATTGAGTAAATGATGCAGTACTGGTGAGCTTTTATATTGCACCAGCTTTTCATCCCAATTGTAAAGTATATGTACCTTCTCCCCTATTTTATCTAGCTCTATCTTAGTCCAATCTGGTTTTTCCCTTTTCTGATAAAAATCTGATAATTACCTTAATTGTGCAGCTCTATAATAATTTTTAAAGTTTGGTAACTGCAAACCACCTTGGTTGTAGCTCTCTGTTAATTTATCTAACACAATCCTCGGTTTCCCGCCTTTCTATAAAAATTTCCTCATTATTCTCTTTAGTTCATTAAAGAATTTCTCTGTTAAGGGAATTGGTAACGATGGAAATAGATATTGTATCCTTGGGAAGACATTCATTTTAATGCAATTTACCCTCCCTATCAATGTTAGTTGTAATTCTTTCCAATGTTCTAAGTCTTCCTGCAATTTCTTTATTAATGGTTGATAATTTAATTTGTACAGGTGGCTTAAATTATTATCTAATCTAATACCTAGGTATTGAATTGCTTGTGTTTGCCATTTAAATGGTGATTCTTTTTTTAAATTCTGTATAATTTGCATTACTCATTGGCATCACTTCACTTTTATTTGCATTTATCTTGTACCCCGATATTTCTCCATATTCCTTCAATTTCTTATGTAGTTCTTTTATTGACAGACTGAGATTACCAGAAGGAAGCAGCTTTGAATATGTGATTACAGAAATAATAATAATAAAAAGATTTATAATGAACATGTACATCAAGCTGCAAGAGAAGGAAAATGATGAAATAAGCAATAAACCCAAACAAAAGTGGGAAAAGATTTAAACATAAAGATAAAAAATGAAACATGGACAAAGTTATGCTCTGGAACTATGAAGAATACAATAAACACAAGGTTATGTATGATACAGTATAATTAGTTACACAGGTTATATATCACACCCCAAAAGTTAAAAAAAATGGGATCCAACATTATCAGACAGATGTTTTCGCTGTAAGAAGGAAATGGGAACAACAGTACATGCAATTTGGTCATGTGAGAAAGTGAAAAAGTTTTGGGAAGATCTAAATCAGGTATTAAATAAAATCACAAAAAGCAACTTACCAAAAAATCCAGAGATCTTTCTTCTAAGTAATATAAGAAGTAAAGAATTAGGCCTTAAACTGGATGAAGAGTAAAAAAAGATTTATTATGATAGCCTTAGCAGTAGCAAAAAAATGTCAACTTGGAAATCAGAAGAGAGCCTAAGAGTACAGCAATGGTACATAGAAATTAATAAATGTATTCCTTTGGAAAAAATAACATATAATTTAAAAAATAGTCACATTATTTGAACAAATTTGGGAACCGTACATGGAACATAACAGAGAGGGCTTGCCTCGGACCTCCACCCCCTAAAATGATAAGAAGACAAAATGACTTGATCCAGTGTGTAAAAGTAGATGACACAATTTTCTTGTTTATTTTCATTGTGTGATGATGTCTTTTAATGGTTTTATTGCATTGTATATGTTGAACATTTAATGGGTTTGTAGGGGGTAGGAATGGGGGAGGGAAGGTAGGGGGAAAAAGGGGAGAAAATGCCACTGTGTATATTTAAGAGGGAAATGTTTGAATGTATTTTGATTGATATGGTTCACAGTGTGAAAATTTTAAAAAAGAGCTAGACTGGGACTGTATTGCTTGGAATTTTCAAGAATGAGGGATGACCTTGACAGGGAAAATGCTGAGATATTTTCACTTGTGGGGGACAGCTACAAAATAAGTAGTTCGTGATTTTGAACTGAGGTGTTCAGAAATGTCTTTATTCAGAGATAATGAACCTCTGGAATTCTCTGAGCCTAAAGGCAGTGGAGACCAGACCGATAAATGTTTGAAAGATGGAAACTGGCACAGAAAAGTTGAGGCCAGCATAGATCAGCTATGCTCATAATTGAATGGTGGGGTAATCTTCTCAGGTCTGGGGATCAATTCCAGCTCTGATTTTTTTGCGTTCTTTTTATAGTTTTATTGATTGGCTAGGAATTCCATGGAACAATAGAAATCAAAAGATGATACAAAATTTCTATTGGTTTCACTGGCAATTTTGTTGTAAAGTACTTGAGCTGAAATTTCTTCTAATACAATTGGTATGTAGCGGGCCGGCACAACAAGCAGCCATTGAACATGACGATCAGGTAGACAGCATGCGGGATGAGACGCCCACTCCCATAGGCTGCACGAATAATGGTCAAATTGACCAATCACTGCCAGCAGATCACAGGGGGTCCAATCTGAGCCCACGCATCTGGGCCAGCTAATTAGCAGCTGGCCTCACTCAAGCCACACCCCGATGTTGACATGGCCGGCTGCCTATAAAAGGCAGAACTGCAGCCCAATAAAGCCAGTGCTGATTACACTCCCTTGGTGTGTGAGTCTTCTTTCAACCTTGAGCTATAACCCATTATACCTTGAGCTATAACTGTAGTGACCCTGACTGGTCCAAATGGTGTTTTGGACCCAACAATGGAGGAACAGCCTACAGTCAATGCCATAGTGTTGAAGCTGCCGGCCTTCAGAATGTCGCAACCATGGGTGTGGTTCCAGCAGGCCGAGGTGCACTTCACCATTTGCCAGATCTCTGCAGACGACAGGCACTACTACCACATGGTCAGTGCCCTCGATCAAGATACCGCAGCCTGCATCATCGACTTCCTCCAGCAGCTCCTGGAGCATGGGAGGTATGTGGCCATCAAGGAGCTATTAACCTGCACTTTCAGGCTCTTGAAGCATGAGTGCATGGCCTGACTGCTGCAAATCAACAGTTTGGGGGACAGGGCCCCTTCCACCCTCATGAGCAACATGCTCACTCTCAATGATAGCCACACCTCCTGCCCACTGCTCAGCAGATCTTCCTGATGAGGCTACCCAAGGATATCCAGCTGCTCATTACGGAGGAAGACTTTGATGACCCCAGAAGGTTGCAGCCTGAGCAGATCTGCTCCGGGCGGCAAAGAGGTACAACTGCATTTCACTTGAACAGGTGATGGCACCTCATCAGCAACGCCCATCCAGGAAACCTGCGGACCAACTGCCCACCCGATCGATGTGCCCCACCAGTGAGCAGTACAGTTTCTAACATTAATGGTGGGGTACTGAGGCCTATCAATGCTGCTCCCCCTGTGCGTTCCATGGAAACACCAAGGCTGGCCATCATTGGTGGCTACCATGACCAGCCAACTGGATAGCCTCCTCCTCATCCAAGGCTCCCTGTCAGGCCGACATTTCTTGGTGGACACTGGAGCACAGAACAGCGCCCTCACCTGGCTAGAGAAGAGTTTTGAAAGATGGAGGAACTCAGCATTGTGCGGTGCTCCAATAACCCATGGGCCTTCCCCCTCCATATGGTACCTAAGGCAGCGGGAGGTTGGAGGTTGTGCAGAGACTACTGCCATTTAAATGAGGCCACCATGCCTGATAGGTATCCCTTGTCCCATATATAGGACTTCACTGCTAATCTGCAAGGGGCATGGATATATTCTCTGAACTGGACCTCATCAGGGGTTATCTTCAGATGCCAGACCACCCTGATGACATTCCCAAAACTGCCATCATAACCCCCTTTGGATTGTTTGAATTCATCCCTCATGCAATTTGGGCTGAAACAATGCAGCTCAGACTTTCCAAAGGTTGATGGAAAGTGGGTTGGGATCTGCACTTCGCCTTCATCTACCTTGATGACATTTTAATAGCCAGCCAAACCCGTACCAAGCACGACGCTCATTTAAGACTATTGTTCTCCAGACTAAGTGAGTTCAGTTTAACCATCAATTCGTCCAAGTGCCAGTTTGGCCAAGAGACAATTGATTTCCTGGGCTGTTATCCACCAAAGTGGACGCTATTCATTCCTTCCCCAGACCATTGACCGTGAAGTGATTGCAAGAGTTTGCAGGTTTGGTGAATTTTTATCATTGCTTCATACCTGCAGCAGCCCGCATCACGAGTCTGCTATTTACCCTTATGACAGGGCCCAGTAAAGACAATCAGTATTCACAGGAGGCGACCAAGGATTTCCAAACAACCAAAGATGCCTTAGCCAAAGCCACCCTCCTTGTGCATCCAAGGACAGATGCCCCGACTGCCCTCACGGTAGTCGCCTCCAGCACAGTGGTCAGTGGTGGACTTGAACAACTGGTCAATGGATAATGGCAGCCACTGGCCTTTTTCAGTAAACATCTCAGGCCACCAGAGGTCAAGTACAATGCCTTTGATAGGGAGCTGTTAGCACTATACCTGGAAATTCGGCATTTCCATTACTTCCTGGAGGGCAGGAAGTTCATAATTTGCACAGACCATAAACCACTTACCTTTGCTTTCAGTAAGGTGTCTGATCCGTGGTCAGCCTGGCAACAGCGGCACCCATCTTACACATCTGAATTTTCAACAGACAATGAACATATTGCTTGCAAGTCCAATGTGGTAGTCGATGCCCTATCCCATCCAACCATCCTCACGGAGCATGACCCCACCCCAGGTATCGACTATGCAGCTTTGTCAGATGCGCAGCAAGCAGACCCTGATGCAGTGGCATACAAGACAGCACTTACTGGTCTGCAACTGGAGGACATCCAGATCACCCCAGGTAACTGCACGCTGCTCTGCGACACCTCGACTGGTAAACCACACCCCATCATTCCGGTCACACAGAGGAAGCAAGTTTTCGATTTGGTCCACAATTTGGCTCATCCTTCTATCAGGACTAGAGTTAGAATGGTGGCCAACAGGTATGTCTGGTACAGCCTCTCTAAAGAGGTCACTCAGTGGGCCAAAACATGTACTCAGTGCCAGGCATCCAAGGTCCAGACCTACATTAAGGCCCCTCCACAGCCCTACCTGTATCTAGAAATGCACATTATCTATTGACCATGGTCGACTGGATGACTAGATGGCCATAGGCGGTGCCACTACCTGAAATCTCTACAGAGACATGTGCACAGGCATTACTGAACACCTTGGTGGGATGTTTCAGGGTCCCCAAACACTTAATATCGATGGGGGGAGACCCCAATTCACTCCAGTCTGTGAACCACCTTAGCAAATGCCCTGAGGACTCAACTCCACCACAACACAACATGCCACCCGCAGGCCAACGGGCTGGTGGAGAGGTTCTATAGGCACCTGAAAACAGCTCTGATGGCCCAACTCACCGACCGAACTGGGCCGATGAACTCCCTTGGGTCCTGCTAGGCATCCGCATCACCCCAAAAGAGGATCTTGAGGCATCCTTTGCTGAGTTGGTCTATGGTGCGCCCTTAGTTATCCCAGGCAAATTCGTGGTAGCTTCCGAGGATTTGGGGAAGCTCCCGGTGGCCACATTGTCTTGACTGTGCAAGCACTTGGGCTCACTAGCCCCATTTAAGCCCAGAGATCACAGGCAAGCCAGCACCTTTGTCCCAAAAATCTATGCAGACTATCACTATGTATTCATCCGATGTCAGGCCCACCCGCCTCCTCTTCAATGGCCTTATGAAGGACAATACCACGTCATCAGGTACAACAGCTCCACCTGCACGTTGGACATTGGTAGCAGGGAGGAGACCTTCACATTCGACCGGCTGAAACCGGCCCATTCAGTGGGTTCACAAAGAGACGAGTCTGGATACAAGTGTTACTTTAACACACAGGAGACAAACAGGGGAGAATGGGACTCGATTACTATTTCACTTAAGCAATGATATAGACATTCACCTCGGACCTAGGTTGGACTCCAACAATAATGAACCTATACCTGACATGATCACATACTACAAACAGGGACTTTTACACTCACCCAGTTCCCTGACCAACAGGGGTGCAGTTCCCTGCAAGTATTGATCTATCACAATACTACAGCTCAGCTTCAGTATAGTGCACACCTTACTTGTGACATTTCAGCAATGTCCACAGTAATAACATGGCATGGAGTGATGTCCTGAGCTTGGACCAGGAGGCCAGAGAGAAAGAATGAGCTGTGCATCGGTGTTATATGCAGTGCTAATCTGTGCTTCTAGCCAATAATGACCCTAGATGATTTGAATTAACCAACGGCAAGCTGTGCACTAGTGGCTGGAGTCCAATTGACAGGTGATACAACTTCCGAATAAGTCTCAGACAGGGAGGACATGTGAACACCTGCAAATACACAGATTCCAGACAAGCAAGGAGGCTACATTTCTTCCACACACAACAGTCTCCTTAGTTTCTGATTACCAAGAGAAACAGTTGCTCTCTATCTAGTTCCTTCATGATTTTAATTAATTTTATTACATCTCCTCACAATACTACTGACTCAAGGAGAACCATCCCAGCTTCTCCAGTCCATCCAAATAACTAAAGTCCCTCATCCTGGAATTGTTTTTATAAATTGCTTCCAAGCTCTCTTAAAAATCTTCAGATCTTCTCTAAAGCCCTGCAAAAGGTAGTGGACACAGCCTAAGATATCACAGGCCAAACTCTTCCCACCATCAAGAACATCTACAGGGAACACTGCCATCGGAGAGTAGTTACAATCATCAAGGAATCACACTACCCAACATATGCTCTGTTTTACCTGCTACAATCAGGGAAGAGGTCTAGGTGCCACAAGACTCATACCACCGGGTTCAGAAACAGCTGCTACCCCTCCACCATCAGACCTCTCAACAACAAACTCAATCAGGGACTAATTTAAGGACTCTTATTTTTTTTCCTCTCTATATTGCAGTTTGTTTACATTTCTTTATTTGTTTACATGTGTACATTTTGTACATTTATTTTGCACTATCAGTAAGTGATAATTCTGCCTCGCTCACAGGAAAAAGAATCTCAGGGTTGTATGTGATGTCATGTACGTACTCTGACAATAAATCTGAAACCTGAAAGTCTGGCATCCAATTGTAGCTAAATAAAGGATTTGATAAAGTTTCATCGCTATCAGGTGGTACCTACTGCCTCACAGCTCAAAAGATCTCTGTTCAGTCCTGATTTCTGATGCTGTCTGTGGAGTTTGTATCTTCTCTCTCAGACAGCACATTAACATGCTCATAGAATAATGAACTAAATACTTAGTTCAACTGGTCGTTGATAAAATCAATTGATTCCACAATAACAGCTGTTTTCATTTTTGTATTTTGAAAATTCATTCAATCAATCATTTGGGGAGAAATCATGGGGAATGTTCCCACAGCATTTATTTATAGATCATTTTTTTTATAGATGCCCTCTGGAAGCCAAATATATCTGTGTGTTTGGTCAATAATGACGTCGTGATCAATTTTACCACCAGTGTAACTTCATTTCGTTACCACGTTAAGCTGGCCAAGTGTGACGAATCTTCATCGATAAGACTTAATCAAACCACTATTCCCAAGGTATGAAAACAAAACTATTTTGTGTACAAGAAGAATGAATTCAAAATTATGCTTATTTCTCTATGCGAGTCCTAATCTTTGTTTCCTCATACATTTTGCTTTTACTTTCTTTCAGATATTCAATATCTTCCATTTTAAAATGATATGTTCTGCTTTATCAACAAGCAGTGAGAATTTCATTTCTAATTAGTTTCACATTTCCATTCTTTTGACTGCTTCCCATATCAAAAAACATTGTATGAAAACTATCTGCTATTTCTCAGGACTTTATGTCAGTTTATTGAAAGCTAACTATCTCTTTAATAAATAATCAGCTAACATTCCATTGCAGGAATCTAGGATTTCTACAACTACACATGGCTGTGTCCACATGAAAGGCATCAGTACTGGCTGCAAAAATAATAACACTAATATTCTAATTGTTCATTTGTTTACTCTATTTGATTTTTCAAGGCACAGCCAGGGAAAAAAAAAGTTGTTTGTCAAGTTTTGTAAATTCTCTTCTCATTTTCTCAAGAAATGCTTCTTTGTCACAGACACTCCGTCAATCCTTTGTAAATGATCCAAGAATATGCAATAGTTTAAAAGGTCTTGTATTTTCTGAGGAAATGCGGCCTTCAAAGGCTTCCTTGATTATCAGATTGTTTAGGTGTGTTCCTTACAAAAAAGTAGAAATCATATTGTTGAAGCTAGAAATTTTACAAGGTGTGCTTTCACAGAGGTTAAACAAAAATTGAATCTTAAATGAGAAGTATACCACCATTGACTTTGTGACTAGAATTGTTAACTATTTTAAATAATTTCTTCCATCTAGTCAAATGGATCAAGAATTTCTATTACATTTGTGAGAAATTATGTATAGGATCTTTCTGAGCATTTATGCGTAGGTGTAAGTAAAATTCGTTAATGTGTACCTTTCTTTCAACATTTCAATTTTGTATGTTCCAACATATTGGGATTTTACAATTAAATTTTTTTTCATTATTCAGTGTAAATAAACAAGTTATGTGTTGCTATTCATTTTAGGTAAAACCGTACTTCTCTGAATGTGAATATTATTGCAAAAGACACGAAGTGGTGGTTCGATGTTCTATAAGAAATGGTAAATTTATTTCCTGTTATTTTTATCGATTTGCTTCAGTGTTATTCAACTGTGCACAAGTATCAAAGGTAGAATGACCCGATCTACACCAGCTTTGGTTTGGTTAACTTACAAAAGCAGGGAGCTTATTTGGCACCGGTGTGAAGCATTGGTTACACCACAGCTGAAGAATCATGCCCAATCCTGGTCACTGCAAGTCAGGACAAATGTGGAGATTAAGGAAGGTTACAGAAAAGATGTACTGGAATTATTCTGAGGATGGGGAATTTGGTTGCAATGTTAAAATGAGGTATTATTCAAAGAATATTTTTAAAATTTGGGCATACAGCACAGTAACAGGCCATTTCGGATCATGAGTCTGTCCAGCCCAATTTACACCCCATTAACCTACACCTCTAGTACATTTTGAATGGTGGGAGGAAACAAGAGCCCCCGAGAAAACCCATGCAGACAGGGGGACAAATTCCTTACCCAATCCAGTCCGATCGCGTTGTCCTAATCACTACATCAACCATGCCACCCTTTTGTTTCACAGTAAGAATGCAAAACAACCTTTTGTTTGCTCACTCTAATACATGGATATTCTTCTCATGGATGGTCATCTTGTCATGGTGTAAAAGCTTGTGGGGTCCTGTAATCCCAAGACGGCTGCCATCTGGAGCAATGCTCCTGGCAGGGTCACCCATGTAGGTGAGGTAGAGAGTGAGGTTCCTGACAAAGAACAATCCAACCAAGTCCTCAAGAGTGGAACAGGCGAGTGAAGTAACTTTGAACTCAACAGCTGTGAAGGGAGAGGAAGGCTGCAACAAATCCATCAGCTCCAATCGTCGTGGTTTCCACGCCATTGGGACTAGTTGGTTGTTTTGTGAAGCATCGTGTGCTTCTTGGAGTGTAACATCAAATATACGGTAAACAAATACACACATATTCTCCACTCTATGGGTCAATGGAACAAAGGCCACCATCCTCAACTAATAGAGATAGCCATGATGGCATGGATATTTCCATGACTTTTGGGTGCCAATGTGCTTCCCAATATTATGCTTGAATGAAGCAGGTTTAATTATCTGACAGTGCCCTGTTATTCTGCTTACCCAATACAATTTCTCTGTATTTATGCTATTTTTAAAAATATCTTTCACCTTCTAATCTGAAGGAAATATAAACAAAATGTGTACAAGCTATTGTAATAATGTAAAGCTTTTAAGTCCTGTCATCATTATTACATACATGAACCACATGTGCTCAGAGACACGTGCTTAAAAATGCAGTAACCTAGATGGCATCTGAGTAGGGCTCTGTAGAACTGAAGGTTATTTTCTTTAACGAAGATACAAATACAGAGATATTTGGCTCCCTTATGGGAAAATGTCTACTTGCAACATTTAAACACAATGACCAGATTACAAAAGTATTCCCAGCCTAGTGGAAATCTTACTTGCGCAAAGCTCACTCCATTTTGGAGGTAATTAAATAGCTGCAGAGAAAGACGAGAATCAAGCATCGTTGCTTCTTAATTCCAAAAGCTGCTGAGTTCATGTGAGACAAAACCTGCATTGGATGAGATTTCATGAAGTCAATCAAAACCCATTTCTTCTCACTTGCACCCAGGATAGCACTTACCCACTAACAATTGTTCAGGAAGCTCACCAAACAATACTAAATCTTTCACTCCCTCTCATTTTTCACTTGGCTACTGTTCAGAAAACAAAACACTTGAAATATAAAACCACCTGAAAAATAAACTAGGACAGAAATAAAATTCTGCAGATACAGTTCTAGAATCTGATGATGTCTCTTCACCAGACGAAAATGCTTGATCTCAACAGGTTAGTCAGCATCTACGAAGAAAGAAACCACCTCCTTTATGAAAAGTTAACCGCCCTTTGGCTCTTTCTCCATAGTTGCTCCTGAGTTGCTAGATATTTACCGCATTCTTTAATATTATTTGAGAGGTAACTATTGGCAAGGCACTGGGAATAAACCCTCCACTCTGTTTCAAAATAATTGCTCAGGATATTTTGCATCCCCCAATGGAGACAAATCCTCATTCAAAAGATAGCAATTGTGTCATCTTTTGGACTCAAATCTCTGGAATGGAAATTGGATACAAGGGACAAGCATACAATATTTCATGGCAATCCTAGCAAGAAGCCTGTATAAATTTCTCTTCCAGGCCATTTTGGTTCACTTATATAGATTTGTTATTACAGTTGGAATAAATTCACATTCATGTTTGTAAAGGTTAAAAATTTGTATTGATTCTAAGTTATTTTGTGTGTGTCTCTTTAAGAGAACTGTAATGACTATGATGTAATATGTCATAATAGCTGCCCAGGATAAGCGCTTGCTCTTTTACCACAAGTTGCGGAGGAAGCATGAGCATGAGAAATTTTTCTTTGAATTTTTTTTACCTCTAAGTTTTTTTGTACCTTTTTTTTGTATCTTTATATATTTTTCTTTCTTTGGCTTGGCTTCATGGACGAAGATTTATGGAGGGGTATGTCCACGTCTGCTGCAGGCTCGTTGGTGACTGACAAATCCGATGCGGGACAGGCAGGCACAGATGCAGCGGTTGCAAGGGAAAATTGGTTGGTTGAGGTTGGGGGTTGGGTTTTTCCTCCTTTGTCTTTTGTCAGTGAGGTGGGCTCTGCAGTCTTCTTCAAAGGAGGTTGCTGCCCGCTGAACTGTGAGGCACCAAGATGCACAGTTGGAGGCGATATCAGCCCACTGGTGGTGGTCAATGTGGCAGGCACCAAGAGATTTCTTTAAGCAGTCCTTGTACCTCTTCTTTGGTGCACCTCTGTCTCAGTGGCCAGTGGAGAGCTCGCCATATAACTATATTATATTATGTATATTATATTATATGTTAATGCTTTGTTATTCACCATTATGAAAGTCTTGTGGCAAAGCTATGAAAAATGTTTATTTGTTCTATCAAGAAATTAAAACTACATAAAGTGATAGTCACAGAGTTTGATTTGTTGGATTAAAGAGATCTAAATTTGGGATATTGCAGCTCACATTTTGAGAGGTGATACTTTGAAATTAGGATATTAGAATAAGGAAAGTGTCATCTACAATATTACATTCACTTTTCAAGTAGTTTTAACAATGCCCAGCTGTGTATTACTCCACATGTAGTGAGTAGAGAGGCTGAGAGTGGAAAAGAAGCAGGGATTGTGGAATTGTAAAGTATTTTAGAAGCATGCATGAATGACTACTTGAACCTTTCTGCACTATTTTATTACAGATTAAGAAATACAATTAAATAATTGACAGGAATATCCTACCACATCAAGATTCTAAAAATATTGTTCTCTCAAAGCTTTAGTGGTGCAGGATGGGCAGGATTTTCTGGAGTTACTGCAACACTTTAAAAAATCTATTTCATAGTATATTTTTTCCAATAAACTAAGTGAGCTTAAAGGATAATGGGAAATGGGGCTCCCTAAATTTAAAGAGAACACAAAACCTCAATGTATTTAAAAGGAGCAAGGGAAATGGAGCCTTGGTAAGAAGTACAGGAATCAGGGCACTGGTGAGTTTATTGCCAAGAACAGTAGCGTAAACTATTGTGCTTTCTGAACAACTGGATAGCAGATTAGAGTTTTACCTTTGTGCTTCTCCTCTGTCATTGTGACATCATAGGAAGAGCAGAAATCTATTAATTGGTTGTTTCTGATAACATCAATGTGGTTGGACAGAGAGCTATGAATTAGGTTTTCTATCATTTTTCCAATCAAGAATTGTAGTCTTAATTCAACATAATAAATTCCAGTTTTCTTTAAATGAATACAAGAATGACATTTAATGGTTTTATTTCTAGAACACACAATACCTTACCATCTTCCTGAATCTGGTGAAGATAAATGAAGCATTGGTAAGAAGCAACACGGTTAATTATCTGAACCTTACTGAGAAAAGCTATTGAAATTAGAAATTGTGTTTGGCAATTCCTAAACTATTCAATATGTGCTCAGACTTTGTTGCTCTGCTCTGGTGTAGTGATTTCATGGCCAGGAATGTTCTTCTGTTCTACCTATGTACCCTTACTCCAGATAAAGTTTTAACCTTAGAAGCAGAAGTCACACTGAAAAATTTCCAACCTCAACCACAAAAAAAAAATCCCATTGATGTGAGAGTCAGGACTAAAAGCATGTCTTTGGCTTGGCTTCGCGGACGAAGATTTATGGAGGGGGTAAAAAGTCCACGTCAGCTGCAGGCTCGTTTGTGGCTGACAAGTCCGATGCGGGACAGGCAGACACGATTGCAGCGGTTGCAAGGGAAAATTGGTTGGTTGGGGTTGGGTGTTGGGTTTTTCCTCCTTTGCCTTTTGTCAGTGAGGTGGGCTCTGCGGTCTTCTTCAAAGGAGGTTGCTGCCCGCCAAACTGTGAGGCGCCAAGATGCACGGTTTGAGGCGTTATCAGCCCACTGGCGGTGGTCAATGTGGCAGGCACCAAGAGATTTCTTTAGGCAGTCCTTGTACCTTTTCTTTGGTGCACCTCTGTCACGGTGGCCAGTGGAGAGCTCGCCATATAACACGATCTTGGGAAGGTGATGGTCCTCCATTCTGCAGACGTGACCCATCCAGCGCAGCTGGATCTTCAGCAGCGTGGACTCGATGCTGTCGACCTCTGCCATCTCGAGTACTTCGACGTTAGGGGTGTAAGCGCTCCAATGGATGTTGAGGATGGAGCGGAGACAATGCTGGTGGAAGCGTTCTAGGAGCCGTAGGTGGTGCCGGTAGAGGACCCATGATTCGGAGCCGAACAGGAGTGTGGGTATGACAATGGCTCTGTCTACGCTTATCTTTGTGAGGTTTTTCAGTTGGTTGTTTTTCCAGACTCTTTTGTGTAGTCTTCCAAAGGCGCTATTTGCCTTGGCGAGTCTGTTGTCTATCTCATTGTCGATCCTTGCATCTGATGAAATGGTGCAGCCGAGATAGGTAAACTGGTTGACCGTTTTGAGTTTTGTGTGCCCGATGGAGATGTGGGGGGGCTGGTAGTCATGGTGGGGAGCTGGCTGATGGAGGACCTCAGTTTTCTTCAGGCTGACTTCCAGGCCAAACATTTTGGCAGTTTCCGCAAAGCAGGACGTCAAGCGCTGAAGAGCTGGCTCTGAATGGGCAACTAAAGCGGCATCATCTGCAAAGAGTAGTTCACGGACAAGTTTCTCTTGTGTCTTGGTGTGAGCTTGCAGGCGCCTCAGATTGAAGAGACTGCCATCCGTGCGGTACCGGATGTAAACAGCGTCTTCATTGTTGGGGTCTTTCATGGCTTGGTTCAGCATCATGCTGAAGAATATTGAAAAGAGGGCTGGTGCGAGAACACAGCCTTGCTTCACGCCATCGTTAATGGAGAAGGGTTCAGAGAGCTCATTGCTGTATCTGACCCGACCTTGTTGGTTTTCGTGCAGTTGGATAATCATGTTGAGGAACTTTGGGGGCCATCCGATGCGCTCTAGTATTTGCCAAAGCCCTTTCCTGCTCACGGTGTCGAAGGCTTTGGTGAGGTCAACAAAGGTGATGTAGAGTCCTTTGTTTTGTTCTCTGCACTTTTCTTGGAGCTGTCTGAGGGCAAAGACCATGTCAGTGGTTCCTCTGTTTGCGCGAAAGCCGCACTGTGATTCTGGGAGAATATTCTCGGCGACACTAGGTATTATTCTATTTAGTAGAATCCTAGCGAAGATTTTGCCTGCAATGGAGAGCAACGTGATTCCCCTGTAGTCTGATTTCTCGCCTTTGTTTTTGTACAGGGTGATGATGGTGGCATCACGAAGATCCTGAGGCAGTTTACCTTGGTCCCAACAAAGCTTGAAAAACTCATGCAGTTTGGCATGCAGAGTTTTGCCGCCAGCCTTCCAGACTTCTGGGGGGATTCCATCCATACCTGCTGCTTTTCCACTTTTCAGTTGTTCGATTGCCTTATATGTCTCATCCAGGGTGGGAACCTCATCCAGCTCTAGCCTTAGGGGCTGTTGAGGGAGCTGGAGCAGGGCGGAATCTTGGACTGAGCGGTTGGCACTGAAAAGAGATTGGAAGTGTTCTGACCATCGGTTGAGGATGGAGATCTTGTCGCTGAGGAGGACTTTGCCGTCTGAGCTGCGCAGCGGGCTTTGGACTTGGGGTGAGGGGCCGTACACAGCCTTTAGAGCCTCGTAGAAACCCCTGAAGTCGCCAATGTCCGCGCTGAGCTGTGTTCGTTTGGCGAGGCTAGTCCACCGCTCATTTTGGATCTCCCGGAGTTTGCGCTGAAGATGGCTGCATGCGCGATGGAAGGCTTGTTTCTTCTCTGGACAGGACGGCTTTCTAAGGTGAGCCTGGTGGGCAGTCGCTTCTTTGCCAGCAGCTCCTGGATTTCCTGGCTGTTTTCGTCAAACCAGTCCTTGTTTTTCCTGGAGGAGAAGCCCAGTACCTCTTCAGTGGATTGCAGTATGGTAGTCTTCAACTGATCCCAGAGGGTTTCAGGGGACGGGTCCGTGAGGCGGGTTGCAGCGTCGAGCTTTGCTTTGAGGTTTGCCTGGAAGTTTCCTCTCGCTTCATCTGACTGCAGGTTTCCAACATTGAACCTCTTTCTGGGGGCTTTATTGTTCCTGGGCTTTGGCTTGAAGTGAAGGTTGAGCTTGCAGCGAACCAGCCGGTGATCAGTGTGGCATTCCGCGCTAGGCATGACCCTGGTGTGGAGCACATCTTGTTTGTCACTTTCTCGCACCAGGATGTAGTCCAGGAGGTGCCAGTGTTTGGATCGGGGATGCATCCAGGTGGTCTTAAGGCTGTCCCTCTGCTGAAAAAGGGTGTTTGTAATGACAAGTCGCTGTTCTGCGCAGAGCACCAACAGGAGGCGCCCATTGTCGTTGCACTTGCCGACGCCATGCTTGCCCAGGATTCCTGGCCAGGTTTCTGAGTCTTTGCCGACACGAGCGTTGAAGTCGCCCAGGATGACAACCTTGTCGGCTGTAGGGGTACGTTGGATGAGGTTGCGCAGGTCAGTGTAGAACTTGTTCTTTTCTGCTGGTTCCGCCTGGAGGGTTGGAGCATAGACACTGATGAGGGTGATGTGATGCTTGTTTTGAAGTGGGAGTCGCATGGACATGATTCGGTCCGAGAGGCCTGTCGGAAGGTTTTCGAGTTTGGAGGCAATGAAGCTCTTGACCATGAAGCCTACACCAGATAGGCGTCATTCATCCGAAGGCTTGCCAGACCAGTAGAGTGTGTAGCCCGCGCCGCATTCTTGGAGGCTGCCTACATCTGCCAGGCGGACTTCACTGAGAGCGGCTATGTCGATGTCAAGTCTGAGGAGTTCATGTGCAATGAGGGCAGACCGACGTTCAGGTCGGTGGCTGTCAGCCTTGTCTAGCATGGTTCTGATGTTCCAGCATGCTAGCTTGAGTTTGTGAGCATCTTTTGAGGGGGAGGACGTGGAGGGGGAGGACGTGGAGGGGGAGGACGTGGAGGGGGAGGACGTGGAGGGGGAGGACGTGGAGGGGGAGGACGTGGAGGGGGAGGACGTGGAGGGGGAGGACGTGGAGGGGGAGGACGTGGAGGGGGAGGACGTGGAGGGGGAGGACGTGGAGGGGGAGGACGTGGAGGGGGAGGACGTGGAGGGGGAGGACGTGGAGGGGGAGGACGTGGACCTGTCCTCGGGCCTGCGCAAAGGAGCTTTTAGGTGGAGTGCAGTGCGCGCAGTACTGGCCCCACCCTTTACACCCATGGTTCGTGTGCCGTGGCCAAGCAAGCTGGGACGTGGCAGCGAGGTCCTTGGGTCGTAGGTTTTATATCGGAGTGGCCTTCTCCTATGCAGGTTTCTTACCCGGGCTGGAGGGGCCTGCCTCCCCTCCTAGGTCGGTAAATTAAAAAAGCATGTAAATTAACATTAGATGACTAAATCAATTCTGGCACTTTGGCTGACTGCCCACGGTGGATAGAAACCTGGAATATGGATCAATTGTGCACATTTCTAAGGCACAAACTGAACATCGATTCTATTTTCCCCTCCCCTATCAAATGCACAGTGCCCATTTCTGGTCTTCCTTACATAAATTGGAATTTAAAGATACAATCTGTGATTGTCATGGAACTGTCTCAGTGCATCAAGGTGTATATTGTGCAATTTTGTCGCTTTTCTACTAAATTCAAGGGACACTCTGCTAACATTAGAAGACCTGCTGGCTGTACACTTTCTAAAATCCACAGAGCTGGTGGCATTAGGACCTCTGAGAAATCTAAAGACAATGGGCATCAAAGGGTCAACAATGTAATACTTTAGCACAGCCTACATTAAAAAAAAATCAGCTGCATGCTGCTTGTTTGAAACTCTCATCCCTTTGGACAACAGTTGAACATTAGTTGCTGGTAAACATTGTTGCTTCTGCTGTGAGTAATACACAAAACAGTATTAGATTGCCACTCAGAGGGGGACAGAGATGCATGCATTGACTGGCTAAGATTTATAACCACATAAGCTCACAATTATTTATTAACAAAAAATCATCAGGAGGCGCAGAGATATATTTTAGACCATTCAACCAATTCACCATTATGGGGGCACAGCTGGTGAACTTCACAGAACAATTCACTCAGCTCAAAATAAGATCGGATGCTGCACAAGTGAATATTTTTAATTGATCTCCTCTCCCAGGTAAAGTGGGATTCATTGGCAATGGACAATCATGGAGCAGATGATTAATCTCTATGTCTGAAACTGTTACCGTTAAGTGTCTATATGGTCCATTTTTGAATGTGGATGTGATTGCATATATTAACTTATTAGCTAAAGATTTGGATGCACTCAAGGTCGAGCCAAGAACTTTGGCAGAGAACATTGCACTTTTCGCGCACTAGTTGAGTGGTTGAGTACTGCAACCAGTAATATTTCTATTTTGCAGGCTATCAGGGGAACATACGTCCAGTTTATTACACATGACTGACTGTAAATACCATAACTAAACAGAGGATGGAAAAAGTATTGTCATTGTTTGATTAGATATTATATAGGTCAAGTGCTTATCCATTTATCTAAAATATTGGGTTTTATTATACTGGTATTTTTCTCAGTTTACCTTAATGTGTCTTATCACATCTTCAGGTTAGTATTTGAACGTCTCCCACATACAATTGTTACGAGCCCAGAGGACCCCAAAACCCAGCAGCAATAGATATTCACCACGACAATTGGTTACTTAAACAAAAGTTGTTTTTAATTATCTTTAAACATGAAAACAGAATCAAGCTAACTTATCTCTATTAACTTAACTAACCCAAATTAACCCCCTTCTAATTCTAAGCGCACGTGTATGATGTGTCTGTAAATTTAAGAAAAGTTTTTTTGTTCACAGTCCAATCCCACTTCTCGTTCTTCCAAGTTCACTGGTTGCAGGCAATTCTTATACTGTGCACAGAATTTAACATGTATAAAGTTCACCAGGCTTTGGTGCTCAAAAGGTAAATGTTTACCACTCAGGAAGGTTCTCGTAGGGTTTGCACAGAGAGAGAGATTTGTTAGTCCAGGATGTCCACAACTGAGGTACCACCATTAGTCACCTTAATGTCTTGCTGATGAAACTTGCCCCATCAGGGTTCTCCAGATGATAACCTCTTTCTTTCAGGCTATCACAGAGTTCCTTTCTGATCCACTTATTTCAAGAGAAACATCAGAGAGATAGCCCTTCCAGCCATCCACCACTCTGGAGCTTTCTGTTTCCAACAAGCTTCTCCTGCTTGTTTCAGCCGTCTTTCAGTGTCACACACACACTAGCTGAGAGAGCTCGTTTCACCTCTCTCTCTCTCTCTCTCTCCAACTTCCAACTGCTAGAAAGCCCATGTGACTCTCTCACTTGCCACAAAACCCCCACCTTATTCAGCAAACAAAAGGAGATATCCTTCTTGGTCAAGCGGTTGCCTTTAGTGACATTTCTGTGAGCACTAAAGATACTTGCAAACAGCCAGAGTGTCTCCATTCCAAAACAATAGTTTATTCAATTAGCACCTACTTGTGAAATGTGCATAGCATTCTCCATAGTTTCTGTAAAGTTCACCGAATATGAATTCTTCAGTATTTCAAATAAGATCTGTTTTAAAATGTGTGTATGTGTGCAACCTACTCTAATTTTACCAAATTTTCCCTATATTTATATACTCCATTACAAACTTAACCTAACTTAACCCCCTTCTAATTCTTAGCGCACATGTATGTAATGTGTGTGTAAGTTCAGAAAAGTTCTTTGGTTCATAGTCCAATCTCATTTCTCATTCCTCCAAGTTCAGTGGGTTGCAGGCAATTCTTACATTGTGCACAGAATTTAACATTTATAAAGTTCACCAGCTTTTGGTGCTTGAAAGGTAAATGGTTACTGCTCAGGAAAGTTCTTGTCGGTTTTCAGAAAGAGATTTGTTGTTCCAGGGTATCCACAACTGATGTACTTCCATCAGTCACCTCAGTGTCTTGCTGACGAAACTTGCCCCATCAGGGTTCTCCAGATGATAACCTCTTACTTTCAGGTCACCAGAGACTTCCTTTTTGTTTCTCTTTTTCCAAGTGAAATATTAAACAGCCAGTCCTCTCCTTTTGCATGAACCACAAGGGCTTTGACCAATCTGTCTTCCAAATGGGCTTGCCAGCTTGTCCTGTTCCAGTCCCAGCTACTTCTGCTGGCTGTAACACTGTCAAGTGATCTCTGCATCTCTCTCAGAGAGAAAGCCTGCTTGACTCTCTCTGCTTGCAAAACCACATGATCCTCTTACAACAGCAAGCTCTCTTCCAGACAGCAGCGGCTCTTTCATCTGTTGCCTTTTGTAAACAACAATCCATTAGTGAAGTCTCATGAGCACTCTTCCAAGCTCTTGCAAAAGCTGTGTAGCCAATATGTCTAGCATGGGGCAGAGCTCCAGTATTTCAAACAAGATCTGTTTTAAAATGTTTGTATGTGACCTCCTCTAAAAAACCTTTCCCAATTGATCTCCAAAAAAAAAATCTATATATTCTGTCACATAATATACAATTCTTTAAGGCTGATTTTCAAACTGTCAGAATAACAGTCTAATTACTGTACAGTTGAAGTCTAGTAAGCAGATGAAGCAGAATAGCATGTATTTTCCTTTCAAGTTGAAACATGATCTTGGGGACCAAAGTATTAATAAAATTTAGCCAATAATGCAAAAATTATATTAGCCCAATTGGAGGAAGGCTGACAGAAACAGATTAAAAAAAATTATTACTGAGATGTAAAGTAACCATAGAAAATGACAGCACACAAACAGGCCCTTCAGTCCTTCTAAGTATTAATTGATTCCAGAATTCACGTTACATCATTTCTGTTATCTCGTGTCTTCCTAAATAATTTTGGAAGATTATCCCTATTTTTGTAAGATTATGACATTTTCCTGATTTGGTGAATTGGTTATGTCGAGGTTGTGGGTTTTCTGCAGTGCTATGTTTTGTATACGAGGTACAGTCTTGCAAAAGTATTTGAAGAAACACTCATGAAAGCAAAGAAAGGACTTTTTAAAAATTTCAAACTGCAGCAAATTTCTGCAATTTAACACCTTTTGTATTCTTTTGAACAGGACTTTTCATTGGCTTCATTGCATTGTTTGTGGTCCTTTTTATTCTGGTATCTGTGCTGTTAATTAGCATACGATGTAAGTTATATGGATTATTTTAAATTGATCAAGTTCCTGATTTTATTGAAACAGATGAAAACAAAACAGCATATATTCAGAAATGCAAATAACAGAAACTTAATAGAAGATGATGAAATGTTGGTGTTAATAATAATAACATTATTGTGATATAATATCACAGCAGCTGCCTCCAGTTATACTGCAAGGTTTATTATAATTTAGTCCTGATTATCGGTTTCTCATTTTTACTTCTGCTGCATTTTCCTTCATGAAGCATTGCTCCTTTTATTCTATAACTTTGATGCCCAAAAGCATGAAACTGATTGCCTAAGAGACTTCATTCTTAATTCTTATGGCTGTGATGCTTCATTACCCGATGAGCTGAACATCTTTTATGCCCATTTGGAGGAGAACTCAACAGTGCCTACGAGAATCCTTGCAAAGGCAGAGGACCCTGTGATATCTGTCTCTGAGGATGACTTCGGAACATCAATCAAGAGGGGAAACCCTTGTAAGGTGACAGGCCCTGACACTACACATAGCAAAGTACTGAAAATCTTTGCCAACCAACTGCTGAGTTGGGAAGAGTATCCATCTGGCAAGGGTGTTTTCCTGCGGCACAAGATATCCCCTTTCCAGGGTTATGTTCTTTTTTTACATAAGCAGCCTCAAGCCTTTCTCGCTGCTGCCTGTGCTAATTTTGGTTGCCACCATGTTTGCAATAGCACTTCCACTATTCCCTCCTTGCCAAGATGGGTACAAATATGAATGCAATCAAGCAAGAGTGGTAAAAATATATCTGCTACACATAATGGACCGGCCAGTGTTATCCACAATCCAGTGGTTGGATGGGTCTTGCATCCCATTTCAAGCCATGAAACTGTTGTTCCGTAGGTGGGGCATCCCTGCCATCGTTTTACTAGTAACACATCTGGAAGTGCCAGTCTGTTTGTTAATTCACTGGCAATTTCAGTGGGAACCAAGAATGTGATTAGTGGCCACCTGTTTTGCTATCTCATCTGCCATTGTATTGCCCTGAGAGACAGGGTCTGTTTTATTAGCATGTGCTTCACATTTGATAACAGCCAATTTGCTTGGAAGGTTCAATGCTTTGAGCAAATTATGGACAAAAATGGCATTAAACTAGTGATAACGAATATTTATTGGGCGTATCCAAGGGGTATAGACTTGTATTGTCTCGTTCTGCCCAGCAGCTTCTGCAGAGGGTTGGCTACAGTTTGTCAAGGGACCCTGTGGATCCTCTGAGACCTCTCCCTCTCAGGTGTTCTCAGTCCCTCTTGGGTATTCTCAGTCCCTCCCACTGGTTTGGCCTGTCTCCTTACCCGGATCTGCGATTTCACTGATTCTGCAATGCTAAGAATTGGGCTGGACCTGGGTGCTGACTCAATAATTCCCACAGCTTGGGAAATGGGGACCACAACAGCTAGAATATCCAGGGGAATGCAACTGTTGTGGAGAAAACATGTGGGATCAAAATGGAAGAAATTGATAAATTTGTGGGACCAAGAGGCAAAAAGAAGGTGGAATAATAAAAATGCTGGTGTGTTGAAGGGACAATGCATGTAAGAAAGAGATAATGGTAGGTATGTCTGATGCGAAACCCTGAAAGCTGAATTTGAATGGGTCGATGGTAGAAAGAAACAAGAGAGGAAGAAGCAGAAAGAAAAACCATGGTTAAGCAAGTGAACATTCATGATAAAAAGATTTTGGGCCCGTATGATATATCTGGAATAGCCACTCTGTTCATCTCTAATGATGATAAGGAAGATTGGTGCCCCCAACCATAGTGTGTCAGGTTTAATGTCCCGGGACTATGTCCCGTTTCTCTATTCTTACTTCTACAAAAATATTTTCTCTGAATTTCCACAGTTGCCAAATATTTCTAAAACTTTACTTACAGAAGTAAAAATTTTACAGAAAGTTGCCGAATAATCCTAAAACCTACTTAATTTTTTTCTTTATCTTACAGGCAATTGCTGAACAATCTTAAAACTTATTTTTTTCCTCTGTCTTTTTTTTTAAAAAAACAATCACTGATCACAGTTTCGCAAAATACTATAAACAGAATACAGCTCTCACTGACCTTGAGCATCTTTTTAAACCTCCCGCATTGTTCCTGTGGGGGTCTTGGCAGGGCAACAAGTCTACCTCGGATGAGGGTCCATGCTGATCGGGAGAGCAGCCAAGAAAGAGGATTCGAGGGATCTTCAGGCACCTTGATTTTCTCCCCAGTCTACATTTTCACGTGTCAACTGCTTACTCAGTCCGTAGGTGACCTCCGATCCCAGCGAGACACTGTTAATTTGTATCAAATATAAAAAAGTGTATGATAATTAATGTGAGTACAGCACAATTTTATTAGCTTTGCAAAGTGGGTGCTCTGTTAGAGTGAGATGACCTGTTGTAACCTACAATATGGTCTTTCTGCAGAACAAGCACAAACCTTTTTACATGGTTTAGTTTCCCATTCTACGACTATTCACATGACCTGCAATCTGCAGACTTTAGCAAAACATCTAGCATGAGTTTTGAGAGCAGCATGGCCTTGATTTGCACATCTTGTAGCTGTGCTACTAAAAGAAAACAATTTCTTTAACAGACTCTAGTATTTTCCCATAAAAAATATTCTTTTTAAGCCTTTTCTTGCTGTTGAAGGGAAAGAAGCAAATAAAGCAAATCTATACAATCTCTGCTATAATCTATCCAAAAGGAAATACAATACTTTCTCCTCTATCTAAAAAGCTTTAGGTCATTGGTATTTTTTCTGTAAAACCAAAAAAACACTCCAAAACAGCACAGTAGAATCAGCTGTTCCCAGTCCCTGACACTTCTCCACCGCCACTGCCAATCCCCAACACCTCCTCATCACTGTCCACCAGGCCCTGACATCACCCCACCACTGCTGCTGGTCCCCGACATTTCCCCACTGGCCGTTGCCGATCCCTGACACCTTCCCATCACCGTTGCTGGTCTCAACACCTCCCAACTGCCATCGCGGGTCCCCAATACCTCCCCCACTGCCGTCGCTGGTCCCTGACACCTCCCCACCACTGTTGCTGATCCCCGACAACCTCCCCACCGCTGCTGCCGATCCCCAACAACCTCCCCACCATTGCCACTGATCCCTGACTTCTCCCCACCACTGATGGTCCCGACTCCAGGCCCCACTCCTGCTTGGGAGCCCGAGGTCCCTGCTCCTGTCTGGGAGGCCACTCTCCTTGATGATACCAGGACAGCGGAGAACCAAATATAGCAGAGGGTAAAGAAGAAATGGAAGAAAGAGAGGGGAGGGAATTATCTGAAATGAGGACAATTGACATTCTAATTTATCCCCATGCACTGCCTGACCCGTTGACTTCCTCCAGTCACTCACTGATGGCTCGGGATTCCAGCCTGCTTCTCTGAGCTGACATCCAGCCATTCAGCGTCTGTCTTCCCAGCTGGTTCTGAGCTCTACTGCTACCAAATTGGCGCCCACAGAGTGTCAGAGCCCCCCCATGGGCAAGTTGGGTGATATTCTTTTCAACTTGTGACATCATGTCGGCACTGCAAACAAGTTTGGTTAATGGAACATATCGGTTAACAGAATTTTGGATAAGAGGAAATGTACTGTAGTAAATGCAAAATTAGAGCATTTAAAGTGCCAAAATCCAGTGGTAGAGCAGAAGACTGGGAATTCATTTTAGCAATTAGCAGAGCGAGACTGTCAATTAAAGGGGAGAACATTCACAATGAGATAAAAGTCGCAAATAATATCAAAACAACCAGCAATAGCTGGGTGAAAAGGAAGTACCATATATTTTGGCATACAAGTTGGACCCCCCCCCCCCTTTTCAGCCTCATTTTAAGGGTTTTATCATATATCAGGCATATGCATACCCCCAAAAATCACGATGCCCGAGATATTGGTTGTTTGTTGACATATTGATCTGATGGCCGTTGGCTCAAGGTGGTTGTTATCATGGAGGCTCCATCAAAACGATGTGAGCTTTAAGATGAAAGTGATAGAAATGGCCAAGAAAACCAACAACTGCACTGCTGCAAGAAAATTTGAAGTGCATGAGAAGTTGATAAGAGATTGGAGAAGAAAGAAGGAGACTTTAAGAAAAATGCCAAAAAGGTAATGTTATTTGAGAAAAGGAATCCCTCTGGCCTGAGTTGGAAAACCACGTTGCAGAATGTGTATGTGAACAGAGGCATGATTGCTGCCTAGTCACCTGAAATAAAATAAGAACATTTGCATTCCCAAGTCGAACCCAGACCTCAGGGATGATTCTGAAGATACATTATTCTGGTACAACAGTTTCATGAACAGAAAAAATCTGGTATTACGCCAAAAAACACAAATTGCTCAGAAACTGCCAAAAGTTCTCGATCATAGACTTGCAAGTTTTCACCAGTTTATTATACGTAACCAGCAGAAACACCAGTTTGCATTAGCAAATATTGGAAACATGGACTAAACCCTCCAGAATTTCAACAAGATAGGCAATAGAGCAGTGGAATGGAAAGGTGTGAAAACTGTGCAAACCAGAAGTACAGGCCCCAAAGGGCCAGGTTTACCATGGTGTTAACGTGTCTGGCTGACAAGATCAGGTTAAAATCCATGGTAATCTTCAAATGCAAATTTAAACCAAAAATAAAATTCCCAGGAGGTATTTTTTTTGTGCTTTTGGATGAAAAAGGTGTAAAACAATACATGGAACATGCAGCCAGGCGGTACATGCAAGGATTGGAGTTTGCTGGTCTTGGATGTATTTCGTAGCCACTTAACTGAGAACACTAAAAGTCGATTAGCACTATATAATACTTACAAGGTGATTATCTTGGGTGGTTTGACATCTATATTGCAACCTCTTGATGTCTGTCTGAACAAGCTATTCAAAGACCACTTGCATGAAGATTTGAATACATGGATATCAAGTGGAGAAAAATCATTTACAAAAGGCGGGACAATGCATGCTGCATCTCTCGACTTCGTGCTCAAAGCATGGGACAAAGTGCAAGTAAGACTATCATAAAATTGTTTAAAAAGTGTGGTATCTCTTGTGCAATTGATGTCACAGAATATGATTTATTGTGGGACACTGATGATGAAGGTAAAGCTGCCTCATCAGATACAGATTGGGACCCATATAATGGCTGTGAGAGTATGGATGTGCTTGCCACCATCTTCACTTCAGACAATGAGAAAGATAGTGATTTTGAAGGGTTCTAAATCTGTTTTGGTTCAATAAAAGTTTGCAATGAAAATTTGTGGTAGTCAGGGTTTTTTTTTGATTTTTCAAGGGTCAACCTATATGGCAAATTGGCTTTCAAGGGTCGACTTATATGCAGAATTGGTGTCCAGTGTTTTTTTTTGAGCTGATAGGTCTCAAAAGTATAAGTTGTTCCCCATTTTTTGAAAATTTCAAGACTCGACTTGTACCCCAAAATATACAGTAGGTTACTAAGTTGACTGATCATGAGTGGCAGAGACAATCACTGGAGTCTCTCTCCCCCACACCCAGCCCCCCACCTCATCAATGTGGATATTGTCTGAAGAGGGCGCGCAAAATCATTGAGGACCCCTTCCACCCTGCACACAGCATCTTTCAGCTGCTCCCATGGAGAAAGAGATACAGGAGGATCAGAGCCAGCACCACCAGGCTGAGGAACAGCTTCTTCCCACAGGCAGTGAGAATGCTGAACGACCAAAGGACCTGCTCACACTAACCATTCCAGGCTCTCATATTCATAAAATCATATTTATTTACTTGTTTGTTTATATGAATACTTGTCCTGTAGATGTACTGTTCGTCTGTATGTGTCTTATGACTGGTTGTGTGACTGCATTGAGGACTGGAGAACACAGTTTCGACGGGTTGTACTTGTCAAGTTTATTGCCATCTGATTGCACTTGGCTAAGTGAAACTATGGAATACCAAAAAATGGTAGTTAATTTAAACTAATATTTTGCATCAGTTTTTGCAGTGTCAGACGATGCAAATAGCCCAAAAATAACAAATGGGCTAGTTACAACTGGCATGAAATAACCTATAACAATCCCCAACAAGCAGGACAAGGAATTGGAAAAAGTAATGGCACTAAAGGCATATTGCCACAAGTCAGTAGCCTCAACCTGAATGGCTGCGGAGACAGTAATTATTTGTTGAAGTTTGAAAAACAATGAGCTCCAGGAGGTTGGAGAAATACAAATATGTAATCCTTATATGTGAAGAGAAGAAAACAAAATTCAGGAAAATCGTAGACCCATCAGTTAAATATGTGTCAATAAATACAAAATCTGCAGATGCTGTGGTCTAGTGCAGTACACAAAAGTACAGGAGAAACTCAGCATCCGTAGAAAGCAGTCAATCGACATTTCTAGCCTGAACTTCTTGGCTTCAGGAGTGCCGAAAATAAGGCAGAAACCCAAATAAAAAAAAGGGGGTGGGCGGGAAGGCTCGCAGGTAGTTGGTGGATACAGTTGGAAAGGAGGTTAAAAATAAATAAGTTGAGAAGTGATTGGGGGAGAGAGCAGAGGGATGAGAAGGATAGCTTGTCTGATAGAAGGGAAGAGGGTGTTGAGTTGGAGGAAGGAGATATGGATGTGGGGAGAAACTGGGGGAGGGGTTGAACAGAAACTGGTGCTCGATATTGATGCCACCTGGTTGGAGACTGCCGAGAAAAAAACACATGGTGTAATTCCTCTAATTTATGGGTGGCCTCAACTTGGCAGCACATGAGGCTATGGACAGACATGCCATTGTGGCAATGGGACGTGGAATTGAAGTGGTTCGGCCACTGGCACGTCCTTACTGTTGCAGTGGACAAAGCAAAGATGCTCAACAAAGTGATCTCCCAATCTGCATCCAGTCACCCTAATGTAGACATCACATTGGGAATACTGATGCAGTAAATGACTCCCTACTGATTCACAGGTAAGCACTGCTTCACTCAGGATTGTTGGGGGCCCGAATGGTGGTGAGGAAGGAGGTGCAGGTGCTGGTGTAGCACCTCTTGCAATCAGATGGGATTGCAAGGCACCAGGAGGTGATTTGTGGGAAGGGAAGAGTGAACGAGGGAGTTACCAAAGGAATGATCCCTACAGAAAGCAGAGAGGGGGAAGGTGATGGCATTCCATTGCAGATAGTGGAAATTGTGGAGAATATGTTGGCTGAGGAGGTTGGTGGGGTGGTAGGTGAGGATAAGGAAATCCTACCCTTGTGTCGGTGCCAGGGCAGAAGTGCAGGAAATAGAGGAGATGAAGGTGAGGGCTGAGTTAATGACAGTATAAGGGAAGCCACGTTTGCTGAAGGAGGACAAATCAGATGTCCTGGTATGGAAAGCCTCATCCAGGGAGTAGATGGAGTGGAGGCAGAGGAATGGAGAGAAAGGAGTATAATCCTTAAAGGCGTAATGGATAAATATTTTGGGGAATTTGTAAGATTTAGAGTAAGGTTACATACATACACACATTTTAAAACAGATCTTATTTGAAAGACTGAAGAATTCATATTCATTAACATTGCAAGATATCTGGAGAAGGTGATGCACATTTCACAAGTAGGTATTAATTGAACTGATTCCATAAAATGAATGGACTGGAGAGAAACTGGCTACAAGTACCTTTCTGCAAAGTGCTCACAGAAAGGTCACTCCTAGGTTTTGTTTATCGAACACAACACCTTGACTAAGGAGAATAACTCCTGTTGTTTGCTGAAGAAGGTGGGGTTTTTCACAAGTGAGAGAGTCACATGGACTGAAAAGCAGCTGAACAATGCAAGCCAAGAAGAGCTGGTTGGAAACAGAAAATTCCAGAGCAGAGGATGGCTGGAAGTGCTATCTGTCTGATGTTTCTCTTGGAATAAGTGGAACAGAAAGGAACTCTGTATTAGCCTGAAGAAAGAGGTTATCATCTGGAGAACCCTGATGGGACAAGTTTCATCAGCAAGACCTTGAGGTGACTAATGGTGGTACCTCAGTTGTGGAAATCCTGGAACAACAAATCTGTCTCTGAAAACCCTACAAGAACCTTCCTGAGTGGTAAACATTTACTTTTCGAGCACCAAAGCCTGGTGAACTTTATACATGTTGAATTCTGTGCACAGTATAAGAATTGCCTGCATCCAGAGAACTTGGAAGAAGTGAGATTGGACTGTGAACCAAAGAACTTTTCTTAAATTTACAGACACATTACATTCGCGTGCGCTTAGAATTAGAAGGGGGTTAATTTGGGTTAGTTAAGTATAGATTAAGTTAAAGTTTGATTCTGTTTTCATGTTTTAAGTTTATTAAAAATAACTTTTGTTTTAAAAACCTCTTGTCTTGGTGAATGTCTATTGCTGCTGGGTTTTGGGGCCTTTGGGCTCGTAACACAGGAGATAGTGATAGGGTGAGAAATAACCCAATTCTGCTTTGGACCTTCCCCTCACCAACCGCCGCCACCCACCCCACTCAAGATGCAACAAGGTCAGAGTTCAATCTGCTTCCACCAACTTTTCAACATGCAATAAAGTTCTGCGCTTGGTAGCTTAAAATTTTTTTTTTAACCTCAAATATGTCCCTTCCAGTCTTCCTGAGCCCACTACTACCAGAAAATATTCCTCTGTGGTGACCAACGCATTTGGTGTTCAGGCGAACTGGCCCTGATTGTAATGCGTGCGTGATCAGAGCAGCGTACACCAAGATAGCGCTGGGCAGCTTCCCCTTCCCCTCAAGGAAAGGGCCCGCACATGTGAAGTAGGAATAGTTGCCAGTCAGTGACACAACTTATGGTTCCCAGCTGCAGGCACAGGAAGCGCTTTTAAAACACTCAGTGAGCAAGCAATAAAGCAGCGACTTTTGGAATGAACCTGTCGACTGACTGCCAACTTGTTATTCGCTCCGCAGCGCGGACGCTACATTGGTGACCTTGACAGTCCAAAAGGTATTTTGGACCCAACATCATGGATACTGCAGCAGTGAACGCCGTTGCATTAAAACTTCCTACCTTCTAGATGCTCCAATCCCGCAATCGGTTCAGTCAAGGGAGGCACAGTTCCAGATCAGACAAATAACATTGGACTCCGTGAAGTACTTCCACGTGGTGAGCTCCTTGGATTAAGAAATCACTGCCTGGGTAGATGACTTCACCCATGCCCCACTAGAGGAAGGCAAATATGCAGCACTGAAAGCGCTGCTGCTCAGCACATTTGGACTCTCCAGACGCGAAAGAGCAACCAGCCTGATGCACCTAGATGGTCTGGGCGACAGGACCCCATCAGCTTTAATGGTTGAAATGCTAGAACTGGCAGAGGGACACAAGCCCTCTCTCATGTTCGAACAGGCATTCCTTGAGCAACTGCCCAACGACATTCAGTTGAAGCTGGTAGACATAGACCAGCAACTCCTGGAAGGTAGCAGCCAGAGCAGAAATCCTCTGGAAAACCAGGAGGGAGAAATTAAACTGCAGTCAGCCAGCTGTTCAGAACAAGGACCCTGCAGCCAGCCAAGTCCAGTGGGACACAGGAACAAATCCAAGGTCCAATTACAACTCGGCGCCAACACATTTAAATGGGACATCATGTTGGCCGTCGTGGACAAACCGCTCCTGGGAGCAGATTTCCTTAGGGACCATGGTTTGCTGGTGGGCCTGAAGGGTCAGAGGCTGGTCCATGTTGAAACCTTTCAAACGTTCCCTCTTGGGGAAGCCAAACTACCTGCACTGCACCTGGACTCAGTCGAGTTGTCCAGCGACGAGTACAGTAGGTTCCTTGCCAAATTTTCATCAGTGCTCACACCACAGTTCACCTCGACCATGCCGAAACATGAAGTGCGGCACCACATCATCACTTGAGGGCCACCCCTACACACAAGGGCTAGAAGACTACCCCCGGACAAACTCCGACTGGCCAAAGAGGAATTCAGGCACATGGAAGAGCTTGGGATTGTCCGCAGGCCTGACAGCCCCTGGGCCTCACCACTACACATGGTGGGGACTATAGGCGGCTGAACCAAGCCACCACGCCACACCGCTATCTCCTACCACACATCCAAGACTTTGCAGCCAACCTACATGGAGCCCACATCATCTCAAAAGTTGACCTGGTACGTGGCTACCGGTGCAGCCATAGGATATCCAGAAAACCGTTTTGATCACCCCATTTGACCTGTTCGAATTTCTGTGGATGTCTTATGGGCTAAAAAGTGCGGCACAGACTTTTCAGTGCCTAATGGATGCAGTGGGCCGGGATTTAGATTTCCTATTCATATACCTGGACAACACCCTTATTTCTAGCAGGAACCGTAAGGAGCACCTATCCCACCTCTGTCGGCTGTGGTAACTTTGGACTGACCATTAACCCAGCCAAATGCCAATTCGGGCAGGAGACCTTCGATTTTCTGGGCCACAGGATCTCAAAGGATGGCACAACTCCTCTACTGAACAAGGTAGAAGCCATCCGACAGTTCAACAGGCCTCCCACTGTCAAAGAGCTGCAGGAATTTGGGCTTCCTCCCGTCATCAGCAGCCAGCATCATGCGACCACTCTTCACCCTGCTGTCGGGTGAAAAGAAAGCCATCACTGGAAACCTGGAGGCCGAAGCAGCTTTCGTCCAAATGAAGGAGGCCCTGGCAAATGCTGCCATGTTAGTATACCATGACCGACATTCCGACAACCCTCACAGTGGGCACATCAAACACAGCAATTGGCGGAGTACTCATGGATGGACACTGGAAGCACTTGGCCTTCTTTAGTAGACATTTAAAACCACCTGAGTTGAAATACAGTGCTTTTGACAGAAAGCTGTTAGCACTCTACCTGGCAATCTGGCGCTTCAGATACTTTCTGGAAGGCAGACCGTTTACAGTTTTCACTGACCACAAAGCCATAACGTTTGTGTTCACCAAGGTATCAGTCCCTCGATCAGTCCAGTAGCAGCAGCACCTTTCATATATATTGGAATTCATGTCATTGATCCAGCACGTCTCCGGTAAAGACAACGTTGTGGTGGACCCTCTATCCAGCCCAACCATCCAAGCATTGGCACAGGGGATCAAGTACTCGGAGCTAGCAGAGGCGCCACGAGGAGATGAGGAGACAGACAGCGACAGGACCGCAGTCTCAGGCCTGTAGCTGGAGGACTTATCCTTGGATTTAGGTGAGCAGATACTTTGCGATACAGCCACAGGCCACTCCCGCCCCATTATCCCGTCAACCTGGAGACGGCGTGTATTCGACTCCGTGCACGGCCTAGTGCATCCCTCCATCCGAACCACAGTCCGTATGATATCCAGTCAGTTTGTGTGGCACAGCCTCAGAAATGTAAGTCAGTGACTGGGCAAGGACATGCATTCAATGTCAGACAGCCAATGTCCAGAGGCACACCCTGCAGCAGTTCGAACCAACAATGCGCAGATTTGACCACGTCCACATCGACATAGTAGGACCACTACTGGTACCATGAGGAGCAAGGTACCTCCTCACCGTGGTGGACCGTTTCATCAGATGGCTAGAGGCAGTTCCCCTCACAGACGCTACCACTGAATCCTGCGCCAGGACCCCAATTGCAATGGGTGGATGAGCTTCCGTGGGTCCTACTCGGGATGTGCACAGTGCCCAAAGAAGACCTTCAAGCTTCTTCAGCCGAATTAGTCTACAGAACCCCTCCCCCACCCCACAGAGCAATCCCTGGCAAGTTCCAAGCAGACACCACGATGGTCCTGAGCAAGCTCCGCAGCCAGACACATTGCTCTGCGACGTCTAAACAGGCAAGCCGTGCCCTGTGGTCCCGCCACACTGGAGGGCGAAGGTCTTCAGTCTGATCCACCATCTCACTCACCCAGTGGTAAAGACAACCGTGCGGATGGTCGCTGAGCCTTTTGTTTGGCATGGGCTGAAGGAGGTGGCAGAACTGGCCAGGAACTGTACCAGGTGCCAGACCTCCAAGGTCCAGCGACACATGCGAGCCCATCCAAAACTTCAACCCAGCAGTTCGCAGATTCCAACACATCCACGTTAGTCATCGGGTCCCTGCCGATGTCCAAGGAGGCTCATTACCTCCTCATGGTGGTGGATCGGGCCACAAGGTGGCTGGAGGCTATCCCAATTAAGGAGGCCTCCGCGGAAACGTGCGCCAAGACTCTGGTCAGCCAATGGATCGCCTGTTTCGGAGTCCTGGTGCACATCACTAGCGACAGAGGGGCGCAGTTCACGTCTGCCCTGTAGACTCAGATGGCGAAGCTACTAGGGGTCAAGCTCCACTGCACCATACCAATCGCATTCCAATGGGTTGATGGAGAGGTTCCACAGGCACCTGAAGGCATTGCTTATGGCCAGGCTCTCTGGACCAGACTGGGCGGACAAACTACCCTGGGTCCTACTCGGGATTAGGACAGCACCCAAGGAGGACCTGCAAGCTTCAGCAGCAGAGATGGTCTATGGCGCACCACTTTCCCTGCCGGGTGAGTTTTTTGGCCCAGGCCCTGATACTACGGTCACCGACAAAAACTTGCTGGCAGACCTACGCAGGTGACTGGCCTCCCTAGCTCCCCCACCACCGGCGCGCCACGGCACCCGGCCATTTCATCTCCCCAAAGAGGTCAACTCGGCCCAGTTTGTTTTCGTGCAGAGGGGACCACAAAGTGCACCGCTTCAGCGACTGTTCGAGGAGCCATACAAAGTCTTGCACCAAAGTCTGGTGGAACCTTCACCCTGGATGTTGGGGGGGGGGGGGGGGGGGGAAAGAGGAACTTTTTACGGTGGGCCACCTTCAGGCAGCCCATCTGGACTTATCACAGCCGCACCCAAGCGCTGGCGGCCAAAGCAATAGGACGCATAGTTCTGGGGGGGGGGGGGGTTGTGTGACAGCGCACATCCTCATGCTGAACTGGCCCCGCTTGTAACGCCACATGGCGGGGCAGCCGTGGGGAAATGGCGTCATCAGAGGTTTCTCTCTGACTCCAGCATCCCTTCCAGTCCACACCCTGGGCAGAGATTATGATGTCACAATGCACCAGGTGACTGAGCTCATGCTTAATTTGAATAAAAAGAGTCATTCACGACCCTCAATGTGGTGGCTGTGTTTCTTCCACTGCTCACACCGCCACAATAAGCCATTTTTTTTGTAATCTGTGTCACTGTTAATAAAGTCAATGCTCCCTTTTAAAATTGATTTCTCAATTTGAAATGTTTGTTTTAATACACATTCAGTTCATTTTTCAGTTGCATCATTTGGTTTATGATGAACAGGTGATGGTGATGAGGTATATTGCTGAAGAGAAATATTTTCATCATTATATTCTGAATGTAAAATTTTTAAAATGTACTCATGCTAAATTTTATTCAAGTGTTAACATATTAAAACTGTCTATTTTGTGTTTTTATCTAGTTTTAAATGTTAACTTTTACACAAACTTTCAAAATCTGACAATTATTTTTTGAAAATTTATCTAGGCATTCATTGTTTCTCGGATGCTAACTTTTGTAAAAAGTTCACATAACCATTTTAAAAAGAAATGGCTCTGCATATAGAATAATGTGGTACACTTGATACAAGGCTAATACAAACATTATTAAACATTTACTAAAATATTGTGCTCTTTGCCGTTTTGTACAGATCTATAGTCCTGATATTCATTGCAATATTCGTTTTTTGTTTGTGTTTGAAACAAACATTAATTATAATTAATACTTATATAATTAATGTTTATTTTTCTTCTTAGAATGATTGAATGACACTTATTTATACCATCGTAACTCGGAAAGGATTATAAGTCAATCACCAGGGAAGATTTGATGACATCGCTCTTTCTGGACCAAGACAGCAAAGGACCCAATTCATTATTCTAATACAAAGATACAATATGATTTCCATCCCTTGAGATTCCTAGTTCACACTAAAAGGTTACAAAATATGTCGTAAATTTAGTCATTGAGGTAATTAAGTGTGTATATAGTGCTAGGTAAATACAGTAAAATCCGTGGTATCTGGCACATATCATGGATACCAGATATGCAAATCTTCCAGTTAAATGAGACACACTCTTACAATGCCTGATACATCTGCATTAAAAATGCAGAGGTTAAAAGACAATGCAAAATGTAATTTGAAAAAAAATTAGTATTGTAGTCCTTAAATATGTAAATTTCTCGAATTAGGTGATTCCCATAACTTTCAAAACAAATTTAAATTTGAACCCTGGTCACTGGCGCTGTAACATTGTATAAACTGCACCACCATCATAATTAATGCCCTCTCCCCCAAGTTTATAGATAAAGCCTTAATATACTTAACACCAATAAAGATAAAGACTCTAATATGACAGGGATGGGGAGACACTTTGGGAAAGTCGCTCCAGTGGCGAGCGGCATCACCCAACTCTTCATCCTGGGCGCTGCCATTTCATTCAAACAAAACTTTATTTGAACAGCTGCTGTGAGCAAGGCACTGCGCTGGCTGAATGTTTGCTCCCATCTTAAAGGTCTTTTCATTAATTATAAAACATATTAGGAGTTTGAGAATTTATAGCAGCAGTTAGCCCTGTTACAGGGCCAGCGATGTGGGTTCGAATATCGCGCTGTATGGATTTTTTACATACTCACGGTTTCCTCAGGGTGCTTAGGTTGGAGGTTAATTGGGTGTAATTGAGCAGCACGGGGTCGTGGGCCAAAATGTCCTATTACAGGGCTGAATGTCCAAATTTAAAATAAAAAAAATTAAAATCTTCACAAAGGGGTTGTGTGTTGTTTCTGAGAACATTTACTTTTATTTATTTAATCTTTATTTGTTTATTTCCTTGATTTTTTTGCTGGTTGGTTGATTGTCTGTTGCTTCAATTCTAGATACCAGTGATTTTTACTGTAATGAAATTTCTATGTAAATGCTGAGTATTTAAAACATTTTGAGGTATCACTTGGCCCCTCCTACATTTGTGTTGATTCTTTTATTAAAAAGTGGACATGTTACTTCTACAGTAAAAGCCTGAAAATCCAGATGCCAGAAATCCGGATCACCCAAGAATCTGGACTCAAAAATTCTCACCTGAAATTTGGACCACCCGAGAATCTGGACGTCGAAAATTCTCGGCTTTCACGTGCACGCATGCATTGATTGCACAAGCGCACAGATGCACTGGGTGAGAATCAGGAAAATACAAAAATCTGGACCAACACAATCCTCAAATAGTGCGGAGTTTTAGATATTTTACTGTAATGGGATGGAAGAAGATGGCAAAAAGAATGGACACAATTGGATACACATTATTTCTAGATGTTCTGCCCTCATCCTTCATGGCAACAGAACATCATGAGTTTCAAATGAGAGCAGCTAAATTCTGCCAAGCCACCAAATCCCATCGAGTTAAAATTAATATTATAACTTGATGAGTTTAATGACTCAAACAAGATCATAACCAATAGTTATAAAATTTGTAAGTTCTCTCACTTACTACAAAGTACGAACATGGGAACATACGGTACACATCACACTTCTTGTCAAACCTACGTTGAGATTATTCACACTATTGCTCAGGTTACAATTCTTCTTTAAGATGCAAGAATTCTTGATTATGATCAAGAATTTGTGTATCTGAGAAATCCAAATTGCGTGATATTAACCTTGCATATAATTCACGTACGTTTTTTTGTAAAACAAGATTAATAGAGTGAGCATTTGATCTTAAATTTCTATTAAATGACATTCAAATTCAAACATCTAAATAATCTGCCTTCCCAGGGCCTTGACTGGGTCTGAGAAAGATCTCAAAAGAAAAAGCTTGAAGTCCACAGCTCCTGATACCAAAATGCCTCATATGAGAAGTTGATTTATTCCCATTCTATAATATTGCATCCTTGGTTTAATTATACTCTGAACTGAGAATTCATTTTATTTTTTTTTGCCTTTGTCTCTGTGTTATATGTCTGGCTTTCAATTTAGTGCATGTTGTGGCCAAATGTCCATCTTGATCCTTTGTTCAAAAGAACGAAAGGCAACAGGAAAATTAGAAACTGTATTAAATTGCCCTGCTCTAATGTTCGTACTACAACTAAAATCATTAAACATAGGGTACTAAATTAATACAAAGCCTTGGGGAGCAACTTAGTTATGAAATCTGCTGGAGTATTATTAAAAGGCAGAATTTTAATTTAAAAAAATTTTAAATTTAGACACATAGCACAGTAACGGGTCCTTACAAGGCTGTGCCGCCCCAATTACACCCAATTAACCTACAACCTGGTACTTTTTGAAGGGTGGGAGGAAACCAGAGCTCCCACAGGACATGGGGAGAAGGTACAAAACCCCTCACAGACAGTGCAGGATTCAAACTCCGGTTAGTTGTGCTAACTGCGCCGCCCTATGAATGGTGGAGAGGCAATGGCTAAAATTAACACAATACATACAGACACTAACAATCATTCCTTTCCAGAACATAAACAATGAAAAGTGATGTAACCATAACTTTCAAAAGAAGTTAAAGTGGTATTCCTACCCATGGGAGTTCAGGAGGTCATCTCAGTTTTGTAACACAATTCTGCTGAAAAAGGGGTAACCCATTTCCAAGGCAACATGTCTGTCCAGGGTCTCATGCACTGCTAAAGTGAGACAACCCATAAATCAGAGGAACGACCCCTCATATTCCGATTGGGTACCCTCCAACCAGATGGTATTAACATCGATATCCAATTTCCATTAGGATCCCATTCCACTCTCTCTTTCACTATCCCAATGATTCCTTTCCTTCAGCTTCCCACCCCCCTCTATTTCCCTATCCCTCCCTCCTTTCCTTTAGCCCTATCTCTCCCCCCAATCCATTCTCAGCTTTTCTCTCCTGCCTTCCTGTTTACGTCCACCTTGGCTGTTGGCCTGAGCTCCTCCCCTGCCTTCTTATTCAGGTGCTTGCATAACTTAACAAAATGCTCAGGCCCTATATCTTTGCCTCCTATGGACACAGCAAGACCTGCTGAGTTTCTCCAGCACTTTTGTATATTAACTATAATTACAGGGTTTGCAGACTTTCTTGTTTCACTTTATCGATTTTACTTTCCTACTTCAATGAATATAAGGTGAGGCAGAAAGACGAATACAAAGAAGGCTGCTCAGTCCAATGCCAGCTCTCTGCAAGGGCAATGCAATTAGCTTCATTCTTGTGCACTTCTCCCAAGGCCCTGCTGTCCTATCAGGTTATGATCCAAGTCACTTTAATCCAATTCCGTTTGAAAGCCAGCTTTGAATCCAACTTCACCATCTGTCAGGCAATGCTAAGTATATACATCACAGAAATAATTTTCACATTATCTTTGGTTCTTTTGTTAATCACCTTGAATCTGTGACCTCTACTATTGACCCATGCTGTTGGCTTTCATGAATTCATCTTTTATCTTCCTTTTTACTCTTTATAAAAACATTCCTACCAGAGGTTAAACTGACTAGCCAGTAGAAAATGGGTTCATTCCTGTTCCTTTTATTGAACAGAAATACAACAACTCAACAAAGAATTATTTAAATGATGGAGGGAATGCTTTTATGGAACATTGCAGCGAGAAACAGGCCCCTTGGCCCATCTAGTTCATACTCAGCTAATTTTCCACAATCCCATCGGCCTGCACCTAATCCATAGCCCTCTATACCCCTCCCACCCATGTGCCTATCCAAATTTCTCTTAAATGTTGAAATCATATCTGCAGCTCATTCCATAATCCCACCGCTGAGTGAAGAAGTTCCTGTTAAATATTTCACCTTTCATCCTTAACCCATGTCCTCTCATACTTGGCTCACCCAACCTCAATGTAAAAAGCCTACGTCCTATACTCATCATAATATTGTATACCTCCATCAAATCTCCCCTCATTCTCCAATGCTCCAGGGAATAGTCCTACCCTATTCAACCTTCCCCTGTAACTCAGCTCCTCAAGTCCTGGCAATATCCTTGTAAATTTTCCATAATAGCTTTCTTGTAGGTAGGTGACCAAAATCACCCACAATACTTCAAATTTGGTCTCACTAATGTTTGGTCTCAGCATAACATCCCACTTCCTGTACACAACTTTTATACATGAAGGTCAATGTGCCAAAAGCTCTTTAATGATCATATCCACATGTGATACCACTTTCAAGGAATTTTGAGAAAATGGCGGTGCTGCCAGAGCTGCTACCACAGCAGTGTTGATGCTGGGGAAGACAGCGGGAAACAGAGACACAGTGCTTCGTGGGGTCCAACTGCCCAGTCTGATTGACGTCAGCTCCCTACAGGCTTTATATGGCCTGTTAAAGGAGCTGATGGTGGTTTTATTTAAAATCCCGCGACCACGGGGCTCATGTCCGATGGCAGTGCCTATGATCGGCAGCAGCAACGAGGGATTGCAGGCTCCAAGGAAGCGGAAGACTGGAGCAGGGCACCAGAAAACAGGGAATCACCCCCTCCACCCGGGAAGGAGAAGCAGAGGAGACAATCCACAGGACCATGACCATGGTGGTGCATCAGTGAGGGGTTCTGCGGCTGAGGAACACACTGACAGCAGGCAGTTGGTGACCCGATGAGAGGAACCCACGCAGGCTGTGGGCTGCTGAAGACTGCAGTCAAGGGACTCCACCATCTGGTGGACTGCTGGAGACTGGCTGAAGGGGTACCAGGTATCAGAACCAGGATGCAAAAGGGTGCCGAGGGCACCACAGGGTTCCTAATTGTGTCGGAGGTTCGGATCTGGCACTCGGGTTGTTGATGGTTTGGACTGGACTCTGTGTGGCTGCGGAGGGTGTGGGAGTGCTGGAGGCGAATCCAAGACGATGACTGATGGGGCTCTTTTTTGCTTCTCTTTCTCTGACTGTAAGAGGCGCTTCAGGCAATTTCTGTTGATGGCAAATCTATACGCCTTACAGCAGACAAAAGGCAATTTTATGTAATATGACACTTTATTACATAACAATAAATTGAATCATATCTATATTCCCAATTACTTCTGCTCTATCGTGCTCTGCTGTGCCCAACTATTTACCATCCAAGTCCGACCCTGGCTCGTCCTCCAAAAGTGCAACAGTTAACACTCATCAACATTAAATTCTACATGTCACTTTGTAGTCCATTTTCCCAGATCCAGCTGCCAGCTGTGAGAACCTTCCTCACTGTCAAGGAGCGGACCTATCCTATTCCAATAATTATCTTAAAATTAGTGGCATGATGATCACTTGATCCAAAGTGTTCGCTTACACACAATTCTGTCACAGGTCCTGTCTCCTTCCCTAATAGGAGATCCAGCATTACAGTCTTTCTAGTTAGGACCTCTATATATTAATTTAGGAAACGTTCAGAATTAGAATCAGAATTTAATATCATGAACAGGTCACAAAATGTTCTTGTTTTGCAGGATCATAGTGCCAACATTTGTATAAACCACCTTATAAAAATGGTGCTCAAAAAGTCAGTGTCTTTGGCTCACTGAACATTCAGGAATTTGATGCCAGCGAAGAGGAAGCCATCCTTGTGCTGCTGAAGCACTCTTCTTAAGCATCCTGTACCTTTTTCCTGATGGTAGCAGAGTGAAGAGGACATAGCCTGGGTGGTGGGGTCCTGAATACATTTTAAACTCTTGCACAGTATGGGAGTCCCAGTTTACAACTTCAGATGTCCTGTTACTGATTGCTTTCTCTCACTACAAATTCTAATCATACAAGTCAAATTTTGGGTTTCTTTTACAATAAAAGATCGTGTATTCACCTCAACAACAGAGTTGCTATTCAGTTTGCTTTCTCTCGACATCTATTTAGAAAATTCATATGTTCTGGATTTTCAGAATGAAAGACGGCATGCAGGAGCAAATCTGTAGGGAGATAGGTGTAAGAATAATAAGGTAATATTATTGGGAGATTTAAATTTCTTAACATTAAATGGGTCACCCATTGTGCAAAAAGGTATGGATGGGGTGGAACTTACTAAGCATGTTCAAGAAAGCTTCCCAAATCAAAACACAGTAAATCCCCTGCTTATCCAGCACCTATGGAAATTGGTAAATGGCAGATATGCAAATTGCTTGAGGCTTATTCTTACAATGCCTAATATAACTGCATTAAGAATAAACAATTTAAAAGACAAAAATACTGAACAATCTTCACTTGCTTGAATATGTAAACTTTAAAGCATTTTACTTTATTTTCAATCACATGCTTGGAAAATATTTAACCATTGCTGCATCTGCAGTTCCCTCCCCCTCCATGGAGCTGCCTGAAAAACTATCAATAACATTATAATTACCCTCCCTCCCACCAAGTTTACAGATAAAGCCTCTGACAGAGGTGACTCTTACTAAGTAGGGATAAGGAGACTCTTTAAGAGTCACCCCAACGGCGAGCAGCATCAACCAGCTCTTCATCCTGGGCGACACCATTTTATTTCAAACACAACTTTATTTAAACAGCTGCTATGAGCAAAGCACAAGCGAGATCCTCCTCTGGTTGAATATTTGCTTCCATCTTCACCAAATATTTATGTGTTACTTTAGAAAACATTTACTTTTACAATTTTAAACATTTTTTTAACCTATTATTTTATTCTTATTTAATTTTAAACACTTTTTTCCTAGTTTTTTTTTGCCGGTTGCTTGAATTACTGATACACTGTACCAGGGGTTTTTACTGTACAGGAGAGGGGGCAACACTGGAGTTCCTCTGAAAGAACAAAATAGGGGAAGTGACTGAAGTTTCAGTGGGGGAAACACGTTAGGATGAGTGACCATAAAACTATTATTTATTTTTAAAAGAGTTATGGAAAAGACAGGCTTGGCCCACAAGTTAAGTTACTAAATTGGGGCAAGGCCTATTTTGGAGGCATTAGGCAGGAAATTGCACAGGTTCATTGAAGAGGCTACTTGCAGGTAAGGGGATGGCTGGCAAGTGGGAGACTTTGAAAAGTGAGAGGGCAAGAATTCAGTGACAACATGTTCAGGTAAACAGCAAGGCTGGTGAGTCACAGGCTGTTGAGGGATATGGAGGCTCTGGTCTGGGGAAAAAAAGTCATACAACAGTTTTAAGCAGTCTGAATCAAGCGAACCTCCCCCTTCCCCCCCCCCCCCCCACTCCCCACCCAGGAGTTCTAATAGGTGTAGAGGTATACATAAGAAAGAAATCAGAATGGCAAAACGACACAAGATATATCTCACAAGCAGGTTGAAGAAGATTTAGGATAGTGCTATTACCACGGAAAAAGATTGCATATTGAAGAGAAACTTCTAAGATAAATAGAGTGAAAAATAAAAGTCTGCAGATGCTGTGATTGTAGTAAAAACACACATTGGAGGAACTCAGCCAGTCTTACAGAAGCTGTAGGGCAGGGGTGTCAAACTCAAATTTTCGGAGGGCCAAAATTAAAAACTTGGACTAAGTCGAGGGCCGAACTAAATATTTATTGAAAATTTTCAACAACATCTGCATGTTTTCTCTTCTTTCAACATATCTAATGATAAACTTTAGGATATAACTTTAGGAGGATAATGTTACAGGTCAGGTAGCTCAAGTTCACCCTTTGCTTGACCTGAGGGAAACCTATTTGGTCCCCGTGGAGATGTAGTCAGCATTCACAGGCTGTGTCCATTTTGGCCTGCGTCAGGACTCAGCATTTCCTGCTCACTCCTCAGGCTCTAGGCCTCTATTCACCCTCGACCCACCATCCCTCTACCTGACCAGTCCTTTACCCAACCTCTACTCACCCCTCACTCCACTCGCTCTGCCTCTCCCCACCCCATCCTATACACGCCCCTCTACTGCCTCTCCCCTCAACCTGTTCCTCCCTCTACCCGTCTCTCACCCTCTAATCACCCCTCCCCTACTCGCCCTGCCCCTCCCCTTTTACCTCTTCCCTATCCACCCCTCCTTCTACTCATCCCTCCCTCTAATTGCCCCTCGCACCACCATAACTTCCCCTGCCCATTACTCCTCACCTACACCCTCTGCCCACCCCTGCTTACCCACCCACTCAGGCCCAGCGCGCTGCCAATCAGCCTTTGCGGACAGCCACCATCTCTCTCTTCACGTGCAGGGTCGAACCAGCCGTCCCTGGGGTCCGCACGGGTGCAAGCGTGAAGGCCGTGGCGATCGGGAGAAGTGCGCTCGTGCTGTGGAAGGACCGTCTGGTGCCAGTCGCGCGGGGCTCGTGCTGCCCGGGGGCCGTGTGCAGCCTGCCATGCCCATCGCGCCGACAGGAAATCACAGGCGCTCGCCCATCCGCTGCACCGTTCGACAGGTGGGAGAAGTGACTGGTTGTGCGGGGAGCCTTCCAACTGGCTTGCCAGCTGATGACATCGACAGACTTTTCGTGTTACAATTTCTCGTGTTACAATGGGGAAGGATGTGCAATGAAGGGGGAGGATGGTGGGGGTGACATTACTAAAAAACAGCATCGGCTCTCGCTGCAGGGCGGGCCACCTCTAATACATTTTTGAAATGATCTTGCGGGCCAAATATAATTATATGGGCCAGAGTTTGACATGTGTGCTGTAGGAGATAAAGATATATTGCTGTCACTTCAGGCCTGAGCCCTTCAAGGAATAAACAAAGAACAGGAATGCTCAGAGTAAAGACAGTGCTGGCTGGGGGCGGAGTCTAGATTAATAAAAGGTGTAAATTGGATATGATGAGGAGAGGTAAGAATTGATTTTGGTTCTGTGAAAGGAGAAAGGGAAAAGGGGCAGAGACAGAGCTTTATTTTTTAGATAAATAAATGTTTATTTCAGGTTGCTTTGGCAGACATTGTGAAGGAAAATACTAAGGGTTTCTACAGGTATATTAAGAGCAAAAGGATAGGACAACATTGATCAGAGTGGTCAGCTTTTTATGGAGACAAAAGAGATGGGGGAGATCTTGATTTTTTTTCATCAGTATTAACTCAGAAAACAGGCAGAATTGTGGGAAGTAAGAAAAACAAGCAGAGGTGGATAAATCCACAGGGCCTGATAAGATATTCCCTTGGACCTTGAGGGAGACTAGTGTAGAAATTCCAGAGGTTCAGGCAAAAATATTTTTTAAAATGTCCTTAGGCACAGGTGTGGAGTCAAAGGGTTGAAGGGTTGCTCACAGTTCTGTTGTTTAAAAAAGGCTCCAGAAGTAACTCTGGAAATTATAGATTGGTGAGCCCAACATCATAAGTAGGTAAATTATTGGAAGATGTTCTAAGAGATCAGATATACAATTATTTGGATGGCCAGAAACTGATTAGGGATAGTCAACATCGCTTTGTGTGTGATTGGTCGTATTTAACTATTCTTAAGAGTTTTTTTGAGGAAGTTACAAGCAAAATGGACGAAGGAAAGGCTGAGGACGTTGTCTATGTAGACTTTAGTAAGGCCTTTGACAAGGTTCCACATGGATAGCCAGTCAGGAAAATTCAGACACTAGGTATTCACGATGAAGAAGTGAACTGGATTTGATGATGGCCGGATAAAAGAAGCCTTAAAGTAGTGGAGGATTATTGATTCTCAGATTGGGGGCCTGTGACTAGTGGTTGGCCTCAGGATTGATGCTGGGACCATTGTTGTTTGTCATCTACTGTATATCAATGATATAGATAATAATGTGGTAAATTGGATCAGCAAGTTTGCAGATGACACTTAGATTGGAGGTGTTGTTGACAGCAAAGGAGGTTTTCAAAGCTTGTGGAGGGATCTGGACCAGCTGCAAAAATGAGTTGAAAAATGGCAGATGGAATTTAATGCAGACAAGTGTGAGGAGTGCATTTTTGAAGGATAAACTAAGAAAGGATGTACATGGTAAATGGTAAGGCACTGAGGAGCACAGTAGAACAGATCTAGGAATAGAGATACATAATTCCCTGAAAGTGATGGAACTCGAGATTTTAGCATAAATCAAAGTATTGAGTACAGGAGTTGAAATGTTATAGTAAAGTTGTACAAGACACTGGTAAGGCCAAATTTGGAGTAACGTGTGCAGTTTTCGTCAACTAACTGCTGGAAAGCTATAAATAAGTAGAAAAATGTGCAGAGAAGATTTACTGGGATGTCGCCTGGACTTCAAGAGCTGAATTACACAGGTTAGGACTTTATTCCCAGGAGTGTAGAAGAATGAAGGGAGATTTGATAAAGGAATTTAAAATTATGTGGGGGACAGACAGATTAAATATAGATAGGCTTTTTCCACTGAGGGTAGGTGATATACAAACCAGAGAACATGGGTTAAGAGTGAAAGGGGAAAAGTTTAGGAGAAACATCTTCACACAGAGCAGTGTGAAGTGGTGAATGTGGGCTCAATTTTAACATTTAAGAAGAATTTGGACAAGCACATGGATGGGAGAGGTATGGAAGGCTATGAACTGGGTGCAGGTCAGTGGAACTAGGTAAAAAAAAAAATGGTTTGGCACAAACTAGAAGGGCCAAAGAGACCTCTTTCTGTAATGTTCTAGGGTTCTACAGCTGGCTGAATGTCACTAGAAGGGTGCCACTAAAACTAATACTAGGTCTTCAACTACTTACACTATATTAAAGACTTGGATGTAAAGTGTACATCCATATGTACTGACAATACAAAAAAGGTGGAAAGTGAGCTGTAGAGGCTTGAAAGAAGAAAGCTGAAAGGTTAAGCAAGTTGGCCAAAGGGTGAATCATAGAGTACAATACGAAAAGAAAACATGAATGTATTGGTTTTGCATGAAGAATATCAAAATATTTGTCCTTAAATTATGAGAATCTAGCTAAATGTTAATGTACCAAAAGATCTCGCTGTGCCAGTGTACAAAATACAGAAAAGGTTACTTGGCAGACTTTGATCTAAGCACAAGATTGTACCCAAACACAAGAAGCATCTGGACAGATATTTATTTTGTGGAGAGAACAGTTACCTCATTGACTTACATTAAATGTGATCTGCTAGATGTGTGTCCAAATTAGGCACTTGCTGTTCCATAATCAGCAGAAAGCTTTTCAACAGGCTGCTGCATGAAGATATAATAATATTTCTGGTGAATTGTCTTCAGAGAAACAGGGGGAAATAGATACGACTGCTTAATTAATGCCTCAACTTCGGCTAAAACAATTGCAAGACTCTCAGCAAAGGCATTAAATGGATCAGAACTAAAACACTCAACTAGCATCTGTTGTGAAAATGACGATGTTAATATTTCCACAGGAAGGAATCCCTCTCCTGCTAAACCCCAACAAAAATCTAAAAGAAACACAGGAAAAAGTGATAAACTCTACTACCTAATAATTTAAAACAAAATTGTTTGGCAGAAGCCTTGCATGGCTAAAATTCACATATTTGAGGTAGTGAAACTTTATTTATAATTAAGAAAATATTTGCACATCAGCTGCATCATCATTAACATGGTCTGGGATTTGGATAAACTCGCGCTCTTCAGTTTCTAAAATAATGTACAGAGATCAGAAGAATTCAACAATTTTACAATTGCACTAATTTTATGCCAATAGTTGTAAAACAAACTGGTGAATTAAAATAAAGCCTTCTTGATGTACTTCCATGCTTTCAGAAATCAGCTATGGACTTTTAATTTGCAAGGCCCACCGTGGATATTAGAGTTCACCATACAAACGGCGCTCTCTCACGTAGTAAACGCACTCCAAAACGCTGCCACTCTCGCTGGTGTATCCAGAGCTCTTGGGTTGTATCGAGACAAGCCAGCACAGCTCCACCTTTCCATGCTATTAGGCGTGGATCCATGTCCTAGTTATAAAGTGAAGCAAAGTGAATATATCAGTTTATTAATCTGTCTAATAGATTAATGAAATGCCAATAAAAAACTGCAATGTTTTATTTCTCTAATTTTCTTAAAATATTCCCTTGGATTTTTAAGAGCACGATATAGAAAATTAAAATAAAAATGTACTCCACACTCCAAATTTCTAAACATTAACGTATTTTTCACAAAAAGCATACAGCAACTACTTCTGTTTTTTATCATTTCCTGTCAGATGAACTGTGTTTCTCCCTGAAACAAACAATTTCAGATTTTTTTGTTAGGTTATCAGTTTTCATGTATTTGATTAAATGGCAAGTGGATTTAAGAATGAGTCAATGGAGGAAAGAGGAACTTGATAGGAAAAAAAAGTGAGAAACAAGAACAAAATGTCCAGATGATGGCACTGCTGCTCCTGCTATAAAGTTGGTACCACCACAGAGCCAGGAGTGTCAGCATTCCTTCGTAGGGACTTACTGATGGGCCTATGCAGATTTAAACTAGGAAGAGGGTGGTGTTTTTTTTGGACACCCAAGATCTTTGGATTTCTGTGCTCAAGTTTGTGACTCCCAACTTTGGCAGATCAGACAGGCAAGGGTTGCATGTAGTGGGCTAGCTCAGACACCCGAGTGGAGAACATCACCACCCTACTCTTCCCCACCACCAAGGAGAAGGCTGGGAGAGGACTCTGCAGGGTTGGAAGCTGCAGAAACAGTGCAGCTCAGTGGCCAAAAGGTTCATAACAGGCTGCATGGCCTAATGGAATGTTATCATTTATTGCCACAGCAATTAAATGCAAAAGTAGGAATGTTTATGCTTCAAGTATATAGAGCATTAGCAAGGTCATATCTAGAGTACAGTGCATAAGATTGGTTTTCTTATTTAAGAGATGACATGATGTGTTGGAAGCTATTCAGAAAAAGATTTACCAGACTAATACCTGGAATGGACAGGTCCTCTTATGAGGAAACATTGGACAGCCTTGGCTTGTAATCAGTAAAGTTTGAAAGGGTGAGAAGGGGTGGATGATACATACAAGATTTATTAACAATATGCAGGGGCTAGGACACCTCTTCTTGAAACAATATGGTACTAAAAGTCAATATTTATAAAATAGGGATTATTATTTCACCCAATTTGGACAGAGATAAGGCATTTTTTTATATTCTCACTGTATTATAAGTTGTTGCAATTCTTCCTCAAAGGGAAGTGGAAGCCTGATATTTTCTGATAAATAAGTGGTTACAGGTTACAAAGGATGGAAATGCAGTGTGAAGATTATAATCAGATCAACCAGTTTTATGAAATGATGGATCAGGCTCAGGGCCTATACTTGTTCCTATATTCTACCTTGGATACCTTCTGTAGCCTTCTAAATATTCAGAAATAAGAATGATATTACAAGTGACTTCTTACATCACTACCATAAAATTACTAATCCAGTACCCTCAGTACATTGAGAAATTTTCATCGACACCACCAAACTATTGGATGTTAACTTGTATTACTCAAACACATTATATTTTAGATTTTTTAAATGTTACTTTTGGGTGTGATCTTGGGCAGCTGATCAAGAAAATCACCTTAAATATTTCATACCTTTTTTTAAGATTATACCCTATTTTTTGTAATTTCCTATCATATTTTAAGTCTTCTAGTCACAAATCATGCTGTTTTGGTCAGTCCAAGCATGTCTGAACATCCACTCAGTGCTATGCACTGAGGATGCTTAGTCAGGATAGATGCAGACAGGCTATAAAAGCAGTGTGTTGGTGCACATGTTCCTCTGGCTATAGCACAGTGAGTAGACTTAAAAACAGCATTAATTGTCTCCAGAAAGATTCAATACATCAGAAATGCTGTATCTTGCTGCAGTCAGTGACGAACATGGTGAAAGGTTTTACGAGGACATTCTGACCATGGAAAAGCAGTATCAGGGCAACTGGAATCCATCAATAATGGCCAACTATTGTTGGACACTGTCATGAGAGGCATCAGATGCCGAGAAAAATCAGTGGCAAAACATTTTTAGGTCAGTTGAACTAAAGCAATGTCAGAATCATTATGCAATTAAACATGTTAAATGCAATAAAAGTTAATTTAATGTTTCTACAAATTCCTACATGATATAGCAAATTCAAAATTATCTTTTGTGTTCAGGTTGAAATTGTTTTTCATAATCCCAATTTTTCTTTTGAGGAAGCAAACCTTTTGAAATAAAATTGTTGTCCAGTGTAATGGGTCTGTGGATAATAAGGGCTAAGTATACTAACAATTGAGATAGATGCTGAACAATCAAGTCTTCTGAACAATCAGAGAGCAGATTATCAATTTTACTATCAATGGTATTTCATTCCATGATAAAGGACTATATATTTCACACCTTGGGTCTTGTGATAACTTCAACATTCTCTACAATTCTTCGGAATGATGGGGGCATCTTATTTAAAATTCTGTGTTGCAAAAATTCCTGAGCCCCGTGGAACATTAGGCCACCTCCAACCACCAAAATAGAACTGTACATTTTCTTTTTTGTTTCATCAGAACCTGAAAAGTATACACATTTTCCAATTTCACACTGCAGCAGGTGAATTATTAAAAGAACCTTAACCATGAACTACACAAAGGATTTTCAATCAGTGTGGTTTCAGAAAATTAATCCATCAGAGGTTACCAATTTGATAAAAGTTGGGTTTTAGACAAATGCAAAATATCAATAAAACTCACCTCATGTAAATTTTAAAAAACATGCACTTTCTTTTAAACAAGCTTTCGAATCATTTATAAATGACTTAAAATTACCACATATGCTGGCATACAAGATGACTCTGTACTAGATGACTCCCTCAATTTCCACCTAAAATGCACGTTTTGAGCTATACGCCCTGTAAAAGTCTGCCCCAAGTCTTACTGCCCAAATAGTCCTTTACCAATCATCTCACTGACCAGTGGAGTGATGCTGTCACAATATTTTAAAAGCAAATTATTCAATAAAGTTTAAATTTTATGAGCATATTTTAAAATTAACCACTGTCAGTTCCTTTAACAAGCTGTTTACAGCCTGTACAGAGCCAACGACAGTCAGACTGGGCAGATGGACCCCATAGGGGAGAGCTGAGACTGAGCTGTTAAGATATAGATTTAATACTTGGCGTTCAAGACAACTCCTGTACTTTTTATTACTGCTTTATTCCTAATAAGATTCAAATATTAATTATCTTATAATTGCATTAAATTTTCTTGTAGTACAGTGGTTTTCAAACTGACGCCTCCAAACTCACATTCCACCTTAAGCAATCCCTATGTTCTATAGGTTCTCTGTGATTAAAAAAGGATTGCTTAAGGTGGTATGTGATTGGGGGAAAAAAAAGGTTGAGAATTGCTGCTCTCGATCCAATTGTTGCTGAAATATTTCGCTTGAGAAAAATTGTCAATGGGCCATTTCCTTTGGTTTGAAACCGTGTTCATAACGCGTCAATTAGGAACAATTAAAACAGTGTTTTCAAACCTTTTCTTTCCACTGACATACCACAATCCCTTATGAATCGCAGAGGACTTATTGCATAGGGATTGCTTAAGGTGGAACGTGAGCTTAAGGGGCAGTTTGAAAAGCACTGTTGGAGTTGAATTATCCATCAAAATAGTTTTAAAAATAACTATCGCCACTTATTTTTATGAAATTACACAGTTTCATAATTATTCTTACCACAGCAATCAATGCTATGTAATATTGATTTATCAAGTCCCAAAGCCTTTCCTTCAAATTGTGACACAGTTGTTTTCCTTGCCATCAGAGTTGCTGGAAGATCCTCTGAATCATTTCCTGCCAATAAACAATCATGCTGACAAGTTCCAAGTTCCAGTTCATGAGGATGACTCTTCTCTGCACTGTCAGAAATTGGTGCCCCTGATTCAGCTTCAAATCCAGCATACTTGGCCAGTGCTTTTCTCTCAGCAATAGCTTTAGCAGTCTAGACAAAAATACATGCATTTTTCAAAAGAAATTACAAGCACAGGACCATTACAATCAAATGTTCATTCTTCAGCCAGCTGATTTACAGTATTTAGCAGTAGCAATTGGTTTCTGATCTATTTTGCCAAATATGTAGCAATGAAAATAAATATTCCTGCAATCTATTGGCAAGTCTGTAATCCTTACCTGTTCCTGTTTACTTTGGGTTGCTACTAAATAATGTTCATCGTGCGGATCTTCTGAATCACCATGAGATCTATGCTGCAAGGTGCTTATCTTCTGTCCCACAATTCCAAAAGTAGCAGGATAAAACAAGGCCATCGGTGCCTATCATGTGGATGTAGGCAAAGCGCAAGTTAACTGGGATTTACAGCTCAAACTATTTCAGTTTATTTAGTTCTAAATAAGCGTAATAACTGAAAGCTGACAGCCCAGTATGCACAAATGTTCAATCAACGTGAAAAGGGTGAACATGCAATAAGGCTCTGAAAATAAAAATTGCTGAAGGGAACTTGCATGTACATGGGGATCTTGTTTGTCAAATAGCTAATGCAATGAACTTATGAAATCATTCTACACCATTATGATCTCAAACACGTCAAAATAAAGAAATTTCAAAGCAGAGCAGTATAAAAAGGTGCTGAAAAAACTCAGCACGTCATGCAATATTCATAGAAAATAGATGGCAATGTTTCAGGCCTTCAGAAGTCATGAAGCCAAACTCTTTTACCGTTGTCTCCAAGCCTACTTTTTCAATAACGATTTGCCATCCCCCCCACTGAAACCCCTTCTCCTGCTTTAAGCTTCCTTCCTCCTCTTGGACATGTCGTTCTGGCCTTCTACTCTCTCTGAATCTTTTTATTTCCAACTCCCAATGAAATATAAACTTCACCACTCCACTCACCTTTTGAATGTTACCCCTACTGAACACACTGCCTTGAATTATTGCCACACGAATGCCAACCCTTTAAAGTACGGAACATTTCAAAGCAGTCTGTTTCTAAGTTCTGATATAGGTTATTCTGGAGGTAACACTCAAATCACTTAAAAATATGCTCCTGCATTCAGAATACACTAATGGTAGAAAAACAATGGCGGACATCTGGAGTGTAAAACTCAGTGGTACATTTTCTCAAAAAAGATTGAATTTGAAATGAATCTTTACAAAAAGACTAGATTTATTCAGCCTTTATAAATTTTCATTATTAATATTTTAGTTACCTGTAGCTTTTCATCTCCTAGCCTTAATTGGTATAATAATGCAGGAGAATCTGGATGACGGATCTTGAACTCGTGATCTTGAATTCCAGAGATATCCTGGTTAATGAAATGGAACAAAGAAAAATTTAAACCACTAGCAATAATATTCAAATTGTCAGTCAATGGTAATGTTGCTACCTCAAAGATTGTGTGGATTTGATTCTGACCTCTTTTGTCAGCAGACTTCCCCTGAGACTGGATTTCCTCTGGGTGCTCCAATTTCCTCTCATCCTGCAGTTAACTGACTGTGTAAAAGCACCCTTATTTCATTACAGCAAGTATTAAAGGTGAGTGAATGAGTATGTGAAAGAGAATAGGTTACAGGGAAATCAGAGGGGAAGGGGGCTAAAGGCATTGCACTTCTGCGAATTGACATGAAACCATTAGGTTGAATGGCTTTCTTCTGTATTATAACAAATTTCCAGACAGGTTCATAATACTCAAAAGCTTATCCTAAAATAAAAGTCAAACCTTGAATACTGGGTGTGGGAAAATATGTGTCAGAGGAACTTCTAATTTAACCTGATTTAATGATGTAATCCCGGACAATACAAAACCAAATCACACTGAAAGGAGCCCTTTAAAAATTTAAGATATTAAAATTACTTTCCCATGACAAATCCATGAATCTTAACGAGTACAGATTTTTACCCCTGTAGTTCTGCACATTTGAGGAGAACAAAACACTTTGGTTTACTAAAGGGATATTTTCCCAAGTATCTAAGCAAAAAAAGGAATTGGATGATGTGAGTGAAGTGAATAATTAACAAACTGGGAAGTTCAGAGCCAAGAAGGAATCTCTTCTTTTTTCTATTATAATCTAGATTTGGCAGATCCACCCATTTTCCCTATGGAAACATCTTTTTGAAAGCTTCTCATTTCACTGACATGGAATTACTTTCAAATAATGGTTTCCAGATACCTTTTTCTTGAATTGCTGCTTAGGTTAGTAAACTGGCCTTATGCCAACTTTGAACAAAAACAAAAATCACAGGCTTCAGGGCTTCTTCAGGAGTCAATGGGCTCTTGCTTTGCCATTCATCAAGAATGGCTGATTCTTCTACATCAAAGCATTTTTTTCCCTGCACTCTTCCCATATCCCTCGTCCCTTATTATTGAAACATCCACCACTGGGTGTTTTGAATTAACTTGATGCTTCCTCATCTCCCTGGGATATAAAATTCCAAATATTCCCCAAGCTCTGGCTCATCAATTTTCTCATCTCAGACCTATTCTGATACTGAGATCTCTTGCTTTAGACTTTTTTTCCAGGAGAAGCACCTTCTCTGCATCAAGCCCACTGAGGTTTATAATAATTATTCAAGCTTCAATGAGATCACATTTCAATCCTCTAAACTCCAGAGAATACAGATCTAGTCAACTCGTTCTACCCTCAAGTGTAAATCCTTGGAACTAAACTGATGAATATTTACCACCCATTTATGTCCCATGTTCTATGCTCCTTTTTTATTATAAAAGATAAGCTGCCCAAAACTGTGCATAATACTCCAGACTTGGTCCCAATAAATCCCTGTACATTTACGTGAAAACCAAATTCCCTTGTTAAAAAAAAGACTACATACCATTTGCCTTCCAAACCACTTGCTGTACCTGCACCAGGGATACATAAAACCTGGAGATTCTAGAATACTGTGAGAAAATAAAGAGAAGCTGGAGCAGCTCAGTGGATCACGCTCAATCTTTCCTCTCCCTTCTCTTATTTTCTTTCTGGTTCATCAAAAAAATGCCTCCCTCATGTATAATCCCTTTAGCCCTTCATTCATCGACATTATCTTCCTATTTTAGTATTTCATGGCACATAGAACTGGTGATAAAATAGAACTTATTAACTTTGAAGGTCCTTGTTTTGGATCATTCCCAACCAGTCTGCCTGCAGTGGTTCATCCCTTTCTCTACCCTTGTGGTACACATCAGAACAACAACGTTCTGCAGCACATAGTGCTATCCTGAATGCCACCATCAAGCAGGCAGGGCAGGAATGACTGGGGAAATGCCTGTCTGCTCTCCCATCAATAGAATTCCTATAGCTAGATACTGACATTCAGAATGGTACAACATAGACACAGGTCTTTTGGCCCTTAATGTCTGCACCCCACGTGCTAATTTAAAATCTCTGCTACTTGCACAGAGTACATACCCTTTACCTTCTGCATATTCAAAGACACAGTCTTGGCTTTTCTCCTCTATTTTAATTTCTTTGTTTTTTTAAATTATTTGAATTACAACAACATACTCAGAATAGGATATCAGCTCTGGATTTAGCATTGACAACTCAAAGCAAAACAGGAATTTGAGCTCCCATTAACATTTAGCACAATAAAGAAATGACTGCACTTTTCACAATCCACTGAATTGCAATGAGAAACTTAAATATTGGTTAATTTATAAGAATCAAAACTGATGCTAACCTTTTTTTCAAAATGATTTCAAAATATAAATTTGAACCTTAAGTCTTTTCCCAAATTGCAAAAGTTTGTTCAAGTTTTAAAGAATCATTTTAATTCAAGTTACAAAACCTGAAATTAAGAATTTTCACCTGCTTTCTCAGTTTCCCATTGTTTTAAATTAAAACATGTTTCACCTGGTCTAGATGGCAGAATGTCTCTTTAAGCTTTTGAAGAAGAAGGGAGTCCATTCGTTTGGAAACTTGACATTCTCGATAGGGAAAACCAGATCTCTGCAAAAGCCAGAAGTAACATCTGGTCACGTCAGATCCTCCATAAGCTAAACGTAGTCTGTTGGGCATTGATAAATCAGATTAGTCAATTTGCACATACATTCTTTTATCCATATTTCTGGAAAGTAGCTTTAAAATAAAAATCTAGACATAACTCATGTTTACCAACACATGCTCCAAAACAAATGTAATTGCTATTATTCAATCCAACAAAAGCAGTTGACTCTTCAGTTATTTTATCTCCTTCCCTCCTTACAATTTATTTCCACGAGGAGAATTTTGCCCTTTTGTCTTTAAGTACCTCCTCCCCACCCCCCCCCCCACCCCACCTTTGTAGAGCACCCTGAAGGATATGCTATCCGTACTATTTGATACCCTCCCAATTAAAACAAGCTTAAGGACTGCCTTGAACACATTCAAGTACATGTATAAATCAAATGTATCATCAGTCTTTGATGCAAACTCAAAATAATCCAGTTCATGCAGAGCCATGAGGCACACAACTGTGCAAATTTCAACTTGTATATGTCCTCTTCTATAAACAGCTCATTTATAACAGTGGTTTTTAAACTGACCCCTGTTACAGAGTTCTGTGTTGTGTATTGGCCTATGTGTTGTCTGGTTTTAAGTTAAAAAGTGACAGTTTGCCTTTAAGAGCCAAGGTGAAGGTGGACTGCTGAGAGAGTGGGAGATGGACTGAGCATGTGCAGACTGGGTGGTGCTGTGGAGTGGAAGAAGGCCCAGAGCATGAGTCATGGTCTGGAGGACAGTTTAGAATGTTGGGATTTTAAAAAGGATGAACATTCCGAAGGCAGCCAGAAGGATCCGGACCAAGCCAGTTGTTCCTCTCTCTGCAGCAACACAAGACAACTTTGAATTTTGTGCTCTCTCTCTTTCAAAGATCTTTTGGCTTCAGTTTACCAAACAAACTGAATGTTGTTTGTGATCTTTGCTTCGGTTGAGATCGAAGTTTTGTGAGTCTTGTGTGTTTTGTGTCTGTTTTTCTGTGGACTTGTTGGAAATATAACTTAAGACTTTAATTACATGTTATATTTAGTCTGGGGAATTTATTAGTTTTACACTGTCATAGAAATTTGCATAGTAACCAGTGGGCAGTGTTATAAAAGGGGGGAGGGGGAAATTTTGATATTTAAGTTTGAAAGTGAATTTTTGTTTATAAAATAATTGTTCATCTTTACCCATGTGTGATATGCCTTCTTTGTGGTTCCTGGTTTGATCTTGTAACATAATTTGGGGGCATCGGCCAGGATCAAACCAATTTGGAAGCTTTAGGGGCGCTTGACTTGTGCTTAGATATCAGTCGTCTGAGTTTGACTCAACCTCCAGCTTGAAATTAAAAATAAATGGTGAGTGTATAAATCACCAGCAGAAAAACCAGCAACTATGAATATTGACCAGTTCATAGCAAACCCTTCAGTGGTTAATTGAAAAATTATAGTTGGCAAGTTAAAACTTCTTACAGTAAGAACTGGGGTGAAAAAAAAGGAAATTGCCCGAAAGATTGTTAAGCACTATGTAGGAAACGGGGTTTTTGAAAAAGCTGCATTAGAACAGTTTCCAAAGGCAGGGAGATTTCTGCATTTGTTATACCTTCAGGATTGTATGTGTATAATGTTATGCCTTTCGGGATGAAAAATGCACCTGGCACATTTCAGAGAATGATTAATTCAGTAATTCAGGGTTTAGAGATCAGGAGCATATATCGATGATTTAGTAATTTGTACGGATACATGGGAAGAACACATGCTTGAATTAGCGCAGTTATTTCAGAGACTGGTGGAAGCACACCTCACAGTAAATTTGCACAAGAATGATTTTGGACATGCCACTGTAATTTATCTGGGTTATGTGGTAGGACTGGGACAGCGAAAATATTGGCTATCACTGGGTTCCAAACCCCCGGTAATAAGAAAGCTCTTCGGAGATTTCCAGGTATGATTGGCTACTTTCGTAGATTTTGTAAAAACCTTGCAGAAATTGCACTCCCATTAACAAAACTATTTGGAAAGAAAGAAAAATATATCTGGTTAGATGCATGCCAGGAAGCATTTCTGAAGTTAAAGGCCATTTTATGCCATCAGCCTGTACTTGTGTCCCCTAACTTTGAAAAGCCATTCTTTTTACCCATGGACACCAGTGATGAAGCGATTGGTGCTGTACTGTTATAGAAGAAGGATGGTGATGGAGCAGAACATCCTGTTTCGTACTTCTCGAAAAAGTTTAACGACCATCAACAAACTTATTCAACCATTGAGAAGGAGTTATTAGTGCTTATTTTAGCGTTGGAACATTGTGATGTGTATATTTGTACTGCTCAAAAACCGTTAATAATATATACTGATCATAATCCATTAGTTTTTCTGTCTAAAATGAAAAATAAGAACAGACTGTTATTGAAGTGGAGCTTACTATTATAAGAGTATGATTTAATTATTACACACATAAAGGGGATGGATAATGTAATAGCAAATTTTTTGTCAAGATGTTAATCTGGGTAGATATGAATCTAATCACATACTTATTGCAAAAAAAAAGTGTTTATTTTATTTTATTTATGTAATACTTCCATTAATTGTTAAAAATTTGTTCTTATGGACAAAATTTATTTTTAGCAGGGGAGGTGTTACAGAGTTCTGTGTTGTCTATTGGCCTATGTGTTGTATGGTTTTATGTTAAAAAGTGACAGTTTCCCTTAGAAAGCCAAGGTGAAGGTGGACTGCTGAGAGAGTGGGATATGTGCAGAAAATGATCTAAAAATTTCTGGACTTGGACAATAAACCACCACTGGGTGGTGCTGTGGGGTGGAAGAAGGCCCAGAGCATGACTCATGGTCTGGAGGACAGTTTAGAATGTTGGGATTTCAAAAGGATAAACATTCCAAAGGCAGCGAGAAGGATCCGGACCAAGCCAGCGGTTCCTCACTCTGCAAGCAACACAAGACAACATTGAATTTTGTGCTCTCTCTCTCTTTCTCAAAGATCTTTTGGCTTCAGTCTATCAAACAAACTGAATTTTGTTTATGATCTTTGCTTCAGTTGAGATCGAAGTTTTGTGAGTCTTGTGGGTTTTGTGAGTCTTGTGGGTTTTGTGAGTCTTGTGGGTTTTGTGAGTCTTGTGGGTTTTGTGAGTCTTGTGGGTTTTGTGAGTCTTGTGGGTTTTGTGAGTCTTGTGGGTTTTGTGTCTAAGTTTTTTTATGTGGACTGGTTGGAAATATAACTTAAGACTTTAATTATATATGTTATATTTAAGCTGGGGAATTTATTAGTTTTACACTGTCATAGAAATTTGCATAGTAACCAGTGAGCATTGTTATAAAAATGGGAATTTTGAATTAAAGTTTGAAAGTGAACTTTTTGTTAATAAAATAATTGTTCATCTTTACCCCTGTGTGATATGCCTTCTTTGTGGTTGCTAGTTTGATCTTGTAACACCCCCTAAACTCACATTCCAGCTTAAGCAATCCCTATGCCACAGGTGCTCTGTGATTAGTAAGGGATTGCTTAAAGTGGTATACGAGTGGAAAGGTTGAGAACCACTGCTCCAAACCCAATTATTACTGAAATATTTTGTTTGAGAAAATTGTCATTAGCTCATTTCCTTTGGAGTTATGAAACCGTGCACATAACAAGTCAATTAAGTATGATTACAACAGTGGTTTTCAAACCTTTTTCTTTCCACTGCATACCACCTTAAGTAATCCCTTACTAGTCACCGAGAACTTATGGCATAGGGATTGCTTAAAGTGCAATGTGAGTTTAGGGGGGGCAGGTTGAAAACCACTGATATATAACAATCAAACAATGGCCCAACAGCAGATTTAATTATTTTTTTAAATTCCTGTTGCAGATTTTTGAATAAAATTTCATTTGAAAAACTGCAGCAAAGTGGGAACAATTACATTGCTCATGGTCACAATTATGCCATGCAGGTGCCAGAGACTCTTACAATCACAATTCATGATCAAAAACGGTAAGTTACATTTCAACACCATTTATCTCATTTATGAAATAATTTACAATTCAAATCAACAGGAGTCAAGTTGTACTGCAAATGAGGAAGACCCAAAAGATTTAGACCACAAAAAATTTCTTTGAATACTAAGGAAAAAATTGGTGATGGGCCAGAAATGGCAGCACTGCTGCTGATGCAGACCCATAGAGAGCAGGGAGCAAAGTCTCAGCATTCCTCAGCGGGGTCCAACTGCCCAGTCCGACTGCCATCAGCTTTGTACAGGCTTTACATGGCCTGCTAAAGGAACCAATGATGGTTTAATTTAAAATCCCACAACCAGAGGGTCTGGCAGCTGCCGTGAATGGTTGCAGACTCCAGGGAAGCGGAGGACAGGCACAAGGCACCAGAAAACAGGGAGACCACACACCCTGTTTAAGAAGGAACATCAGAGAAGACAAACCATGGGATGGTGACCAAGGTGGGGAACCAGTGAGGTGCTTAGAGGCAGAAGAACACACAGGAGGTGGGTTGATTTGCCTTGAGGCCAGTTATCCATGTCGGATGTGGGCTACTGGCAACTGCGGACAAAGGTCTCACACTTGGCTTCAGACTTCTAGAGACTGGCTGAAGGGGTACTAGGTATTAGAACTGGGATGCAAGAGGATGCTAGAGGCTTCCTGATTGTGTCAGAGAAGTGTATTTGGAGCTTAGATTGCTGATGGTCCAGAATGAAGGCTGTGTGGCTGGAGAGACTGCAGGAGTGCTGGAGGTGAATTCATGGAAACTCAATGACTCTTGGGGGACTCTCTTTTGCTTCTCTTTCTCTGGCTGTAAGGGGCACTAGGCAATTTTTGCCGATACAAAACTTTGCCTAACAGTAGACAAAAGAAAGTTTTGTGTAATACATTTTCTGTTTTAAGACATGACAGTAAAATAATCTTGAATCTAATGTTCAATTTAAAAAGAATATTTGTTACTGTCTTTTACGTCAAGTATAAAACAACATAGAGAAACCTAATTTAAAATGAAACCCAAGAAATATCATATTCTTACCTGGTATTTCGATGCGAAACTCCATCTTCTACGCAACATACACTGGTCTTTTGTTCCCCTACATCCACCACACAGGCACTGCTTAACCCACTTCCAAAAGTAGCACAAATTGATTCTTGATGAACAATAACACCTAGAAAATATTATAAAAGACATAGATTTACATGATTTGTATGAATCAAAATTATTTGAAAATAACTTTGATTCTTGTTTACTGATTAACCATTATATCACCTAAAATGAACATTTATTATTCTTAATTAATCCCTTGCAAATAGAAAAAAAAATGAAGAATCAGCATATAATAAACAGAAAATTCCCAAGATTCATCAGAAATGAAAGCAGAAAAGAAAAATAAATTTGTTTATTCTCACATACACCAAGATACAGTGATAAAAATGGCTTTGTGAACAGATCAGTAGACACCTCAAGGAGAGTACAATAAGATGCAGTAGAAAAGTGCAGAGCTGGTAATGGAACAAAAGCAACATAATTTTACCACAGTAAAACCTCTGGTATCTGGCAAATGTCAGATAAGTGTATTTTTGGTTGCTTGTGACTTACTTTTACAATGCCTAACTAATACATCTGCATTAAAAATGAACAGTTTATAAGACAAAAGAACTATACTGTATTCACATGGAACAAACTTCACTTGCATGAATGTATAACCTTAAAGCATCTTACTTTAACTTAAGTCATATTCTTTGACAATATTTAACTGTCGCTACATCTGCAAATTCCTCTCCCCGAAAGACAAACAACATTATAGTTAAGCACCACACCATCCTGGGCAACGCCATTGCAGTTTCACATTTTATTCAAACAGCTGCTATGAGCAAAGCATGACCAAGGCATTCCGGTGGCTGAATATTTGCTCCCATCTTCACCAAAGGTTTATGTTTTACTTCAAAGAAAATTTACTTTTTCAGTTTTAAACTTGCATATTTTTTACTATTATTTTTATCATTTATTAAAATTTTTAAAATTTATTTTCCTAGATTTTTTTTGACAGTTGCTTGAATTCCGGATACCAGGGGTTTTACTGTATTTTCTGATTCTAAGGATTTTACAATTCCATCTTGTTAAATATTGTGATTCAGATTAAGAAAATAGCAAGATTAAGCACATTAATATGTATGGCCTGCATCATTACCTGAAAATCCAATATTGTTCAAAAGTAAGTTTACCAACTCTTTAACATGTTGTCTGTTGTAGATATCTGGGATAAGCAGGATACATCTGTAATACTGTTAAATTGATGCAAAATAATTAAAATAAATCCCAGAATTATAAAGACTATTTTAAGATTCAATAGAGAAGGAAAAAGACTTTAGAACATAGAAATCAACAGCAAAGTCCAGGCTCTTTAGGCCTCACTGATGTGCTGGCCCATATATTCCTTAAAAAAAAGTGCTAAACCCTCCCTACCCTGTAACTCTCTATTTTTCTTCCATCCATGTGCCTGTCTAAGAGTCTCTTAAATGCCCCTAATGTTTCAGCCACCACCACCATCCCTGGCAAGGCATTACCGGAACCCACAACTCTCTTGTGTAAAATTCTTACCCCTGATGTCTCCCCTAAACTTCCCTCGCTTCACTTTGTACAGATGTCTTCTAGTGTTTGCTATTTCTGCCCTGAGAAAAAGGTGCTGGCTGTCCACCCTATCTATGACTCTCATAATCTTGTAGACCTCTATTAAGTCTCCTCTGATACTTCTATGCTCCAAAGAAAAATGACCCAGCTCTGCTAACCTTATAACATTTATTTTCCAATCCAGGTAACATCCTGATAAATCTCCTCTGCAACCTCTCCATAACTTCCAAATGGTTTTCATTAATGTTTCTATTATTTGTTAAGAACTGTTTAGTGAATCAGCACATTCCGTTTCAAAATGGTTTGCATGTCAAATTCTGTCTATGGCAATATAAAGTTAGAAATCTTAACACTTTACTTTGGTTCCAAATGATCATTATGAATGATCATACACTTTAGATTGACACTTCAGTGAATAAACTACAATGTTTATGAACGTTTTGTTTTACATTTTGCCTACTAGCAAACTTTCCAGTTATAAATACTGATGCTAAAGCTTGTCCATGCAGGATTAATGATTGTCATTCAATATTCAGTCAGCATGCAGTAAAAGTAATACACTATAGATAAAATGTACTGGTAATGTATGCTAAAACTTACAAATAACTAATAGCAGTTGGTTTAATAAGATTTCATATCTACAACTTTTACAAAAACAGAGAACTGCAAATATCTCTTGCAACTTGATTTATTTGTAGCATTGCCTCCAATTAAGCTTAATAATTTTGTGCAAATTCTTTCACGTTTTTACACAATGGAGAACAGGACATTATGGAGGTGGGGAAGAGTTGGGTTCCAAGAAAGTGATCTGAAATCATACAACTTAATTTTGTGTTGATTTATTTACCTTTTCTCATAAATTCCAGGAGACTGAATTTTATTTCATATCTCAAAATTTTGGGTGCTGCTTTACGAATTCTATAAGGGCAAGTTTCTGTAATCCAAACAGCCATAGCATGTGGTTACCTGTACATGGTTCACAGATTACTCTAAAAATGCATACCTTAAAATGTATTAAATATCAATCTTGAATCCCTAGCTGGAATGTTAGCATTCGCTAAATATTGTACGAGTTGAAAAGAATACAAACCAGGTGATCCCTGGCAAATGGATAATTGGAATACTACATGAAATTTTAGACATTAAAAAAAAGATGTCTGGAAAAGTCCACCTCCCTACATTTGTCTGGGTTAGCCAATTTAAATGGCAATTATATTCCCAAGAGCTTTTTAACTTCAAAAAGGAAATATACATTTGTTAAGAAAAGGATGGAGCCATACAAGGGGCACCTTCATGTTTTCAGAATATCTTAAAATGCTTAACACTTTTAAAATTGGGTTTAAGAGTCAGTCATTGAAGTTTTGTTAAGTAATGGAGCAACAAATATTAACATGATCTGGTAACACAAATAGCAAGATAATAACAAGTTATTTTGAGCTTTTTTGGTTGAGGGATACACGTGTTGGCCAGGACATCAATGGGGTTATAGGATCCTTTACAGGTGAGGCAGCAGTTTCATCTGTTAACAGAAAGAAGTCTCAAAAATGCACCATTTTCTTAATGGGATAAATTTAACGATTCGATAAAATATTGCAAAAAATAGGTTTTTTTTTTAAACATCTTTTTGTTTATTAATTTTCCACAAAAAAATAGAATATACAGAAAATGTATATTGTCCTTAAATATAACAATCAAGTGGTTTCAAATTAATTCAACATTTCCACATATTAATAGTTACGTTGAGTAAGGAAATAAAAAGTTAATGCATTAAACAAAAGAAAATCTAACTCCGATGGGACAAAAAGGTTAAGAAAACCCCCAAAAAGCAAAAACAACTGGTCAATCCATTCTGAGAGTACCATATATTTCAACATAGTTGAGTCACGAAACCCCCTAAAAAATCTCAAAAAAAGGGCGGTCAACTTATACTTTTGAGACCTTAAATTCAGCTCAAAATCCAATCCACGTTGATCCAGTGTACAAGTCGACCCTTGACAAACTGATTCAGCGTACGTCGACCCTTGAAAACCAAAAAAAAACCAACTGCAACAGATTTTCATTGAGATTTTGATTGAAAACAACACAATTCACAACCTTCAAAATTGCTATCATTGGCTGAAAACAACACATTTTGAACCCTTCAAAATCATTCTATCATCGACTGAAGCAAAGATGGCAGCAACCAAATCCGTACTCGTTTAAACAGTCGACATATGGATCCCAGTCTGTATCTGATGATGCTGTTTCAGTGTTGTCATCAGTGTCCCACAATAAATCATCTTCGTGCCATCAATTGCACAAGAGGTACCGCACTTTTTAAAATGATTTTATCAGTCTCTCTCTTTGTCCCATGCCATGAGCAATAAGTTGCACAGCACATCAAGTGATTCAGCACCTTTTGTAAATGACTTTTCTGCACTTGACATCCATCTATTCCACTCCTTGCGCACATGGTCTTTGAATGGCTTGTTCAAGCAGGCATCGAGAGGTTGCAATATAGACGTCAAATCACCCAGGATAACCGCCATGCAAGTATTATGTAGTGCTAATCTAATTTTAGTCTTCTCAGTTAAGTAGCTATAAAACATATCCCATTCCAGCAAACTCTGTTCTTTGTGTAAATCGCCTGGGTGCCGGTTCCATACATCATCTATCCATAGTTTTATACCATTTTCATCCATTCATCCTTTTTCATCAAAATGTACAAAAATACTTGTAAAGAATTTCATATTTGGTTTAATTTTGCATTTGAAGATTACAATGGGTCTTAACTTTGTCCCGTCAGCCAGGCATGGTAACACCATGGTAAACCTGGACCTTTCGTGGCCTGTACTTTTGGTTTATGTTTTTCAAACCTTTCCATTCCACTGTTCTATTGCCTATCAAGTCAAAATTCATGGGAGTTTCCAATATTTGCCAATGCAAACTTGTCTTTCTGCTGGTTCCATATAATAAACTGCTGAAAACTTACAACTTTATGATCAAGATCTTTTGGTAGTTTCTGTGCAATTTTTGTTTATTGGCGTAATAGCAGATTTTTCCGGTTCATGAAATGATTGCACCAGCCGACTGTACCCTCAAAATCATCACCGAGGTTTGGATGTGATTTGGCCCACGGCAGTCGAAATATTCTTATTTTATTTTGGGTGACTATGTAGCAATCTTTCTTCTGACATGCATACACGAACTTTGGTAAGATTATAATTTTAATTGCATTAATTCAAAGTACTAATTATGCCAATGGTGACCATTTCAATAACATTTGTTTAGCATAATTAATCAAAAGGAGATAATTATATTTGTATAGATCCTTAAAGTTTTTTAAAATTTTTTTTAAACCGAGATATGTAAATTTATTTACAACTTAAAAAGGTAATTGGTCATATAAATGTAAATGATTACTAATAGGAAAATGTTCAGTTTCATTTAAATTCAATTTATATCCTGAAAATATATCACATTCAGTAAGCAAAGATAACATAGAAGGAATTGATTTTTTTTAGGATCGGAGATATATACCAACCAACCATCTACAATCTAAACTCCAAATCCAAACATGCAATAGAGTCAGGAAGTCTTCAGCCCTCGAGACCCTTCGGGAGCCCTTCTTGTCCTCAGCACACTCTCGAATTTCGGTTCCGATACCTAGTTCCCATGAGCAAGTCTCCATCAGCCTGCAGCCTGTGTGGGTCCTTCAACCGTGTTGCTGCAGCCTGTGTGAGTCCTTCAGCCACTGAGCCCTTCACCGTGGTCAGCTCCCCTGCCGGTTGCCTCCCATGCTTCTTCTCAGCAGAGGGTATTCTCCCCATTTCTGGTGCCCTCCTCTGGTCCATTGCTTCCCCGGAGTCTGCAACCCCCTCATGGTATGGCACCCAGTGCAGATGCTACAATCTTGGCACAGATCTCTGTAGTTGCAGGATTAATAAACACTGCCATCCCTTTTAATAGGCCGTAAGACTGTACGGTTCAGTCTGCATCAGTACTGGGCAGTAGGATCCTGTGGAGCAGTGCTGTGTCTCTGCACTCCTCTCTCCTAGAACAGCACCAGTAACGGTGTTGCCGTTCCAGCAGCGCAACTAGTTTTAAATGACACTGGCATAGCATCAGAGCTTTCCATTCTGAAGAGGGATAGCGTTCAAAGGTGGAAGATTGTGAACCTTATTTTGAAGATTGAATATTTGATTGAAATGTTACATGAAATTTTAGGCACTGTTTTGCGATTTTCCATAATGGAAAGCTGCGTTATCTGTACATACATCAAGAAATGTGAATTTTTTAATGTACTGTACTCTTTTTCACCTAAATTTCATGAGAGCGAATTTAATTCTGTACCTCAGATTTTGGATGGTGATTTGAGAATTCTTTTCAGGTTAATGTCTCTTACCCAAATTGCCATAAAGAGGCAGAATTGGATTAGGAAACTGGCCTGCCTGCCAACTTAAATCTTTACAAATTGCTAACAGCTCCAAAATAACAGAAACCAAGACCAAAAATGGCTAAAGAAAAGTAGGTTTGATTATATTAAAGGAAAAATGTAACAATGCAATTTTTTTTTAAAAAAGGAGGAAGTCAAGATTACATTTGTATTTTGGCAGTTTCATTTAAACTTCTCAGTCACTGTTAATCTTATTCCTGAAGATTATGTTAACGTCTTCCACAAAATCACAATTATTACTTTCCTGGACCAACTGTGAATCTAATGATTGAAAGAGGTACAATAATGAACAGTTCATTATAATTTTTTTTTAAAAATGGAACAGATTTTGTACTAAATAAAGAAATTCTGTCATTTCATTGAACTTCTCATATAATGACAATTTCTGATCAGGTTTGTCAGGAATTAGTAGTATAACAAAAATAAAATCAGAGAAAAATGTGATAGAAAAGCATAGTTGATATTATTTTATTAAACCAAGTAAGAATTGAATTTAGTAATATTGTCAATCACTGGTCAATAATTCAAATGTTCTGTTGTGAAATAAATACTAACACAGTACAGTTTTACCTTTTGATTCAAGGAAGGCAGTTTACTAACCTTTAAATCCTTACGTGGAATTTCTAGAAATTTCTGAATAGCATACGTCCATATGACCTCCAGATCAGTTAATAATGCAGTAAGAGAACCTCCAGGCCCTGAATGAAGATTAAACTGACCTCTGCGAATTGGGCAGTGTATATTATAGCAATCTGTTGGATTTACGTACAATGCCTGATAGATAAAAATGGAGTGTTGATAGTTTTAATTATTATGAAATAAATTTGTCACTCTATATATCAATTATTTTAAAATCTAGGCAATAGCAAAATCAAGTAACATTGACAGTTATCAATTGATTCTGTCTAGTAAACTCTCCAGAAAAAATATAAAGAATGAAATGGAGACTAACATGATAGTTTAAAAGTAGCAAATTAGTGATTAATGATGTGGACAAGTTTTACCTCTTAAAAAAAAAAACACTTATTATTGCCAAATAATTATTTATCTACCTTAGTGAAGGAAAGTTATGAGCAAAGTTACAAAAGTAAACATTTCTAGCAAGTTAAACAAAATTATTAGAGTTAACGACACGCGTTTTAAAAAAAAATTAAATCACCTCAGGTTTATGAAATTTGTGGATTTGGTGTTCTTAGAAAAAGACTAATTTAACAGTAACTAATTTTAACTTAATGCACATAAAAAAACTGGGAATTAAATATATTAGCCTATTAAAACACGACCCCAGAGCCTTCCGATTGACTCCTATCGACTCAGTGGAGGCAAAGCAGTTGATAGCTCCACATTGGATCACTGATTTCAAATGTAATGAGAAACAAAAAATGAAGAGGAAAGAACTTCTGCACATAATAGCGTTAATGAAATTAGGACACCCCAAAATATATTTTACAACAGACATGGCAATATAGAAGATGAATAGATAACACTAGAGAACAATTTTCCCCACCAAAAGGTTTGTTTCCTGAAAACAAAAATTGAGGATTATGACAGACAACTTCAAGATGAACACAAAGATAATTTCAGATTTGCTGCATCACGTAGGAAGTTAGTGAAACATTAAATTTACTTTTATTGAATTTAGCATGTTTAATGGCAAAATTACCTAAAAAGGTTTTGCCACTCAGCATCTATTGCTCTCATGTCAGCCAGCAGTGATGCATTCCAGTTCTCCTGACACTGCACCTCTTTTTCACAGTCGCAACGTTCTGGTGAAACTTTTCACCATGTTCGTCAATGTGGCGCCAAGATTTGCGGGGTAGAAATCCAAGTGTAAATGCAGTAAATGCATTTTCAATGACATGGTTTTGTATGCTTGAAATAGACTTTAAATACGACAGGAAATCACAGAAATAGGTTATATATATATATATATATATATATATATATATACATATAAAAAGTATGCGATAGAATTATTTTGTGATCAGCAGCCCAAAATCCATAAAATACACCCAAAAGTGTTCAGGAAGCAAAATATTCATTGTCCAGTGTAATCTATTCTATTGCAAGGGCTTCAGTGATAAATACTGACCTGAGTGCCAGATATAATTTTTCTGATCTGTTCCAAAGAATTACTTATCAGGAAAAGGTTTATTTATCAAATAAAGCAAAGTATTACCTCTTCTCCAACTACAAATTCAGGTTGATGTGAAGTATTTGTCCATTTGACCCCAGAATTAGCATCCAAGACTGCTGGTCTCATCTGCTTGTTATATGCCCTCACCTGAACAGTATATGAAATGTTAACTACATGCATTGTTCAGAAAGCTCTCAAATTAATTTCATGTGTACTAACAACATTCCTGCCTTCCATATATTAGCTTATTTCTGATTTTTTTTTTTTAAATTCAAGCAAATGCCCAATTCTGTGCACAAATTTAAGTCTAAACACTTCAGAAAATGTCAACTATCAATAAAGATTGTTTGAAATGCCAGTTATTCTTTATCACACTAAAGCAATACTACTTAGGACTGCAAGTATTAATCCCATTTCTGAAAAAAATGCCCATCTTTAGAGTTCAAACCATTATTAAAGTAAAATCTTACAGCAATGAACTTTAGTTCTGTACCTGATCTGGAGGAGCTGGTATTCGTCTTGCACCATTTGACATCTTTTTGGACCATATGGCCTGATCCACCATTTTAAGGCCATTCAGTCTTTGTTCATTACTTTCTGGTTTCTTTAAAAAAACAACATTTCTTTGTGGAATATCATATTTCTAGATTACCTTTGGATTAGCAATTAAGAGAATTATTAAGTAAAAAATTAATTTCTTTCATGAATATTAAATTATTCTTCTCAGGTAAAGATTGGCCTCGTATGCATTTTGCCAAATCTAGTTTATGTTCCCAGCCATGTCTTCAAGACCAAAAATATTCACACAATTGGGTAGATTCAACTTGCATTTATAAAAGGGAAATCGTGCTTAATTAATCTACTGGAGTTTGTTGAGGATGTATCTTATAGAGTAGACAGGGGAAATCAGTTGATGTGGTGCATATCAATTTTCAGAACGCTTTCTATAAAGTCCTACATGGGTTGATCAACAAGTTTAGAGCACATAAAATTGGAGGAAAAATAATGGAATTAATTAAATATATAAATTAAATACATTACGACCTCTTTGTACTATTGATACACCATTTTGGCAGCACGACCGTGACTGAATATTTAATTATCTTTTACATATTTTGTCTCTTTCTGTACAGCAATTTAATGTGTATTATTAGTGTGTTTTTAAAAAAAAAACAAAATACCTTTTTGGCAGCTGGAAGTAAGAATTTCAGTGCATATCTATATTGTACTTTTGTGTATGACAATAAACTTATTATCATTATGCAATCTAAGTAGTAGCAGATTAAAAGACTGAACATTCAATGTTCATAAAAAGGGATTAAAAAAAAAAGTACGTACATTGAGGCCATCTCTTTGAAGCCATGGGTCCTCATATCGAGGCTGTCCTTGTTGTTTATGTCTTCGGGCAATGACATGAGGTATACCAACAGGGAGTGTATCAGCAGCTCGCCCAATCCTCAGAGTAGATGATCCAGGGTGAATAACAACAATGAAATTGCTCTGGATTGGCTTCAAAGCATTATAATTCATCATCAGAATACAAGCAAAAACATTTTAGATGATTTTAAAAAAAAAACCATACATCTTCAACCTTCCAGTACCATCAATTTGGGAGTTTAATTATTCTATGTTTATTAATCCAGAAGATAAAGATTTTTCCTTCAGATGTTTGGTTCCCCTTTTACCAATTTATTTTTTCATGACTTTTCTGACTTCATTTTTCCAGACTTTAAAATCAAACTTATACTTAAAGCACTTTTGGTCATTTCTATTGGGGGGGGGGGGTCGGAATTGAATGGCCTTCCCTCTTCCCTTCAACAGTGTTGACCTTGTACTATGTCGTTCTGTATTTTTGGGGAGTGGGGGGGGGGGGGATATACATGAAAGATTTTAATCCATCTGCCATAAAGGCAAAAGCCACTGCAGTCAGGATGGTGAACTATTTAGAATGAACCTATAGGTGGAGTCATTGCCATATGCTTGCTATTCCTATCATTCCAGGTGACTGAGCTCAGGTTTTGGAGATGCTGTTGAAATTGTCTTTATTTACAAGACATTTTAAAGATACCCGATTGTTCATAAAATGAACGTTCAGAGTTCCAATCAAGTGAAAAGAGTTGTCCTAGATGGTGTGAAGTTTCTCAAGTGCTGTTGGGAGTCATACTGAACTGGCTTCAGGGAGTCAGGCATGAGTGAGTTGCTGTATGATACCCAGCCTCTTGATGTTATAAGCAGGAATATACAAGTAAAGATGAGTTTCTGTTCAACGTTAACTCTCTGGATGTTAATGTGGAAGGTTCGGTCATGGCAATGCAGCGAGACTTTGTGCATTCCACTCTTCCTGTTAAGACCAATATTCTATTCACATTTTTCTTTTTTTTTAATAATAGATATTGTGATATAGAGAATTTAGGTTAAAAAGACTTAAGTTAAAATGTGATGATTAATCATAAACAGGGAAGCCAGAACGGACAGAGAGTTTACTAGCAGTCAAGGACAGAAGGAGCTGCTGAATATGTTTTTTTAAACCTATCTTTTCATGGTCATAGTGAGAGACATGCAGGAGACAAAGGATTGATAAGAAGTGTGAGAAACAGAATTCAGTGAATGTAGAGTTCACAGCGTACGTAACGAACGTGATAATTAATAATGCAGTTATACTTAGAATGTTTTTGTAATACTAACCAATTAAAACAGTATTAATAAGAAGGGGAAGGGCAAATAATAAAGGTATAAAAATCAATGCACTGTATGTATCGGGGCTTAACTGGTGAGAAACCAGTTGAGTCCAACTCTGCAGACTTGTAAATAAAGCTTGTCGTGTCATCAGTTTTAAAGAGACTCATGTGTGAGAAGTTTTATTTCTGACAAATGGGGGCTCGTCCGGGATCTACACTCCGGCCGTGAGGGGAGGCGAGAAGAGGGACATCGGAGGCGGTGCACCCCGCTGAGTTCAGCGGCTCCTAGTCCCTTGCTCGTCGCTTCGGGCGGCTTGAGCGAGTGGTATCCGGACAGGGTGACACGACAAGACGGAGAGGAGAAGGGTGACGGTTCAATCCCCGGGAAGACACCGGTAAGTGACGACTTACGATTGTGGTGTGGGGATTGGGTAACAGGTGTAACGGGATACACCTGTTTGGATAAAAACCTAACGGAATAGATTAAGTATAGATCTTTTGTCGTTGTGTGAGGACCCTGTCGCGGGACTCTAGGATAGACCCCAGGGAAACCTCGGCGGTAACCGAAGGAGGGACAGCACCTCCGACGAAGTGCCGAGAAGAGAGGGGTCAACCCCAGGAAAACCTCAGCGGTAACCGAAGGAGGGACAGCACCTCCGACGAGGCGTCTGAGAGGAAGGGAGTAGGGTCCAGAGCGAGAGGGTCCTCAGCAACGATAAACAGATCTAGGTGGGAAAATGGGAGGATCAAAATCTAAGGGCTCGTCTGAAAATTCAGGACAATTCCTGGGAGTACCCCTTGACAGCCCTTTGGGGAGAATGTTTGAAAATTGGGATAGTAATAGATATCGGGACAAAAACAAGAAAAAGATGGTCCAATATTGTCTCCTTTGGTCAAAACAACCTATTAAAGGTTCCTCGGTCTGGTGGCCGAAATTTGGATCTGATGAGGATTGGGTTAGACAAACATTAAACATATATGTAAATTCGAGACCAAAGGTGAATCAAGAAGAGTCAGCATATGCATTTTGTTGGGTTCCCTGGCCAGGATCCTTAACAGAATGTTTTAAATTGAGAGTGGCAGGAGAAAAGAAATGGGAACCTCTGGACAACCTTCCCCCTCCTTATATTCCCCCGGTGCCTACTGCGCCCGAGGAAAGCTTATTACCGGAGGGGAAAGGTGATGAATCTGATTGCCCCGAAGGGGGCCGGGATAAAAAGGATGAATTAAGGGAGTCGGACCCTAAACTTCCACCGGTAAACCGACCCTGGACAAGATCCCAGACTGGTCCAGGACCATCAAAGTTTTCAATAAACCTAAATCCCCTGAGAGAAGTTCCTATGGGAGGACCGGGAGGGGGAACGGGATATGTGAATGTTCCCCTAACTAGTACAGAGGTGCGGGGATTTAAGAAAGAAATGAAAAAGTTATTGGAAGATCCTATAGGACTGGCTGAACAGCTTGACCAATTCTTGGGACCAAACACATATACGTGGGAAGAGATGCAGGCAATAATGGGAACATTATTTTCACCCCAGGAGAGGCAGATGATTCGACGGGCTGCCCTCCTCATGTGGGAATATGAACAACCTGGGGACCCTAGACCCCATGAACAAAAATATCCCCTAAATGAACCCAGGTGGGACAAACGAACACCCGAGGGATTGGCAAGTATGAGACAATATAGAGAGTGGACAATTAAAGGGATACGGGAGGCTGTGCCAAAGGGTCACAATTTTACCAAGGCATTTGGGAACCACCAGGGGAAAGACGAGTCCCCTACTGATTTTTTGGAGAGGGTGAGAAAGAATGTCCAACAGTATGCTGGTGTGGACCCTAGTACACCAATGGGTGAACAGCTTATTCGAATTGAATTTGTTTCCAAATCATGGCAAGACATTAGAAAGAAACTAGAAAAGGAGGAGGACTGGAGTGAAAAACCCCTAACTGAACTGTTAAAAAAGGCACAAAAAGTATATGTGCAGAGAGAAGAAGAAGATCAAAAGAAGGCGACAAAGGTTATGGTACAGACTATCTGACAGATGAATGCTGAATCCAGAGGGGAAAGAAAACAAAACCTTCCTCTAAACAATCCAAAATATCCAAGAGAGGGAAGACCCCGGAGATTCGTTAAGTGCTATTACTGCAATGAGGAAGGACACTTTAAGAGGGAATGCCCCCGATACAAGAGGGAATTGCGTGCCCTCGAACTTATGGAAGAAGATTAGGGGTGTCAGGGGTTCCAAATGTTAGGGACCAAATATAAGAGGGAACCCCTGGTAAAACTAAAAATTGGTCCCAAGGGAGAAGAGGTGGTGTTTATGGTGGACACAGGAGCGGAACGAAGTAGTGTAATAACTGTGCCAATCGGAACTGAGCCTATAAAAAGTAATTTGACAATTTCTGGGATAGAAGGAGCTCCCAGAATGGTATCAATAATTCCCCAAGTAACAGTGAAACTGGAAGAAAGAGAAGGGGTACAAGACCTCTTGTTATTACCTTCGGCTGGATTTAACCTCCTAGGAAGGGACTTACAGGCTCTCCTAGGTTTGGGTGCCCTCCCTGTGGACGGAGAAGTGCGAGTCCACCTCTGCGCTTTAAAGGAAGAGGATGAACGGCAGATTGACGAGAGAGTCTGGTATAAGGAGGGAAATCGAGGAGGTCTGGACATCCCACCTTTACATGTCACATTAATACCAGGTCATCAGCCGGTAAGGAAACGTCAGTATCCTATTTCTTTGGAAGGGAGAAAAGGGCTACAGCCGGTAATTGAGACTTTAATACGAGACGGACTATTAGAAGAATGCATGTCACCTTATAACACCCCTATACTCCCAGTAAAAAAGTCAGATGGATCCTATCGCCTAGTTCAGGATCTAAGAAGTTTGAATGCTATTGTTCAGACCCGCCACCCAGTGGTGCCTAATCCCTATACTATTATGAGTCGGATTCCCCCAGACCATGAGTGGTTTAGTGTTATCGACTTGAAGGATGCCTTCTGGACTTGTCCGTTAGAAGAGGAAAGTAGAGATATGTTTGCGTTTGAATGGGAAAATCCATGGACAGGTAGACGGAGACAGTTTCGGTGGACTGTATTGCCCCAAGGGTTCACTGAATCTCCAAACCTGTTTGGACAAATGCTAGAACAAATCCTGATGGACTATCCACAATCTGATGATTCCCAACTAATGCAGTATGTGGATGATTTACTATTATCAGGACCCAAGGAACAAGAAATGAGGAGAGAGACCATTAGACTCTTGAATTATCTGGGAAAAAAGGGTCTACGAGTGTCCAGAAACAAGTTACAGTTTGTTGAGAAAACTGTGATATATCTGGGACACCAGATAAGTAAAGGACAGAAATGGATTACCCCTGAACGAATTGCGGGAATCACTAGAATGCCTTTACCCCGTAATAAGAAGGAAATAAGACAATTCCTGGGGCTCTTAGGATACTGTAGGTTATGGATAGAGGACTACTCAGTTTTGGTGAAGTTTATGTATGATAAACTGACAAATGAAAATGACTATCCATTGAAATGGACCCAGGAGGAGGAGGGATGGTTCGAGGACTTGAAACATCGCCTAACACGAGCCCCAGTGCTCACTCTGCCCTCTTTAAAACAGCCCTTCCAGCTATTTGTCACTCATAACCAAGGAACAGCTGTGGGAGTTTTAACACAAGAAAAAGGCGGTCAGCGACACCCAGTAGCTTTCCTTTCCAAAATGATGGACCCAGTGTCTCGCGGATGGCCGACGTGTATCCAGGGAGTAGCGGCTGCTGCTCTGTTGGTAGAGGAAGCACGTAAACTTACTTTTGGAGGAAAGATGACTGTGTACACCTCCCATTCTGTGAGTGTTTTATTAACACAAACTGCCCATCGATGGCTGACTGATTCTCGCATATTAAAGTATGAAACCATTTTAATGGTTGGAGAAGATTTACAGTTTGCAAAAATTAATAGCTGCAACCCAGCTCAATTTTTATACGGCAGTGAAACAGAGAAAGAGGTGGAGCATGACTGTGTCGAGTTGACAGATCTTCAGACCAAGACCCGAGAAGACCTTTGCGATACTCCGCTGGGAGAAGGATATGAATTCTACATTGATGGCTCCGCCAGATGTGTTGACGGAATGAGAAGAAATGGGTATGCTATAATAGAAGGAAATACTTGGAAAGTAGTAGAATCCACGAGATTCTACCCGGAAGCTGGTCAGCACAATCCTGTGAACTATATGCCTTGCAGAGAGCCCTCAAAATACTGGCAAAGAAAATTGGAACGATTTACACAGATTCCAAATACGCATACGGAGTAGTGCATACCTTTGGTAAGATCTGGAAGGAGCGTGGTCTAATTACATCAAGAGGAAAGGAATTGGCACACGAACAGATGATTACTCTGACTCTAGAAGCCTTAACATTACCCCAAGAAATAGCAGTGGTCTACATACCAAGCCATCAAAGGGGAGATAACCCGACAGCAATTGGAAACAGACTGGCTGATGAAGAAGCCAAAAGAGCAGCCATGCAACAAGAAGTCCGTTTGCTGACCTTAATCCCAATAAGGCAAGGCATAAAGACAGCTCCCATTTTCACTGCTAAAGAAGAAAAGAACATGGATCAGCTGGGCGCAAGCCAGTTACCTGATGGAACATGGAAAACACCAGATGGAAGAATTGTTCTAAATAAAGAAATAACTCGCAATATTTTAAAACACCTGCATCAACAGAGCCACTGGGGCACCCAAGCCTTATGTGACACAGTGCTTCGAGAATATGTGTGTAAGGGAATCTACACCTTGGCCCAACAAGAGGTGCAAAATTGTTACCTATGCACAAAAATTAATAAGAAGATAATGAGGACAGGGACCATGGGAGGTCAACCATTAGCCATACGCCCTTTTCAACGTATCCAGATCGACTTCACAGAGTTACCTCAAGTTCAAAGATGGAAATATCTGTTGGTGATAATAGATCACTTTACCCGATGGGTAGAAGCCTTCCCAACAATAAATACTACAGCCTCTACAGTAGCTCGCCTCCTCCTAGAGCAGATAATCCCCAGATATGGTATAATGGATTCTATAGACTCAGACAGGGGTCCACATTTTTCTTCAAAAATCCAGCAATTGATTTGTGATGCATTACAGGTCTCTTGGAAATTACATACCCCTTGGCATCCACAAAGCTCAGGGAAGGTCGAGCGTATGAATGGAACACTAAAAATCCAATTGACAAAGTTAATGGTGGAAACTAAAATGCCTTGGATAAAGTGTCTGCCCCTAGCCTTATTGAGAATTCGTACTGCCCCACGAAAAGATGTAGGGCTGTCCCCTTATGAAATGATGTTTGGGCTTCCCTTCTGGAGTACAGTTGAGGGGTGTCCCACCTTGGGGGAAGGAGATATATTTGTTAGGAACTATTTACAGGCACTGTCACGCTCTCTTACAGATTTACAAAAGAGAGGACTATTGGCACAAACACCGCCTCTAGACTTTTCTTTACACAAAGTGGAACCACGAGACTGGATTCTTATCAAGACCTGGAAGACTGAAAAACTCCAGCCCCAGTGGGAAGGTCCATACCAAGTTCTCTTAACTACAGAAGCTGCAGCACGAACAAGAGAGAAGGGGTGGACACACGCATCCAGATTTAAGGGACCTGTAGAGGCGCCACAGGACCCTGATACGAACTCAGATTGGACTTGTATTCCTGGAGAAAAACCTCTTACCTTACGATTTCGCAAAAAGACTTAATTCACAATGTTATTGTTATGTTCTTTGATTTTTCTTAGTTTGCCTATGTCTTTATCAGGTGTGAAATGTAAGAAATGCAGAGATACAGTGGTCCTGTTTCAGGACCACATTTGGGGAAGAAAGGAAGGTAATTTCATTTCCCATACCTCAGTTCCTGAGAAATGTTGGGCAGAAAATACCACCCAACATCCATATACCCCTTGTGTGGAAAAAGAAGGAAATAATATGGGTCATTATATACAGATTCCTAATACCACTCCTTTCCCTCTTAACGGTTGGAAAGGTGACTCAAGCCCACCATGCCCTGATGGACTCTGGTTTTGCATACACCAACGTACTGTTCCAATGAGAAGTTACACTCCACACTCGAAATTGCCTGTCCCTTTAAGACAGCCGGACTTAGTTCGAGTCCATCCAAATAACCATGTAAGTTTCGGTAATGTAATTGGGGGAGATAACCTTTTTGTAGATCTGGCAACTAAAATTGCAGGAACTTTTAATGTAACTAATTGTTGGGTCTGCGGGGTTCCACGGATGTCAGAACAATGGCCTTGGTGGGGAGAACCTCTCAATTCATTGACCATGATTTCCCGCATTTGGACAACTAACCGAACGAGATCAAGAGAAACCTGGTCTCTCTCTAATGTCCCCTCTGGTTTTTATTGTCTCTCACGAGCCGGCAAATACCCAGTAGGAGAAAGTCCCTGCAAGGCTGTATGGATTCGCATTTCGCCTGGTGTTTTCACTTGGTTTCCTAAACCTCAGACTTGGTTCTTATCCACTGTTTTTAAAACTAATTGCCTACCCCTGTCTAATAGCAGTATTCAGTTTTGGAATTGTACCACTTCCACCATCACAGGACCATACCAATCAAATCCTGTTCTTAAAAGAGTTTGGGAAAGGGGGTATGGAGTATCCCCAAATGGATTATTCTGGGTATGTGGTAATAAAGCTTATACTCGTCTTCCCTCACAGTGGAGTGGAACTTGTTTCCTAGGAATAATCCGCCCAGAATTTTTCCTTCTACCCCACGATCACGGTCATAAATTAGGCGTGAAGGTCTTTGATACATTACATCGTGAACCCCGCTCTACCACGGTACATTTGGGAGAATGGAGAGATGATTGGCCTCCAGAGCGCATAATTCAATATTATGGTCCCGCTACATGGGCTCAAGATGGATCTTGGGGTTATCGTACTCCTATATATATGTTAAATCGCATAATTCGCTTACAAGCAGTGCTTGAAATTGTTACAAATCAAACAGCTATAGCCCTGCAATTACTTGCATCCCAGCAAGGTCAAATGCGCTCTGCTATATATCAGAACCGTCTAGCCCTAGACTATCTCCTAGCCACGGAAGGAGGTGTATGTGGCAAACTTAATTTGACTAACTGCTGCTTACAGATTGATGATAATGGAAAAGCCATTCGTAAAATCGCTGATAATATTCGTACATTGTCACATGTACCGGTTCAAACCTGGCATCCTTTCCCACAATTTAATTGGATGGACAAATGGTTTGGAGGAACCTGGTGGCGTACCTTCTTGTGGGTCATCGGAGGTATTGTATTCCTCCTACTTATTTTGCCCTGTATTATTCCCTGTCTACGCAGCCTGGTGATTTCCATGGTCGAACAAGCTATGCAACCAGGGGGGATGGGAGACCCTGTAAGACTTTTATTTCAGCGTGAGATTAATGTATCATAAAACATTTCTCTTCCCTAGCTTAGAATCCCCATTCATATCTATACATATATTCAACACATTTTAAAGAGAGAAAGGGGTGGATTGTGATATAGAGAATTTAGGTTAAAAAGACTTAAGTTAAAATGTGATGATTAATCATAAACAGGGAAGCCAGAACGGACAGAGAGTTTACTAGCAGTCAAGGACAGAAGGAGCTGCTGAATATGTTTTTTTAAACCTATCTTTTCATGGTCATAGTGAGAGACATGCAGGAGACAAAGGATTGATAAGAAGTGTGAGAAACAGAATTCAGTGAATGTAGAGTTCACAGCGTACGTAACGAACGTGATAATTAATAATGCAGTTATACTTAGAATGTTTTTGTAATACTAACCAATTAAAACAGTATTAATAAGAAGGGGAAGGGCAAATAATAAAGGTATAAAAATCAATGCACTGTATGTATCGGGGCTTAACTGGTGAGAAACCAGTTGAGTCCAACTCTGCAGACTTGTAAATAAAGCTTGTCGTGTCATCAGTTTTAAAGAGACTCATGTGTGAGCTTGATCTTTCCCAAACAAGGATACAAGTTCACTTTATTTAAATAAATTCACCTATTCTTTCCAAATTGGAAATCCTCACACTTCACAATCCATCTGTCACCATTTATATCTTCTTTATGAAGACAGATCTTCATGGACCTGAGTTTACTATCTATCTTTATTTCATTAGCAAATACGAATACATTGCAGGTTTCCTTTTCAATTCAGATTGAAAAATAGAAAAAGCCCCATAATTAATCCCCGAGCTACCCCCAAAATTCCACCTATTTCAGAATAAACATCTTATTCCAACTCTTTTGTGTGTTTGTTAATTAAATCTTTCATCATGCTAACTATTATAAGTTTTATTATCCATATGTGATGCAGTAATGTTTTATGTGGCATCTTATCAAGCACCACTTGGAAATCCAAAACTGCTGCTTGCCATTTATCATGCTGTGTCGTCAAGCTCTTGGACATTCATTGTCCGAGGAGCAAATATTGGGGGGGGGGGGGGGGGGGAATCCATTCTTCTCTCATCTTGTGATGGCAGGAAGGTCAGCTGAATTGGCTTGGTCTTAAGGACTCTTTCAGCTGTACCAAGGCTGAGATTCGCCTCCAACAATCACAGCCATCTTCCTTATGCTACAATGCACAAACATGCTCGAGAAACTCAGCAGATCTTGTGGATGCTGCGTGACCTGTTGAGTTTATCCACTCGAACCTGTAAATTTTCTTGTCCAACTTACTTGCGCTAGGCATTGCTTCTTTAGATTAGGCCTCACTCATGTACAGGTTTTCCAGTTTCCTTGAATAACTGCCCGGTTTACAGTTGCACTATTCTGCTCCTCTCCTTGGGAAAAGCGACCCAGAGAAAGACCTAAGTAGGTGTCAAAACCACTTCCACTTTTGCTGCCACAACCATCGTTAGCTCGGGGAGGATGAGACCAGCAGGTGGGACGGATGAGGAGGGAGTCCGAGTGGCAGGTTGAGGTGAGGCTGAAGGGGCCAGGGCGGTTGTCGACGAGCAACAGACTGAGGGCCAGGCTCATCTCATTCGCTCTCACCTCGAGGACAGACTCCGGGATGGCAGCGGGGACGATCGGCCGCTTCACGCCGCGTTGCTCCTTCTCCTTCTCCTTCTCCTTGCCGTTATCCGGTTCCACCTGCGTCATTTTGCAGGTATCCCCGCCCCCCCAACAAGGGGGCACCGACTCTCTCCCAAGTGTTGCAGCCCGCTATCGGCGAGCACGTTTCCTGTCTGCCTTTGGTTCCGCGGCTCTTAGGTTCCGTGTGGCTTCCTGTCAGTGCGTGCCTCTGGTTTCACCTCCGCCGCTTCGTCTGCGTCTTCACGAGGGATTCAGTTCCCCCTGCACGAAACCCGTTGGACCAAGCTGCCTACTTTAACATTATATTCAATAACTAAATGAGGGGGGAGGTAAAATATAAAAGAATTTGCTGTCTGGTGCGTCTGCTCGGTCTGATACGGGTAAAAGCCCTGCAAAAGGTAGTGGATACAGGCGGCTGCAGCCGCACAGGCAAAGCCCTTCCCACCATCGACAAGATCTGCAGGGAACAGTGCCGTCGGAGAGTGGCAGAGATCAGCAAGGACTGTTCTCGCTGCTGCCATCAGGAAAGAGGTCTCGGTGCCACAAGACTCGCACCCGCCCAGGTTCAGGAACAGCGGTCACCCCTCCACCACTAGACTCCTCAGCAACCAACTCAGAGAGGGACGCATTTTATCAGGATGCTTTTGCACTTTATTGTTCTTTTTTCCTCTCCTCTCTGCAATGCAGTCAGTTGTTTACACGTGTTCATTGTGCACAGTTTTTTGGACTACCAATAAATAGTAATTCTGCCTGGCCTGCAGGGGGAAAAAAAAATCTCAGGGTTGTATGTGATGTCATGTACTCTGGTAATAAATCTGAAATCTGCTCCTTACATATATAACCATTTACGGAGCGGAAACAGGCCGTGTTGTCCTTTCGAGTCCTTTTCTTGCTTTTTCTCTCTTTATGTGAACCGTGAATGATGTAATAAAAGAACACCCTGTAAAGAGTAGTAAGATTGAGCAAAGCCAAATGGATTTAAGGAAGAAAGATCTTGTTTGAATAAACTGCTGTAGGCTTGGAGGATCTGGCTCACATATTTGGGGGGGGGGGGGGGGGGACTGGAACCAGTGGATGTTGTGTACTGCATTTCAGAAAGCATTCACACTTCTGCACAGACAGTTGGTCAACAAAATGAAAATATATTGAACCAGGGTAACGTTGACATTGGGAATTTTGGCAGACTACTAGTCTGGAGGGATTGATATTTGGGCCATAGCTACTTACAATCTACATCAATGGTTTGGCTGAGGAACTTGTTTGCAAGTTTGCTTATATCACAACATATGCATGTGAGTATGGATAAGGATGGAGAGAAACATCAAAAGAATATGGACAAGTCGATGGGAGAAAATGTAGATGAAATTATTGTGGCAACCATTAGATTGTTCACTCTGGCATGATGATACAGATTTTATGCTGTTTCATCTTTGTGACTAAGCAATGCTTGTGCTGGATGATGACCAGAGTTTATGCTCCTCTTTGTATACAATCAACCCTGCAATGTGTACTATTGTGTCACACTATAACTGGGGGTACTGTGATTGTGTAAAAGACCAACAGAGAACTTATATATGAGTAATTCAAAGTAACGCGTGTGTTGGCTTGTGCAAGCCAATTCAAAGCTTGTGCTGTTGTGATAGGAAGGTTAGCTCCAAGAATAATATGTTTAATAAATCGAGGGGAACTGAAAGAGTGATGTCATGAAGGAGGGGAGAACAGGAGTGCAGGAATGGACAAGTGTAACAGGCAAGAAATGTGAAAAAATATGCAACACAAAGCAAATCCAGTTATCAAAAACTAGATCATCTAAATCTTTATTTGAATGCATACAGCATTTGCAATAAGTTAGTTAACAGTGGAGATAGCAATATACAAATATCCTCTAACATCCATTATGAGACTTGAGTGCAGTGTGACCAGGATCAGATGTTCAATTTTCTAGGTTAAACACTGTTCTACAAGAACAGGCTAGAGGGGAAAGGAGGTGGGGTAAATATTGTTAATCAGATAGCAGATTGAAGTTGAGTTGTTATATTGCAGTGGATAGCAATGCAGAATCAGTTTAGGTTAAAATCATGAATAGCATGAGAAAGAAGACATAGGTGGGAGTATTCTATAGGCCTCCAAAATGTAATTTTTCAAAAGGGCAGAGCACAAATAGGGAAATATCTTGGGAATGTTTAGAAAGGGAACTGTAACTGCCATGGGAAATTTTAATCTCCATATAGATTGGATGAAATAAAATGGCAAGAAAAGGAAGAATTTATGTCATACATCAGGGATTGCTTCTTAATGTTATGGAACTGATCTGAGAAAAGGCTATTTTGAATTTGATCATGTGAACTTAGTAAGAGATCTTAATAAGTAAAACATCCTTTAGCTATTTTCAACCTTTTTTGGTTATGTTCCCTCAAGACTCTGCTCCAAGTTAATGGGGTGCTTTGCCTGTGAAGAAGTCAAGTTTAATTGGATTCTTCTGTACTTCTCAGAACTAGATAAAAGAAACTTCATGATTTCAGTTCACGACTGTAAAGCCCCATTGAGGATGGCTGCCCTAGGAAATAGTGACCATAATATGCAGTTTGAGGCTGAACATCACAGGACCAAAATCAATGTCTTCAACTTGTCCATAATGGTATGAACGTGATTATCCATGGTGGACTGGGAAAATAAGCTAAACTGAAAGTCAGGAGATGGAACAGCTGGTTCATAACCCTTAGCATAAATTTATCCCAATTAGAAAGATGCACAATCTATAGCAACAATAGAAATCAAGGAGAACGTTCTGTTGAAAGTGAGACATACAAATTGGCAAGGGCTTGCCAGGAGACTGGGAAGTTTTTAAGAATCTGCTATGAAAAGACTAGATAACTCATAACAAGGAAAAAAAACTATTTAAGAGAAAACTTGCAAGTAATTTTAAAACGGACAGTAAGAAGGGAGAAAAGTAAATTTGATGTGTAACATGAAAACAAACAGCAAGGGTTGCTACAGATATCTAAATAGTAAGTGTGGGATCTCAAACAAGGCTGGTTAATAACAGGAATAAGCGCTGACAAGTTGAATCAAGATTTTATGTTATGGAGGACACTGCAAACATCCTAACATTGGCAAATTTCAAATAATGTGGCAGTATGTACTGCATTTTAGTTTTATCTCTATATAGAGAGTTCTAGTGTGAATTTCTCAGTTGTTTCATTTGGCAGGCTATTGAGCAGCCACCAAAATTATTGTTGTATTAAGTTTTATTAATGACAAGACTTGGAAGAACAGAATTTAGTTTAATGCAGACAATTCAAATACAAGTTTTGAAAGAAACACTTTGAAAAAAGACATTTTTATTAATAAGATACCAGACAGTTGTCTTTCCATTGTGCCAGAACCTTTAAATTCAGGTATTCCTGACCCAACATCATTAATCACTGCATTTAACAGAGGACAACAATTCTGCAAGGACAAATACATTCACTCCTTCTCATCAGCACAACTTCTTATCTTTACAGATTTTTCCATCTGCTCACTGTTTTCTTGTATGTCATTGTGAATGCATGTCCAAATGCCTGCTTTGGATAGCAGGCCTTTACCTGTAAAGAATTTTTTAAAATATAATTCTTTGTACTCCTCAATTCATCAAGTCTGATTTCATTGTGTAATTACTTAATATCAAATGTTATCAATGGAGCTTTGAGATTTGCTCTGCCAGAGAACAGTGGTTTTGACCTTGGAATTTACCCATTTCAATTGAAGCAATGTTCTGAACAGACTGAACATTTCCAAATGAATCTCAAATACAGTCAAAACCCTGGTATCCAGAAATTAAGCAACCAGCAAAAGGATGGGAGCAATTCTAGGATGGGAGCCAATGGAGTGCCTTGATTGTGTTTTACTGTTTGAATAAAGTGGTGTGAAACAGCAATGGTATCGCCCAGGTTGAAGAGCTGGTTGATGCTCATTGTTGGAGCAACTCTCTTAAGGTGCACCCTTATCCCTGCTTAGTAAGAGTTTCCCCGGAAAGAGGCTTTATCTGTAAACTTGTGGGTGAGTTCATTATCTATAATGTTGTTGTTTGACTTTTGGGCGGCTCCATGGAGGAGGAGGAACCTGCAGATGCAGTGATGGTTAAATGTTTTCAAAGCATGTAACTGAAAATAAAGTAAAATGCTTGAAAAATTATATATTCATGCAAATCAAATTTGTTCAGTGTAAGTATAGTATTTTTGTCTTTTCAATTGTTTATTCTTAATGCAGGTGTATTAGTTAGGCTCTGTAAGAAGTCTCAAGCAAACAGAAAATACACTATCCAGCATCTACCAATCCTAGCGACATTGTGATAACACTACAAGCTAACACATTCAAACTGATGATCAAGAGGACAGGTTTAATGAGGAAATGGGCTCTTGCAAAAGTACCATCAACACCAGCATGAGATAAGGGAAATTAATATTTGGTCATTTATAATGAATGATTATTGATTAAACAATCCTTTTGATTGTTGACATTTAAAAGCTGATTTATGGCATAGTAAAGCCTGCCATTATATATCAAAAAATAACATAATGCATGAACAGGTGATTGAAATTTAAGTAAATAAGAATAAGTTAAAAGCAAATTCTCAACAAAGCTTGTAATGCTCTCTTTTTACTCTGTAAAGCATCCACTGTGGAGTGGCATTCCAGGATTAAGACCAATGTTTTTGAAGAGAAGTCATGGCAGTATACAAAATGGAGGGGAATCTAGGTGGCATTCTCATGCACCTGTTGCCCTTGTCCTCCTGGATGGTGACATCATAGGTTCAAAGGTAGCTCTTGAAGTAGTCATTGATGATAATCCTGCATTCATGGAACACAATGCCAACAGTTTGGAAACTCATCTTACCTTCCTCATCCCCCAGACATTGGAGGCGGTGCTGGACCTCCTCCATGATTTATTCGACCCATTCTTCTCCGTGGAACTCCTGGAGGTCTGTTTACAAATTAAGTTGCTCGTTTTACAAAATGATGATCAATTTCATAGGGCACATCATTTACTACAGGTACATAATCCTTTATCTGGACATCTAAAATCCGGAAAGCTCCAAAATCTGGCAAGTAGGGAGAGAGTCCGGCAGCATGAGTCGGGTGGGCGAGCGACCGGCAGTGGGAGTTTAATTTAATAACATCTGAGTTTCTGGCAGCCTGTAATAAACAGTTTATTTGTATCAGAAGCCACCTGGATCTATTGAAAAACTTCTTATGAACTTCCATTTTCATAAAGCACATTCAGGAGAGATTCAGAAGAATAATGAGGAAACATATTATTTAAAATAAATATTATCTGCTTTAAATCAGAGTTACCCTCTTCCATCATCAGGTCTGCCCCAGGACGAATGACTTCCAGTTTTTTTATATTCAGCTCCAGATGGATTGAACAATGTCCGAAAGCTAAATGGGAATAAAATATATTTTCAGTGGAAACAGTGTCTATTTCAGAAAGGAAGAAAGACCATTACGTACTCATGCAATCATTGATACCGTGCATTAGTTACACCCCTTTTTTTTTGGCCCAAAAACTACATGTTTTCATATGACCTGTGTAAAAGCCAAATCCCCCTTTTTTGGCTCTGACCACCCGCCGATCAGAACTCTCAACACTTCGACCAAGTTCATCACCTCAGCCACCCACCCACCTGAGTCTTCTGACCGCAGACTCACCACCTGGTCCAGCCATCCAAGCACCCAACATCTAGAACAATGCAGGTACTTACCATGGCCAAAAATATGACCTGTGTAAAAGTCAACCCTCTCAAATTTGACCTGAAAAATTGGTCCAAAAATTTGACAATTATACGAGTATATAAGGTATTAGTTCATATTGATACTTACAAGAAAGAAATAAACTCCACTATTCCCCAGAAGAACTGAATAATTGATGATAAACTCCATGGTGCTTGACTCCTATTATCCACAACTTGTCCTGCAAAAGAATACAATACAGTGTTTATACATTTTAGTCCATGCACAATAATTGTTCATGCAACAAAAAATATTCGTATCAACATTTAAATACTTTGGTCCCCTTAAATTCTCAGTTCAAATTCTATCATCCAGTAATACGTCATGTGGAAGCAATGCAGGTTTGACCCAAAGTGCATCTAATCAAAGTACTCTTTTTTTTATGATTACAAAACATTTAATTTTTTCAACAATTCTAAGCAACTGCCATATGGTGGATTTAGCCCAAGACAATTTCTGTATTCAAATCAATGGAGCAATTTGTTTATTGGATAGCAACAGATTTATGTGGGAAGGTTGGAGGTAAGACTTTGGACTCTAAAACATTCAATGCAAGTAGACCACAAAGCTCAAACAAATTAGCAGATGTACTCATTTCATAATGATTATGAAAATTATTTTTTTAAAAATTGACTTTGAGTTCTTCCAATCATAGACTTCTAGTTTATAAGGTCATTGATCTAGTTTGGCCTGGAGCACCAAAATAAACAAACAGAAATATGGTAATACATAAAATATAGAACACTACAGCACAGTACAGGCCCTTCAGCCCTCGATGTTCTGCTGACCCATATATTCCTTTAAAAAAACCTAAACCCTCCCTACCCCATAAACCTCTATTTTTCTTCCATGTCCCTGTCTTAGAGTCTCTTAAATCCCCCTAATGTTTCAGCCTCCACCATCATCTCTGGCAAAGCATTCTAAACACCCATAACTTTCTGTGTAAAAATCTTACCCTTGATATCTCCCCTAAACTTCCTTCCCTTCATTTTGTACATTTGTCCTCTGGTGTTTGCTATTCCTGCCCTAATAAAAAGGCACTGGCTGTCCACCCTATCTATGCCTCTCATAATCTTGTTGAACTCTATTAAGTATCCTCTTATCCTTCTATGCTGCAAAGAGAAAATTCCCAGCTCTGCTAACCTTGCCTCATCCAAGACTTGTTTCTCAATCCAGGCAACATCCTGGTAAATCTCTGCACTCTCTCCATTGCTTCCACATCCTTCCTATAATGAGGTGATCAGAACTGAACACAATACTCCAAGTGTGGTCTCACCAGAGATTTGTAGAGTTGCAACATGACATCTCGACTCTTGAACTCAATCCCTCTATTAATGAAGCCCAACATCCTACGGCCCTTCTTAACTATCCTATCAACCTGCACAGCGACCTTGAGGGATGTATGGATTTGAACCCAAGGTCCCTCTGTTCACCCATACTCTTGAAGTAACTGACCATTAACCCTACACTCAGCCTTCTGGTTTGTTCTTCCAAAATTGATCACCTCACACTTATCAGGATTTAACTCCATCTGCCCAACTCTGCACCCTGTCTATACCCTTTTGTAATCTACAGCATCCTTCAGCACCATCCACAATTCTTCCATCCTTTGTATCACCTGCAAATTTATCGACTCATCCTTCCTTTTCTTCATCTAGGTCAGTTATAAAGATCACAGAGCAAATTCCATGTGGAACTCCACTAATCACTGACCTCCAGGCAGAATACTTTCCTTCCACTACTACTCTCTGCTTTCAAAATGCAAGCCAATTTTTTATCCACACAGCCAAGATTCCATGGATCCCATGCCTCATGACTTTCTGAACAAGTCTCTCATGGTGAACCTTTTCAAATGCATTACTAAAATTCTTATAGACCCCATCTACTGCCCTGCCCTCATCAATTTCCTTTGCTACCTCCTCAAAAAACTTAGACTCATGAGGGACAACCTCCCTTCATAAAGCCATGCTCACTATCCTTGAGTAGATTGTACTTCTCCAAATGTTCATAGATCCTATCCTTAAGAATCCACTCCAATAGTTTGCACACCAATGACACAAGACTCACCAGTCTATAATTCCCAGGATTCTCCCTATTATCTTCTTTAAACAAGGGGACCACATTTGCCATTCTCCAATCTTCCGGCACATCCTCTACGGCCAAAGAGGACTCAAAGATCACAGGCACTGCCCCAGCTATCTCTTCCCTCACTTCACACAGCAACCTGGGGTATAGAGCATCTGACCCCAGAGACATCAATCTTAATATTTTTAATAAGATCCAACACATGCTCTTCCTTAATCTCAAAATGGTCCAGCAAAGATGCCTGTTCTATTCTGACCTCACCCTGATCCAGATCCTTTTCTCTTGTGAATACTGAAGCAAAATATTTATTTAGGACATCTCCAACCTCCTCCATCTCCATCCTTTAGCAGTCCCACCTTCATTCTTGTCATCCTTCTATTCTTCACATATTCACAGATCACCTTGGGGTTCTCTTTAATACTACATGCCAAGGCCCTCTCGCGCTCCCTTTGAGCTCTGCTAAGTCCTTTCTTAAGATCCTTCCTGGCTAACAAATACTTCTCATGAGCTCTTCCTGTTTCCTATAGCTAATGTATGCTTCCTTCTTCCTCCTGGCTAGCTGCTTCACCTGTTTCCATCAACCATGGCTCTCTTTTCTACTGTTTCTTCCCTGTCCCAGTGGGATAAACCTATCCTGAACTTCCTCCACATTAGTTTGTACTTTCACCTTTGAACATCTATTCCCAATTTACTTTTGCTAGTAACTGGCTCATACATTGTAATTGTCCCTTTCCCAATTAAACACATTGCCATTTTATCTGCTTTTATCCTTATAAATAGCTATGCTAAAGCTCAGGGAGTCTGGTCACCCTAACCAAAATGCTCACCCACTGAGAGGACCGCCACATGACCAGGTTCATTACTCATTACTAGATCCAATATGGCTTCTCCTCTCGTTGGCTGGTACATGTATTGTGTTAGGAATCCTTCTTGGACACACCTGACAAATTAATTCCCATTTATCCCTATTGCAGTGAGGAAGTGCCAGTCAATATTAGGGATGGGGTTGAAGTCTTCCATATAACAACCCTGCACCATTCCAAAATCCTCTTGCATATTTGCTTCTCAGTGTCCCAAGGGCTATTTGGGGGCCTATAGACTATTCCTAGTACAGTTATTGCTCCCTTCCTATTTTTGACTTCCACCCACACCGTGTTAATAGACGCTCACTCAACAGCGTTCTCCTTTTACTATCCTTGACCAGTATTGCTATCCCCCCCCCCACCTCTCTTACCTCCCATCTTATTCCTTTTAAAACAAATAAACCCCAGTACCTGCATCAGCCAATCCTGCCCATCCTCCAGCCAAGTCTCTGTAATGGCCTCAACATCGTAGTTCCACGAACTGATCCATGCTCCAAGTTCATCCCCTTTATTCCTAATACTCCTAGTGTTGAAATAGATACATTTAAAAACCTCTGACAACATTTATGTTTTGTCCCCTGGTGCTCCTTCCTCACAAACTCAGAACATCATGCTTTTGTCCCTATTCTCTGTACTCTCATTCTGGTTCCTACCCCTCTGCCAATCTAGTTTAAACCCTTCCAACAGCTCTAGCAAATCTGACTACCAGGTTATTGGTCCCTCTTCAGTTCAGATGCAGCCCGTCTTTTTTGTACGAAGAGGAACAGGTAATTACATACTTCTCTCTTCAAGTACCGCAATTCAATTCCAGTTGTTAGCAAAGCATAATTAGCAATTATAAAAGTTATTTTTTTCAATAATTTCAAAAAATTTCAATGTCTCATACATTAACAGCCGTTAAAAACCTGTATCTCTTCTGAGAATATAAGCAAACATTATAAATATGAACTGGACAGCCACAATTTTTTCTTAAAAGCAGAATTACAATGTTTCTTTAAAAGTCAAAAGGGCGGGGGGGGGGGTAATCTTTTACACCAAGAATTGTAGGTGTATGAAACAGACTAATGGAGTAGCAGTCATAATGTTAGTGTTGAAGAGCCTTTTAGATACACCTGAATACTCAGAGAATAGAGGGAGATGTATCACATGCGAGGGGCAGTGATTTTGTTCAATTTGCCATAGTGTTCTGTGTGAACATTGTTCCTGTGTTGTTTTATGTTCTAAGAGGCTGGGACTTTTCTCCTGAAGAATAGGAGTGACCTTGTGGAGAGAAATAAAATTATGAGGGGCACAGGTAAGGGAGAGTCATAGTCCTTTTCCAATGGCAGAGTAATCTAAAACTTGAGGGCATAGATTTAGGCAGAGGGGATAATAATTAAAAGGGACCCAGGGGCTCCTTTTTCCACACAGGATGGTATGAGGAACGAGTTTCCAGGGTCAGTACTGGAGAGGGATTTAATTACATCTTCAAAAGAAATTTGTTCAAGTGTATGGAATAATTTAGAGGGATGTCGGCCATTCAACTTTGTGGATATGAACCACTGGATTGAAGGGCCCATTTCAGTGTTTTAAAATGATCAACAGTAATGTGAAATAACCAATCTTTTTAAGAATTGCATCAGTACAATTCTCCATTTTACCTTGATGAAGGATTCAAGCCCGAAATGTTTGTTATGTATCCTTATCTTTGCTATATAAAGTATACTGTTTGACCTGCTGAGTTTCTCTTGCATTGTGTTTTTACTTCAGCACCAGACTTCCATATTCTCTGTTTTGGTGGACTTAACCCAGCAATTTATCTTGAATTACCAATGAGACAGCAATGGTCTCAACTTCATCACTCTTTTCTCTTATTCCAATCTTACCTCCTCCAAATGTTCTGCCGTCCACTCTCTCCACCACAATCCCAACCTCACCATCAATCTGCAGACAAGTGTCACGTTGTTGTGGTCTGATGCACTGATCTCTTCCTCACTGAGGCCAGATGACAGCTCTCAGATACCCCTTCCACAGGATCCACCCCAGCACATCAAGCCAGCATCTCTAATACCATCTCCAACCTCATTACCTCTCGTCACCTCCCTATCATGGCCTCCAACCTCAATGTCTCCCATTCCCACACCGCCCGGTTCAACCTTTTACGCAAGATACATAAACATAACCATCTGGGTAGATGCATTATTTCCATTGCTTTTTCCTCACTGAACTAGTATAATCTTACCTCGACAACATATTTTCTCCCTTGGTCCAATGCCTCTTCACCTAAATCTGTGATACCTCACATGCCTCCATCTCTTCAATGACTTCCAATTCCCTGAATGGCCTAATTTTCATTATGGACCTTTACACCTCCATCCCCCATACAGGTCTCAAAGCCCTTAGTTTCTTTCTTGACAAGAGACCTAACCAGTCACCCTCCCCAATTTTTAATGACTTTGACTCATTCCACTTTTTTCATGTTATGCCTGTCTGTTGGTGGGATTTGTGGAGAAATCCTTTCTGGAAACCTACAAAGGCAAGCCCCTTATGCTAGCCTATTTCCCCTTTTGTCTTCTTTCCTCCAGCTATCCAAACCCTTGTCTACATGGACGTTAGTAAGGCCTTTGACGAGGTCCCACATGGGAAGTTAGTCAGGAAGGTGCAGACACTCAATATTCATAGTGAAGTAATAAACTGAATTTGACAATGGCTGGAAGAGAGAAGCCAGAGAGTAGTGTGGTTGATTGCTTTTCAGTCTGGAGGCCTGTGACTAGTGGACTGCCTCAGGGATCGATGCTGGGACCATTGATGTTTGTCATCTACATCAATGATGTGAATGATAATGTGGTAAAATGGATCAGCACGTTTGCAGATGACACTAAGATTGGGGACATTGTGGACAGCAAAGGTTTTCAAAGTTTACAGAGGGATCTGGACCAGCTGGAAAAATGGCAGATGAAATTTAATGCAGATAAGTGTGAGGTCTTGCATTTTGTAAGGACAAACCAAGAAAGGACATTCATGGTAAATGGTATGGCACTGAGGAGTGTGGAAATACAGAGATATCTTTGAATACAGATACGCAAATACCCGAAAGTGGCATCGGGTGGATAGGGTTGTAAAAATAGCTTTTGGCATATTGACCTTCATAAAACAAAGTATTGAATATAGGATTGGGATGCTAAGGTAAAGCTATGTCAGACATTGATGAGGCCAAATTTGGACTATTATGAGCTGTTTTGGTCACCTAACTACAGGAAAGATATCAATAAACAGTAAGAGTACAGAGATTTACTAGGATGTTGCCCAGACTCAAGGAACTGAGATACAGGGAAAGGTTAAATAGGTTTGGACTTAATTCCCTGAGACATAGAAGAATGAGGGGAGATTTGATCGAGGTATTTAAAATTATGAGGGGAATAGACAGAGTAAATGTAGACAGGGTTTTTTCCCTTGCAGGAAGGTGAAATACAAACCAGAGGACATGGGTTAAGGATGAAAAGATAAAAGATTAGGGGGAACTTGAGGGGAAACCTCTTCACACAGAGAGTGGTGGGAGTGTGGAACAAACTACCAGCTGAATAGTGAATGTAGGCAAAATTTTAACATCTAAGAATAATTTGAACAGAATGGGAGAGGTATGGATGGCAATGGACTGGGTACAGGTCAGTGGGACAAGGCAGAAAAATGGTTCAGCACAAACTAGAAGGGCTTAAGGGGCCTGTTTCTGTACTGTCCCATGGTTCTCTCCATTCACAAAGCCATCCCTTCTTGTCCTGTATGCTCATGTGCCCTTCCTCCCTTATTCAACTATTTTGGCGTTTGGTGCCATGCTGTTACAGCATCAGCGAGAAAACCAGGATTCGAATCCTTCTATGTCTTTAAGTATGTTCTCCCCATGTCTGTATCGGTTTTCCCCAGGGTTTCCAGTTTTCTCCCACTGTTCAAAACATACTGGGGCTGTCAGTCATTTAGGTATGATTGAGCAGCACAGGCTCCTGGGCCAAAAGGGCCTGTTATCTAAAAAAAAATGACCTCCTGCCTTTGGGACTGTGCTTCTCTTTCTGCCCCCCCCCCCCCCCACCACTTTGTTCAGGTGACTGCCATCATTTTTCATTCCATGATGAAGGGCTCAAGCCCGAAAAGTTGGTTTTGCATGTTGCTGCAGTGTATGATCAGCTGAGTTTCTCCATCACTGTGCTTCCTGCTGTGGTCAAAGGTTAACTGCACCCATGAAGTCAGCCAGTTCCTTTTTGGCCCGCCCTCCGAGGATGGTGCAGGAGTGCAAAGACAGAAGGAAGGGAGCTGCACCTCACCGGCAGGATGGCGGGCGCCCGTGTTGTGGCCAGGATGGGAACCGGGGTGTACATTCCACCGGCATAAAGCAGGCCGTCCGGCCCGCCACACCACCCGATTACACCTGTTCCCAACCCCCAACCGGAACCTGATTAAACCTGGTCCCTCCTTCCAATTACACCTGATTTTTCCCCCCCACCTGATTTCACCTATTCCCCCACCACCACCACCCCCCAACTACACCTGATTCCCCCACCACCACCCCCTACTACACCTGATTCTCCCCCCACCACCACCCCCGACTACACCTGATTCCCCCCACCACCACGCCCGACTACACCTGATTCCCCCACCACCACCCCCTACTACACCTGATTCCCCCCACCACCACCCCCGACTACACCTGATTCTCCCACCACCACCACCCCCGACTACACCTGATTCTCCCCCCACCACCACCCCCGACTACACCTGATTCTCCCACCACCACCACCCCCGACAACACCTGATTCTCCCCCCACCACCACCCCCGACTACACCTGATTCTCCCCCCACCACCAACCCCGACTACACCTGATTCCCACCACCACCCCCGACTACACCTGATTCTCCCCCCACCACCACCCCCGACTACACCTGATTCCCCCCACCACCACCCCCGACTACACCCGATTCTCCCCCCACCACCACCCCCTACTACACCTGATTCCCCCCACCACCACCCCCGACTACACCTGATTCTCCCACCACCACCCCCGACTACACCTGATTCTCCCACCACCACCACCCCTGACTACACCTGATTCTCCCACCACCACCACCCCCGACTACACCTGATTCCTCTCCCCCACCACCCCCTACTACACCTGATTCTCCCCCCACCACCACCCCCGACTACACCTGATTCTCCCCACCACCACCCCCGAGTACACCTGATTCCTCTCCCCCACCACCCCCGACTACACCTGATTCCCCCCACCACCACCCCCGACTACACCTGATTCTCCCACCACCACCACCCCCGACTACACCTGATTCTCCCACCACCACCACCCCCGACTACACCTGATACTCCCACCACCACCACCCCCGACTACACCTGATTCCCCCCACCACCACCCCCGACTACACCTGATTCTCCCCACTACCACCCCCGACTACACCTGATTCCCCTCCCCCACCACCGCCCGACTACACCTGATTCCGCCCGACTACACCTGATTCCCCCCACCACCACCCCCGACTACACCTGATTCTCCCACCACCACCACCCCCGACTACACCTGATTCTCCCCCCACCACCACCCCCGACTACACCTGATTCCCCTCCCCCACCACCGCCCGACTACACCTGATTCTGCCCGACTACACCTGATTCCGCCCGACTACACCTGATTCCGCCCGACTACACCTGATTCCGCCCGACTACACCTGATTCCGCCCGACTACACCTGATTCTCCCTACCACCACCCCCGATTCCCCCCAACACCACCCCCGACTACACCTGATTCCCCCCACCACCACCCCCGATTCCCCCCAACACCACCCCCGACTACACCTGATTCCCCCCACCACCACCCCCGACTACACCTGATTCTCCCACCACCATCACCCCCGACTTCACCTGATTCCCTCCAACACCCAGTATCCCCCAACCACCCGACTACACCTGATTCTCCCACCACCACCACCCTCGATTCCCCCCACCACCACCCCTGACTACACCTGATTCCCCCCACCACCACCCCAGACTACACCTGATTCTCTCCCCCACCCAGTACCCCCCAACCACCCGACTACACCTGATTCTCCCACCACCACCACCCCCGATTCCCCCTACCACCACCCCCGACTACACCTGATTCCCCCCACCACCACCCCCGACTACACCTGATTCCCCCCACCACCACCCCAGACTACACTTGATTCCCCCCACCACCACCCCCGATTCCCCCACCACCACCCCCGACTACACCTGATTCTCCCACCACCATCACCCCCGACTTCACCTGATTCCCTCCCCCACCCAGTACCCCCCAACCACCCGATTACACCTGGTTTCCCCCCCCCCACCACCATCCGATTACACTTGATTCCCCCACTCTACCCCCCATTATACCTGGTGCCCCCTCCCCCGCTCACGACACAGACTAATGGGCTCTCACCGTTGGACACGTACACCATCTTCTCCGTCCCTTCCACCTCACATCCGGTCCTCGCGCCGGCTGCTTCCGGCGACGCACCGGGCAGGAGAACGCGCTCAAGGTCCGGACTCGGAGGGGCCAGTCGTCTCCTCCAGTCAAATCGCCGGCGGTCGGGGTGACACAAGTCGGCCCGTTATTATTGAAAGGACGAAATATCACGACGAATGCTGGATATTCTCAGCAGGTCAGGCGCCATCATAGTCACATTTAACCCTTCAAACCCATGCGTGGTCTCGCATCGGGCAAATTAAATCTGCCTCGCTCTCCACAAATGCTGTCTTACCTCCAGTATTGCCTTCTTATTTCTGGTTAGATGCCTGCAATCAGAATGTTTCCAATCCGGAATCAAATTGCACGTCCGCTCCTGGCACTTGGTCTTACAAACCCTCGAATCAGTATTGTACATTCACTGGTTCTGCTACCTTCTAATTCTGGCGCATCCTTAAGAATTGGGATCAATTTTCCTGCTCCATTTCCCCATTGTCAGAAATAAAACTTCTCACACATGAGTCTCTTTAAAACTGATGACACGACAAGCTTTATTTACAAGTCTGCAGAGTTGGACTCAACTGGCTTCTCACCAGTTAAGCCCCGATACATACAGTGCATTGATTTTTATACCCTTGTTGTTTGCCCTTCCCCTTCTTATTAATACTGTTTTAATTGGTTAGTATTGCAAAAGCATTCTAAGTACAACTGCATTTTTAATTATCACGTTCGTTACGTACGCTGCGAACTCTACATACACTAAATTCTGTTTCTCACCCTTCTTATCAATCTTTTGTCTCCTGCATGTTTCTCACTATGACCATGAAAAGATATGTTTAAAAAAAAACATATCCAGCTGAACTTTTTGTCCTTGGCTGCTAGTAAGCTCCCTGTCCGTTCTGGCTTCCCTTTTTATGATTAATCATCACATTTTAACTTAAGCCATTTTAACCTAAATTCTCTATCTCTAACAATCCACCCCTTTCTCTCTTTAAAATGTGTGTATTATATATATATATATATATATATATATATGGGGATTTTAACTCAGGGAAGAGAAACGTATCATGATAAATTAATTTCGTGCTGAATTAAAATTCTAACGGGATCTCCCAGTTCCCCTGGTTGCATAGCCTGTTGGACCATGGAAATCACCAGGCTGCGTAGACAGGGAATAATACAGGGCAAAATAAGTATTACCACATACCCAGAATAATCCATTTGGGGATACTCCATATCCCCGTTCCCCCGCAGACCCAACAATTGGTTACATTAAAAGTTCCTGCAATTTTAGTTGCAAGATCTACAAAAAGGTTATCTCCCCCAACTGCATTACCGAAACTTTCATGGTTATTTGGATGGACTCGAACTAAGTCCGGCTGTCTTAAAGGGGCAGGCACTTTTGACTGTGGAGTGGAATTTCTTATTGGAACAGTACGCTGGTGTATGCAAAACCAGAGTCCATCAGGGCATGGTGGGCCTGAGTCACCCTTCCAACCGTTAAGAGGGAAAGGAGTGGTATTAGGAATCTGTATATAATGACCCATATTATTTCCTTCTTTTTCCACACAAGGGGTATATAGATGTTGAGTGGTATTTTCTGCCCAGCATTTCTCAGGGACTGAGGTATGGGAAATAAAATTACCCTCCTTTCTTCCCCAAATGCGGTTCTGAAACAGGACCACTGTGTCTCTGCATTTCTTACATTTCACACCTGATAAAGACATAGGCAAACTAAGAAAAATCAAAGAACATAACAATAACATTGTGAATCAAGTCTTTCTGCGAAATCGCAAGGTAAGAGGTTTTTCTCCAGGAACACAAGTCCAATCTGAGTTCGTATCAGGGTCCTGAGGCGCCTCTACAGGTCCCTTAAATCTGGATGCGTGTGTCCACCCCTTCTCTCTTGTTCGTGCTGCAGCCTCTGTAGTTAAGAGAACTTGGTATGGACCTTCCCACTGGGGCTGGAGTTTTTCAGTTTTCCAGGTCTTGATGAGAATCCAGTCTCCTGGTTCCACTTTGTGTAAAGAAAAGTCTAGAGGCGGTGTTTGTGCCAATAGTCCTCTCTTTCGTAAATCTGTAAGAGAGCGTGACAGTACCTGTAAATAGTTCCTAACAAATATATCCCCTTCCCCCAAGGTGGGACACCCCTCAACTGTACTCCAGAAGGGAAGTCCAAACATCATTTCATAAGGGGACAACCCTACATCTTTTCGTGGGGCAGTACGAATTCTCAATAAAGCCAGGGGCAGACACTTTATCCAAGGCATTTTAGTTTCCACCATTAATTTTGTCAATTGCATTTTTAGGGTTCCATTCATACGTTCAACCCTCCCTGAGCTTTGTGGATGCCAAGGGGTATGCAATTTCCAAGAGACCTGTAATGCATTACAAATCAATTGCTGGATTTTTGAACAAAAATGTGGACCCCTGTCTGAGTGTATAGAATCCATTATACCATATCTGGGGATTATCTGCTCTAGGAGGAGGCGAGCTACTGTAGAGGCTGTAGCATTTACTGTTGGGAAGGCTTCCACCCATCGGGTAAAGTGATCTATTACCACCAACAGATACTTCCATCTTTGGACCTGAGGTAACTCTGTGAAGTCGATCTGGATACTTTGAAAAGGGCGTATGGCTAATGGTTGACCTCCCATGGTCCCTGTCCTTATTATCTTCTTATTAATTTTTGTGCATAGGTGACAGTTCTGCACCTCCTGTTGGGCCAAGGTGTAGATTCCCTTACACACATATTCTCGAAGCACTGTGTCACATAAGGCTTGGGTGCCCCAGTGGCTCTGATGATGCAGGAGTTTTAAAATATTGTGAGTTATTTCTTTATTTAGAACCATTCTTCCATCTGGTGTCTTCCATGTTCCATCAGGCAGCTGGCTTGCGCCCAGCTGAGCCATGTCCTTTTCTTCCTTAGCAGTGAAAATGGGAGCCTTCTTTATGCCTTGCCTTATTGGGATTAAGGTCAGCAAACGGACTTCTCGTTGCATGGCTGCCCTTTTGGCTTCTTCATCAGCCAGTCTGTTTCCAATTGCTGTCGGGGTATCTCCCCTCTGATGACCTGGTATGTAGACCACTGCTATTTCCTGGGGTAATGTCAAGGCTTCTAAAGTCAGAGTAATCATCTGTTCGTGTGCCAATTCCTTTCCTCTTGATGTAATTAGACCACGCTCCTTCCAGATCTTACCAAAGGTATGCACTACCCCGTATGCGTATTTGGAATCAGTGTAAATCGTTCCAGTTTTCTCTGCCAGTATTCTGAGGGCTCTCTGCAAGGCATATAGTTCACAGGACTGTGCTGACCAGCTTCCGGGTAGTCTCGTGGATTCTACTACTTTCCAAGTATTTCCTTCTATTATAGCATACCCACTTCTTCTCATTCCGTCAACACATCTGGCGGAGCCGTCAATGTAGAATTCATATCCTTCTCCCAGAGGAGTATCGCAAAGATCTTCTCGGGTCTTGGTCTGAAGATCCGTCAACTCGACACAGTCGTGCTCCACCTCTCTCTCTGTTTCACTGCCGTATAAAAACTGAGCTGGGTTGCAGCTATTAATCTTTGCAAACTGTAGATCTTCTCCGACCATTAAAATGGTTTCATACTTTAATATGCGAGAATCAGTCAGCCATCGATGGGCAGTTTGTGTTAATAAAACACTCACAGAATGGGAGGTGTACACAGTCATCTTTCCTCCAAAAGTAAGTTTACGTGCTTCCTCTACCAACAGAGCAGCAGCCGCTACTCCCTGGATACATGTCGGCCATCCGCGAGACACTGGGTCCATCATTTTGGAAAGGAAAGCCACTGGGTGTCGCTGACCGCCTTTTTCCTGTGTTAAAACTCCCACAGCTGTTCCTTGGTTATGAGTGACAAATAGCTGGAAGGGCTGTTTTAAAGAGGGCAGAGTGAGTACCGGGGCTCGTGTCAGGCGATGCTTCAAGTCCTCAAACCATCCCTCCTCCTCCTGGGTCCATTTCAATGGATATTCATTTTCATTTGTCAGTTTTTCATACATAAACTTCACCAACGCTGAGTAGTCCTCTATCCATAACCTACAGTAACCTAAGGGTCCCAGGAATTGTCTTATTTCCTTCTTATTACGGGGTAACGGCATTCTAGTAATTCCCGCAATCCGTTCAGGGGTAATCCGTTTCTGTCCTTTACTTATCTGGTGTCCCAGATATACCACAGTTCTCTCAACGAACTGTAACTTGTTCCTGGACACCCGTAGACCCTTTTTCCCCAGATAATTCAAGAGTCTAATTGTATTTCCCCTCATTTCTTGTTCCTTGGGTCCTGATAATAGTAAATCGTCCACATACTGCATTAGTTGGGAATCATCAGATTGTGGATAGTCCACCAGGATTTGTTCTAGCATTTGTCCAAACAGGTTCAGAGATTCAGTGAACCCTTGGGGCAATACAGTCCACCGAAGCTGTCTCCGTCTACCTGTCCATGGATTTTCCCATTCAAACGCAAACATATCTCTACTTTCCTCTTCTAATGGACACGTCCAGAAGGCATCCTTCAAGTCGATAACACTAAACCACTCATGGTCTGGGGGAATCCGACTCATAATAGTATAGGGATTGGGCACCACTGGGTGGCGGGTCTGAACAATAGCATTCAAACTTCTTAGATCCTGAACTAGGCGATAGGATCCATCTGACTTTTTCACTGGGAGTATAGGGGTGTTATAAGGTGACATGCATTCTTCTAATAGTCCGTCTCATATTAGAGTCTCAATTACCAGCTGTAGCCCTTTTCTTCCTTCCAAAGAAATAGGATACTGACGTTTCCTTACCGGCTGATGACCTGGTATTAATGTGACATGTAAAGGTGGGATGTCCAGACCTCCTCGATTTCCCTCCTTATACCAGACTCTCTCGTCAATCTGCCGTTCATCCTCTTCCTTTAGAGCACAGAGGTGGACTCGCACTTCTCCGTCCACAGGGAGAGCACCCAAACCTAGGAGAGCCTGTAAGTCCCTTCCTAGGAGGTTAAATCCAGCCGACGGTAACAACAAGAGGTCTTGTACCCCTTCTCTTTCTTCCAGTTTCACTGTTACTTGGGGAATTATTGATACCATTCTGGGAGCCCCTTCTATCCCAGAAATTTTTAAATTACTTTTTACAGGTTCAGTCCCGATTGGCACAGTTATTACACTACTTCGTTCCGCTCCTGTGTCCACCATAAACACCACCTCTTCTCCCTTGGGACCAATTTTTAGTTTTACCAGGGGTTCCCTCTTATACTTGGTCCCCAACATTTGGAACCCCTGACCCCCCTAATCTTCTTCCATAAGTTCGAGGGCACGCAATTCCCTCTTGTATCGGGGGCATTCCCTCTTAAAGTGTCCTTCCTCATTGCAGTAATAGCACTTAACGAACCTCCGGGGTCTTCCCTCTCTTGGATATCTTGGATTGTTTAGAGGAAGGTTTTGTTTTCTTTCCCCTCTGGATTCGGCATTCATCTGTCGGATAGTCTGTACCATAACCTTTGTCGCCCTCTTTTGATCTTCTTCTTCTCTCTGCACATATACTTTTTGCGCCTTTTTTAACAGGTCGCTTAAGGGTTTTTCGCTCCAGTCCTCCTCCTTTTCTAGTTTCTTTCTAATGTCCTGCCATGATTTAGAAACAAATTCAATTCGAATAAGCTGTTCACCCATTGGTGTACTAGGGTCCACGCCCGCATACTGTTGGACATTCTTTCTCACCCTCTCCAAGAAATCAGTAGGGGACTCGTCTTTCCCCTGGTGGTTCCCAAATGCCTTGGTGAAATTGTGACCCTTTGGCACAGCCTCCCGTATCCCTTTAATTGTCCACTCTCTATATTGTCTCATACTTGCCAATCCCTCGGGTGTTCGTTTGTCCCACCTGGGTTCATTTAAGGGATATTTTTGTTCATGGGGTCTGGGGTCCCCAGGTTGTTCATATTCCCACATGAGGAGGGCAGCCCGTCGAATCATCTGCCTCTCCTGGGGTGAGAATAATGTTCCCATTATTGCCTGCATCTCTTCCCACGTATGTGTTTGGTCCCAGGAATTGGTCGAGCTGTTCGGCCAGTCCTATAGGATCTTCCAATAACTTTTTCATTTCTTTCTTAAATCCCCGCACCTCTGTACTAGTTAGGGGAACATTCACATATCCCGTTCCCCCTCCCGGTCCTCCCATAGGAACTTCCCTCAGGGGATTTAGGCTTACTGAAAACTTTGATGGTCCTGGACCAGTCTGGGATCTTGTCCAGGGTCAGTTTACCGGTGGAAGTTTAGGGTCCGACTCCCTTAATTCATTCTTTTTTTCCCGGCCCCTTTCGGGGCAGTCAGATTCATCACCTTTCCCCTCCGGTAATGAGCTTTCCTCGGGTGCAGTAGGCACCGGGGGAATATAAGGAGGGGGAAGGTTGTCCAGAGGTTCCCACTTCTTTTCTCCCGCTACCCTCAATTTAAAACATTCTGTTAAGGATCCTGGCCAGGGAACCCAACAAAATGCATATGCTGACTCTTCTTGATTCACCTTTGGTCTCGAATTTACATATATGTTTAATGCTTGTCTAATCCAATCCTCATCAGATCCAAATTTCGGCCACCAGACCGAGGAACCTTTAATAGGTTGTTTCGACCAAAGGAGACAATATTGAACCATCTTTTTCTTGTTTTTGTCTCGATATCTTTTACTATCCCAATTTTCAAACATTCTCCCCAAAGGGCTGTCAAGGGGAACTCCCAGGAATTGTCCTGAATTTTCAGATGAGCCCTTAGATTTTGATCCTCCCATTTTCCCACTTAGATCTGTTTATCGTTGCTGAGGACCCTCTCGTTCTGGACCCTACTCCCTTCTTCTCAGACGCCTCGTCGGAGGTACTGTCCCTCCTTCGGTTACCGCTGAGGTTTCCCTGGGGTTGACCCCTCTCTTCTCGGCACTTCGTCGGAGGTGCTGTCCCTCCTTCGGTTACCGCCGAGGTTTCCCTGGGGTCTATCCTAGAGTCCCACGACAGGGTCCTCACGCCACGACAAAAGCTCTATACCTGATCTATTACGTTAGGTTTTTTATCCAAACAGGTGTATCCCGTTACACCTGTTACCCAATCCCCACACCACAATCGTAAGTCGTCACTTACCGGTGTCTTCCCGGGGATTGAACCGTCACCCTTCTCCTCTCCGTCTTGTCGTGTCACCTTGTCCGGATACCACTCGCTCAAGCCGCCCGAAGCGACGAGCAAGGGACTAGGAGCCGCTGAACTCAGCGGGGTGCACCGCCTCCGATGTCCCTCTTCTCGCCTCCCCTCACGGCTGGAGTGTAGATCCCGGACGAGCCCCCATTTGTCAGAAATAAAACTTCTCACACATGAGTCTCTTTAAAAACTGATGACACGACAAGCTTTATTTACAAGTCTGCAGAGTTGGACTCAACTGGCTTCTCACCAGTTAAGCCCCGATACATACAGTGCATTGATTTTTATACCCTTGTTGTTTGCCCTTCCCCTTCTTATTAATACTGTTTTAATTGGTTAGTATTGCAAAAGCATTCTAAGTACAACTGCATTTTTAATTATCACGTTCGTTACGTACGCTGCGAACTCTACATACACTAAATTCTGTTTCTCACCCTTCTTATCAATCTTTTGTCTCCTGCATGTCTCTCACTATGACCATGAAAAGATATGTTTAAAAAAAAACATATCCAGCTGAACTTTTTGTCCTTGGCTGCTAGTAAGCTCCCTGTCCGTTCTGGCTTCCCTTTTTATGATTAATCATCACATTTTAACTTAAGCCATTTTAACCTAAATTCTCTATCTCTAACACCCATCAGCCTTCAACCTAAGAGTGTTCGAAAATCATTTCAACCTTTATTACATTGGACAACTGGTTGCCCATATTCAAGATTATTGTCATGTACACAAAAAAGCACAATTCCCCCCACCACCTTTGCCTTATAGAGGTACACAAAGAGGCACCCATGTGTCCAGTGCCCCAATCAAGATGAGAACAAGGCAAGAGAGTCCCTTCAAAGACATTTAAGTGTTCCTGGATCCCACCACCTCCATTGCTGCATACCTCCTGTGCAGCCTCTGTGGCCACATGGCCCCTGTCCAGGCCAACCGTGAACCATTTCTCAAAATCTTACAAACCTCCCTATAAACCATGCAATTTTGGAACAGGAATTTTGAGCCTGTTCCACCATCAGAATATGGCCAATCTGATTGAAACGTTAACTCCCTTTCCAGTCATATCACACCTTTGACAACAATCTATCTGCCTCTGTGTTGAACTATTCAAAAACTATTTGAGTTAGAGAGTTCAAAAAATACGGGGAAGTAGGAGTAGGTCATCCTCGTGCTCCATCATTCAACATGATCAAGGTTGATCTATGGCTTGTTTCTGTTTTGTGCCAATTTCTCACAACAAAAAAAACCTTTTTTTAAGTATTTACCTATCTCCACATTAAATATATGTAATGATCTGGCCTCCATCATTCTCAAAGAATTCCAGAGATTCACCATCTTCTGAGAGAAGAAATTTATATGTACCTCATTTTTAAATAACCATTACTTTATTTTGTAGCTATATCGTCTTGTAATTGGCTGTTTTCCAATGTAATGGCACCCTCCTGGAATTTAGGAAAATTTGAAAAAAGAGCATCAACCAACGGGTCCATTAGCTGTATAGTGAGTTTCTTTAAACCCTTTGGTGAAGATCATCAGATCCCAGCAATTTGCCTGCCTGTAGATCTGTGTTTTTCTCCAATTTCCTCCCTTTTATTTGTAATTATCCCGTTGTTCATCTATTATCGTAGGGATGCTTGCAGTGAAACTAAGCTGTAGACCAATGGAAAAAAAATGATTTAACATAACTGCCATTTAAGTTAAAGTTTATTCAATTGTAAAGTACTACTGGACAAAATGGCATTCTTTGGTTTTCGGTGCAAATACATGCAAACACATATAAAGACATAGTACACATATTTATAAGTGATTTATATGCTGTGTGTGTGTGTGTGTGTGTGTGTGTGTATACATATATATATATATATATATATAAAATATTGTTACATAATAGTAAATCCTCAGAGGGATTGTATGAGCAGTATATCAGTCATTCAGCAATCTCTCTGCCTCTGGGAAGAAGCTGTTTTTCAGCCTGGTTGTTCTGGCTCTGATACTTTGGTATCTCTTTCCTGATGGGAGCACCTTGAAGATGTTATGTGTGGGGTGGTAGTGGTCCTTAATGATTTTCTGAGCCCTTTTCAGACAACAATCCCGGTAGATCGAGTTATTGGTGGGGGAGGGAGACCCCAGTAATCCTCCCTGCTGTTCTTATGGTCCTGTGGATTGACTTCCGATCCAATACACTTCAGGAACCATACTTCACTGTGATGCAGCTAGAAAGGAAGCATTCTATAGAGCTCCTGAAAAAGTTGGCAGGATGGTGTCCAGTAGCCTTTCCCATCTCATTCTTCTCAGCAATCACAGTCGCTGTTGTGACTTACAGACAAGTGAGGAGATGTGTGTCCAGGATAGGTCATTTAAATGGACTCCGGGGAACTTGGTGCTCTCTACTGTCTCCACTACAGAGTTATTGATGTGTAGTGGAGGGTGGTTGTCCTTATGTAGCATGATCAATAACCACAAGCAGACTCAAAGCGAGTGATTAAAGGCCTTAATATTCTGAAACATCAGGTATGTCTCCACATACTGCTGGCACGGATCTAAGGCTGTTATGGAGTGAGGAGACGAGGGCTATCAGCCTTTATTGGAAATCTTATGGGGAGGAGTTAGAGGGTTGGAGGCGGGCCAGCCTGTACAATCGTGTGAGGTCACACCTGCACTACTGTGTTCCACCACACCCTGGTCCTCCTGAAATCCACAGTTATGCACATTGAGACTCACGTTGTTATTCTCGCACCATTGCACGAGATTTTTCACCCTTCTCTGTAGTCCAACTCATTATTGTTTGTTTCCTGTCACCAGACTCATCCTCTCAGTGTCTCACACCTACCTCAGCTGACTTCTTTCTATTCATACATCCAAAGAAACTCTTATTCTTTGTTTTGATATTCCATGCAAGTTTTCTCTCAAACTCAAAAATTTTTCATTCCAGGGATGTGGACTTTTATTTGTTTATGTTGCCAAAGTGATTGAGTTTTTGGAAGACAGGTGGATGTGGTGACTTGGGTATTTGCAGAAAATCAGGTGAAACTTTGCTTCAGAGTTTGTCACCTCAGAAAAGATTAGGATACTTAAGTGATGAAGCATTGTGACAACTGATGCCAAAATAGTTAAAAATTATTCTGAATTCCTTAACAAAGATAACTGTCTCCTATTATAATTTTTAGTTGCAGGGGTCCTTATGCTCTAACTTAATATCATAGAATTCAAAAGTAAAATTAGAATAAGAATGAACCATTATTTCAAAATACAATGGCAAATTAAATAGAATATTTTATTCAATAATTGCATAGCTTCAAATTTCAGATTTATTGACAGAGTATATTCATAACTTCAGATTCAACCCTGAGATTATTTTTTCCTATGGGCGAGGCAGAATTACCACTTATTGGTAGTGTTAAAAAAAGGTACTAAAATTACACATGTAAACAAATAAGAAAATGTAAACTGTGGAAAACAAATTTAAAAAAGTCAGTAAAGTGCAAAAATAAAAGCCTTTAAATGAGTCCCTGATTGAGTTGGTTGTTGAGGAGTCTGATGCTGGAGGGTAGCAGCTGTTCCTGAACCTGGAAGTGTGTGCGTCTTGTGGCATCTCTACCTCTTTACTGTTGTTAGCAGTGAGAACAGAGCATGTGCTGGGCCATGTGGATCCTTGATGATTGGTGCTGCTCTCCAAATGGCAGTGTTCCCTGTAGATACTCTCGATGGTGGGTAAGGTTTTACCTGTGATGTCCTGGGCTGTTTGACTACCTTTTGGAGACCTTTACGCTCATGGGTAATTGGTGGCTCCATACCAGACCATGATGCAGCTGATCAGCACACTTTCCACCACACCTTTGTAGAAATTTGCCAGAGTTTCTGATGTCATACCAAACCTCTGCAAACACCTGAGGAAGTCAAGGTGCTGAAGTGCTTTCTTCATGATGCCATTAGTGTGCTGGGATCAAGAAAGATCCTCTAAGATAGTGACTTCCAAGAATTTAAATTTGCTCACCCTCTCATTTGTTTATCTCATAATTTTCATAAGTAATTTAAAATATCCATTAGAAATGTTTGTAACTGCAGTAATGACAATCTGAGATGGAATGAAGAGAAATGGAAGCTCCAATATTCCTCACTGATGTTTAAGACAAAATGAAGAAATGACAATTTAATTCATGTGTTCTTTAATGTATATAAACTAAAAATGTTACTTAGGTAATTTATTTAACATCTGGCTGTAAATTTTTTAAAAAATGATGTTGAAGATTCAGTAAATTATTTGTTAAAACTTAAAAAAGAAAATGTCAAATCGGAAACTTCTAAAACTCAGCTGAAATATGACTCCTCTATTTAATTTACACCAGATGTGAGATAAGTGCATAGATTATTAACTTCAATCATTTTGTTACTTTTTAAAAAATAAAAATAATATAATTTTCTTTCAAATATATAGTATCTATTTGCTGCTAAATTTGTGCAGCAACTCTACAATTTTGTTGCTCTATCTGTCATTGGTATTAAAGTTATGTATGAGTTCTTTTGATATAGATGTAATGTTACATATGTTCATATTGATTTATATACTAAAGTAAATTGGTTAAAATATATTAGTATCATTAAATTTATTGTAGAATTTTTGTTGAACAAAATTACTCAATAATTTTAGGACATTATTGCTTGGACATGTGCCACAAGATGGCAATGTAAGTTTTCTATTGTTTCAAGCTGCAAGAACCTTGAGTTGAAGAAACTTAGAGCAATTAAAAAATGACACTAATTAATATTGTGAAATTAATATCTCAAATGATTTGCACTTTAAACTGGTTTTTAAAATAATTAAATAAATCATGATTGCCTTAAGGTCTATTTTATGCCCATGAAGTACAATATGCAAAGGTTTTATTCTGCATGTTAGCTGCAGATATGCAAAACCTTACTAATTTTCTAAACAAACTTCTATCACGTTTTTTACAGTCACTGACATATGCTGGCCACACTTTTATTTATTTTTAAAATATTTTAATTGAGTTTAACGAAAACCCTTTACACAAGGTATACTAATGATAACAAATCATATCATATACATATCACATATCAATTGTAAATTAGAAGTATTACCATAATTATTACACAATTTATTTCATTCAGGACATCAAAATGTACAATAATAATAATTAAACAATTAAATCATTGCTCATACTATGTACAAAAATATTGAATGCAAAAATTATACAAATACATATGATATTTTATACTTCTCTGATATGATAATGTTGTTATATCGGTTACACATAGGATATTTTATACTTCTCTGATATGGTAATGTTATATGTGTATGATATGATCTTTAGTTAAAACCCCCCTTTATTTATTTGTCTTCATAATAAAAAGGAAAATAAATCCCTACTAATCTACCCCCTCCCTCTAAAGAAAGTTATCTGTATATATTGTAATATGAATCAAATAACAGTGCCCAGACACCAGACGTGGAATCCCTGGAGCATCCATATCACTTAACACCTCAGTTTATGATAATAATCTATGAATGGTCCCTACATTTTATCAAATTTAGGCTTTGCATCTTTACTATTATATCTTTTTTTCCCCAAACGATTGAATGTGAGGAGCTGAAACATTATCTTTCCACTTCATCAAAATTGATCATCTAGCTATCAATAAAGCAAAAGCTAAGATTCTCTTCTGGGTTGAGGCCAGAGATATATACTCTTCTAGAGAAAAACCAAATAAACTAATCAAAGGGAATGGTTCTAATTTAGTATTAAGAATTGTTGATAAAGTTTGGAAATTCTCTTTCCAAAAATGTTCTAGTTCGGACACTCCCAAAACATATGAATCAATGAAGCTTCAAAAATTTTACACTTATCACATAATGGATCCATATCAAGATAAAACTGAGATCCTTTAACTTGAGACATTAGTATTCTGTGCACCACCTTCAATTGCAACAAAGTCATGGACAAAATGAAGATTCATTGATCAAATTAAGAGTTGAATCCCAATCCCTATCCAAGAATGCTTTATTCAAATCACGCTCCCAATCATTCTTAATCCTGGCCATTGAGACCATTCTTAAACACATTAAATTATTATAAATATTTGCTATTTGCTATTTCCATGAGAAAATTGCAAATCAGACAGTTAAAATAAATATTTTATCGAAATATTTGTATCTTTTTCAATCGTTACCAATTTTTATTTCTAAATCCTTCTTTGATTCACTTGATTCGCTTATCTTGTCATATATATGGCAAGAAAAACATCCTCATATAAATAAGGCTCATCTCCAAAAGACTAAAAGAAATAGGGGATTATCACTTCCAAACTTTAGATTTTATTATTGGGTGGAAAATATACATAATTTACTCTTATTGGTACATTTTGATAAGTTAGTTGACCACCCGTCATGAGTAGAAATGGAATTGAATTTTTCTAAAAAGAATCTGTGTTTGCTATTTTTATGTTTATGTGGTACTCAACCTTTTTTGGCCTAGGTCCCACTTTAATTTTTCCAAAAAAATGAATGTCCCACTGTTAGTGGAAAATAGTTATACACTGTATATTCAAAAGAAGTTTTAATTGAATCATTTACTGCAATTAAGGTCGGGAATACTCTGAAGCACATATTTCATATTCAACTACGACTTCAGTATGTCAACCATCTCAAATATACATTCAACAATTGTTGTCACTTCAGTGGGAACCTTGCCCCTGACATTGGCGGTGGATTTTTTTTGAATAGAGGGACCAATTTTGTTAGTTTCAACCTTAAATCTCTACATTTTGTAATTTCCAGCAGATTATCTTAGCTTGTAGCAAATCACTAACAGTACTAAAGCTACATTCTACTAAATGAGATGATGGAAAATGTATCAACAGTTCCCTTGCTAAAGTCGTCGACTTTGGGTGTTCCTTTTCGATCTCATTAGACCTACATCATGGTTGTTTTCACTTTGAACAGAGTTTTCACAAGATTCATCATGTTGTAACTCAGATAATTCCTCTTGATATTGCACTGGAACTTCAGATAAGTCCACCAGCAATGGCTGGCTTAACCAAGAGGGAAAATCTTGTTTTCTTGGTGGATAACGCAATGCACAACTAACATGTTTGGAAAATCTTTAAATCACAAAATCTATCATTGAACTCGGTAACAAACATTTTCAAATGGTTAATGATGTTTGTAGCAGTATTAGTTACCTCACATTTATTCAACCAATAGAATTGACTGAAATTTCTTGCAGAAATATTCCTTTGGCATAATTCTAAAAGTGTCATGAATCCAAATATCTTTGTTTTTACATCAACGAGCATCATATTTGCTAGTTGGAGTTGCTTGTTTTATGTACTTAGTTTCTGAAAAATGTCCGTCAAGTAACTCACATAAACTTCATTTCAGGTTTGTTCTTCAAAAACTCGCTGAGGAGACCAAACAGCTCCATAAACCTTTTGAAGCAGTTTCCCTTTGACAACCACCTTACTTCAGTGTGAAGCCATAATCTCAAATGTTCTGCATTTTTTCGATACCAGACTGCTTAAACATTACCTTTGATGGCATTGATACACTTGACCATAGAATGCAGAATCTTCCCGATCAATATATCTCATGTTTACCAAATTTGTTCTTGGCCACAAATTTTCTTGGTCGATAACACAATGCACAACCAACATGTTTGGATTTTCATCCTTCATTAATTTTAAACATCCTATTTTTTTTACCCATCATAGCAGAGGCACCATCTGAAGCACAAGATACAATGTTTATTTTGGTATTTCATTTTCATCCAAATAATTTTTGATCTTGCTGTAGGTATCAACTTCAGTAATGGTGGTTCCTAATGATTCACAAAACAACATCTCTTCTTGAAACTCTTCCCGATCAATATATCTCATGTTTACCAATACCAGAACCTCACTTTCCCATGAGTAGATTCATCCAGTTGTATGTATTGAGAACTTTCGTGATTTCAACTTCTCAATAAGCTGTTTTTCAACATCTTGACCCACATCATCTATTCTGTTGCAGACAGTACTATTACTCAGTGGCATTGCTTGGACATCTTTGTCATCCTTTTGCAGAACTGTGTGAGAAACAATGATAATGCGGGTTTAATCAATTCCTCCCCAATTATGTGATTCTTCCCATGTTTTGCTATCAGCAGAGAAATTTCATAGCTAGCTTCAACAGTACGATTCAGGGCTGCAGTTTGTGCAGCAAATAATCAAGTGATTTTTGATCTATTTTCAAACTTCTTTTTCAGTGATTTAAAATATTCCAATTTTGAATTGACATGGTTAGGATGTTTTACCCTCAAATGAGCTTCAAGATGGCCTGCTTTCATTGATTCTTGTCAAAGTCTGTTGGCATAATAGGCAAAAAAGGTGCACGTTCATTGTGTACAGCAAGTATAAACTCAAACTTCAAGAACTCCACTGAATATTGATGAACCATGCTTGGTCTGCTCATTTTGAATTTACAACAGTGCGAGCTCCCTGAATTGAAAAATGTAATACTGTAAGGAAGACTACTGACCTTAAAAAAAACAAAAAAAAACACTAGAGTAGTTTCTGTCATTTCTCGCAGAGAGTGAATCAAAACTGCACTACCCTCGTGCTTGACTTTCTGGGTCCCTTTTTTTTCAATTTTGGCATCCCTCTCAGGCTGGCGCCTGTGGTGGACCCCCCCCCCCCCCCCCATCAGTACACTAGTGCACAAAGATACAAGTCTCACTCACTACTGAACTGAAAAAATAAAGGTATGGATGGAGACATGATTTTTGAGTTAATTTGGAATCCTCAATGCCAATGAGATAATGTGGAATGGATGATAATAAGACGGGTCAGAGAAAAATATAATTATAATGTTAACCAAGGATAACAACAGTTAAAATAAGAGAAACAATGGAGAAATAACAGAAATATTGGAAGAGCAAAAACACACGTTATGAAAATAAAAAGAACAAAGTGATTTTACTTGGAAGTTATCACAATTGTGTTGTACTGACAGTGTGGCCAAGTCGCATCTTTCACGCCAACATAACAAGTTTATTTTTTCAAACCAACTTTTTAATTATTTCCCAAATATTCCTATACCCCACTAAAATATTTTTCAGCCCCTTGCCTCACCAAAATATTCCCACACTCCGCCTTGAGAATCTATGTATTAAAAGTTTTAAAGAACTTTTTATTTGAGATCACTTTGCTTCTTTTAAACAACTAAGAGCAAAATTTAATCTTTCTAATAGATACTTTTTTTAGATACTTACAAGTTATGCATTTTGCTCAGTCCAAGCTTTCTGGATTTCCTCGAATTTCTGAAGTGAATATTCTTGATGTATTTGTTGATTTGCAATTTTCCTCTGGCCACTCTTTTAAGGTGGTAGACAAATAGCTGTATCAACTGATGATTTGATGAAATGTTTACATGAAGATTTAATGTATTAGTCTATCCATTAGCAATTGTAGTGTTCAATGTAAAATTTGTGTAAAAGAAATAACCTGATGATGAAATTATGATGAACACCGATTAAATTAGAGCATACCCTTCAAATACACAGTGCTGCCTGAAAATTGAAGTGACTGTCCCTTACTTGGTTATATGTTTAATGAACTTTTTCAGTTTTGAAGAATATCTGCTCTCAAGGTTTACCAAACTAAAGAGCAGAGGCAACATGGTCTCATAAGACGGCAGCACATAATCTCTGCATTCCTCCAGAGCATTATATTAGCAGAACATACAGGTGAACACGAGATTAACCTGGACAGTCATGGATAACTTGCATTTGTATAGAACCTTATAATACATCTATGGCACTTGACGAATGTAATTAAACAGAAGCACAAGGATATTTTGGGATAGAGGTTTGGTTAAGGATTTAGGTTTAAAAGAGGAGCTTAAATATCAGATGAAAAATGGAGAAGCTTGGGGAAAAGTGAGTGAACCTGGGGTCGGAAAAGATGAAGGCATGATTATCAGAGTTGCAATGATTAAAATGGGGAACCAATAAGAGATAAGAATTGGAGGAGCACAATTATCTCAGAGGATTGTAGATCTTGAGGTTACAGAGCTTGAAAGGTTAAGGCCTTCGAAGGATTTGAAAAGAAAGATGAGAATCTTAATATTCAGGGTTGCCAGACTAAAAGCTTATACCTGTTAAAAGCAAAGAGGTAATGGATGAATGAAACCTGGTGTGAGTTAGGTTATAGGGAACAGGGTTTTGAAATAATTTATTTTTATGGAAGGTGAGAGTAAGGAACAGGAAAGATGTTATCAGCAGCAGATTAGCTAAAGTGAGGGTTGTTTTGGAGTAGATTCTCCTACTGATGGTGTATTTATGTAATCCAGAAATCAACAGAATAAAATACAACACAGGGTTAGAAAGAATCCATTTCAACTATGAACAGTTGGCAGGAGAAAGAATGAAATGACGCAGGAAAAGTTTATGGTCAGACCAGAAGTGATTCCTTTTCAGAAGCTAGCTGGGTTTCTAATTTACAAAATACAGTGTATTTTCAATCCAAGTGTAAAATTTGCTGATGTATTTATGGTATGATATTAAGACAATTCTATGTGAGCCATTTAAAAAAACCTTCCAATATTTGTTAATTTAAGGACTATAATTGTTTTCTTTAGTATACTATTAGGTTGCAGACCAACAGTGTTATTTTTAAAACAATATATTTATTAATCTCTTTCTTTGGCTTGGCTTCGCGGACGAAGATTTATGGAGGGTGTAAAAAGTCCACGTCAGCTGCAGGCTCGTTTGTGGCTGACAAGTCCGATGCGGGACAGGCAGACACGGTTGCAGCGGTTGCAGGGGAAAATTGGTTGGTTGGGGTTGGGTGTTGGGTTTTTCCTCCTTTGCCTTTTGTCAGTGAGGTGGGCTCTGCGGTCTTCTTCAAAGGAGGTTGCTGCCCGCCAAACTGTGAGGCGCCAAGATGCACGGTTTGAGGCGTTATCAGCCCACTGGCGGTGGTCAATGTGGCAGGCACCAAGAGATTTCTTTAGGCAGTCCTTGTACCTTTTCTTTGGTGCAGCTCTGTCACGGTGGCCAGTGGAGAGCTCGCCATATTTATTAATAATTATTCATTATATAACATTTTACTTAAATGTACCCCAACTATGCATGAATATATTTTGTTCGTGTGTGTGTGTGTGTGTGTGTGTGTGTGTGTGTGTGTGTGTGTGTGTGTTTGTTTGTGTGGAATACCCAAACCATTATAGCTTAGGCACAATTCTGGAAAGTCATTCCCAAAGTTCAGTCTTAGAAATCCTGTGTTGAAACTCAGACTTTCAAACTGATGCTCAGAAGTAATTACGAAGGAGTTTGAGACTGCCAAAAACCCACGAGTCCTTGTCGAGTTGCTTCCAGAGAAATGTTCTTTCATATGAATGGGTGTCCCTCTTCTTTGCGTAGGGGAAACAAAATGTATGACTTTCATGATGCTTCCAAAATTCAGGCATGTGTCTGTCAAAATGACCATCATAATGGCCACGATCCAATGCAGGAATTTTCCTGCTTCCTTTACCCAGTTATGGATCAATCAAAATGACCATTAAAATGGTCTCAATGGTTCAGTCATTCCCTTGACAAGGAGAATGAGCAGAAATATCCATTTCCACACAGAGTCATTCCACCTCTGTGTTTATCAGATAGCTGGCTGATCAATACTGAATTCTGTTTTTTTTAATTGTCCCAATCACATGACTTATATCTGTTATATCTGCTTTCCTTGAATAAACAACCATTGTTCTTGGTCTTATTTATAGTTTGGGTCATGCCATTTTTAAATGTTGTGAAAATTGTGAATGGTTGCAGCCTGCACCAACCCCCAAGGTGAAACTCACTAAGTAAAATTTGTAATAATAGTAATTTTATATTGAAGTCCATAACATGGTAAAGTGGAGTTTCAGTCTTTCAATAATAGCTGGTGACATTACAACATAAATAAGGTAGTTTCTAGACTGCTCCAGGAAGCAATTTTTGTAGTCCATTAACTCAGAAATACAGATTATAAAGGTCGTGGAACTATAAAGGGAAAAAAAAATGGAAAGCCTATGCTTTGAAAGTGTCAAATTAGTCTTTCTGAAAATTTTCCTTAAAATGAAAGTAAAGCATGGTCATTTAATTTTCTGACTGCATTAGAAGACTTGAAAGTGTGTTGCTGTAACAGATGTATCCAGTTCCCTTAAGGCAAATAAGCATCCATGATATAACAGCAATGGAGAATCAGGACTTCCAAGCTGTTATGTCCATTGGAGTGTGTCAGTTGTGTTTAGTTGATAATACTTGAAGAGAGAGTTCTTGTAGTTTTATTATTAGGGAGGCCATAATTATTTGCACCCTATATAGTTTTTGAAGGGGATGGATTGTTTCATTGTTACTTAATTCATTTGTTTCAAACTTATTTGTCATTGCTCTGTATATATGAGCCATGTGAAAGTCATTAATCTTTCCTGTACCTCCAAAAATTACCATTGTAGCATGACATTATGTAATTTTACATTTGAAACTCCCAGTAGAATTAACAAACGTTGGCCGATAAAGTGAGACATTTATAGAGAGGAATATTTGTAGGATAGGTGGATCATTAAAATGCATAAGAATGGTGTATATTTGAAAGTGATGTAAGCAAAAGAGTGTTATGATTGGCATAGCAGCGCCAGCGATTGGGACTGGAACTGGGTTCAAATCCCAAGCTGTCTGTAATGAGTTTCTCTGTTCTCCCCGTGTCTAAGTGGGTTTTCTCCGGGTGTTCCAGATTCCTCCCACCTTTCAAAACGTACCAGATGCAGGTTAATGAGATGTAAATTGGGCAGCATGGACTCGTCAGGCTGAATTGGCCTGTTACAGTGCTGTATGTCTAATTTTAAAAAAAATTAAAATTAAAAAAACCAGGAAAGATAATATCATTAAAAACTTACAAATGGCTGGGAGTCTGATTACTTTCACGTCAGGATTATAAAGGAAGCAGATGGGGAAATAGCAAAGACATAATCTTTCAAAGCTCCTTTAATGCAAAAACTGTCACCTTAGGTTGCAAAATTACAAATGTAAGTTCATTACTTATGTTAAGAGGAAGGTCTATAATGTTTTGGTTTCTCTCTGCTGCTTTAACATCTATTTTGGAGAACATTTTAAGGATGTATAATAAGAATAGTGTAATGGAATATATATATTTGGTAAAATTAGAGTTGGTTACATACATACATACACACAGTTTAAAACATATCTTATTGGAAATATTGAAGAATTCATATTCAGTAACATTGCAGAGGCTATGGAGAATGCTATGCACATTTCAAAAGTAGGTGCTAATTGAAATGACATCATGAAATGAATAGACCATTGTTTGGAAGAGGAGACAAATTGGCTGTTTGCAAGTACCTACAGAGTTCTCACAGAAAGGTCACTCCTGGGTTTTTATCTAAGACAACACATGGGAGCAGAAGGATAACTCCTGTTGTTTGCTGAAGAAGGTGGGGGTTTTTGCAAGTGAGAGAGTCACATGGGCTTCCTGGCAGTTGGGGGGAGAGACAGAGAGAGAGAGAGAGAGAGAGAAAGAGAGAGAGAGAGAGAAGACAAGCTCTCTCAGCCAGTGTGTGTGACACTGAAAGAGACTGAACAGTCACGGCTGAAACAAGCCAGGAAAAGCTGGTTGGAAACCAGGCGAATGGCTGAAAATGCTATCTGTTTGATGTTTCTCTTGGAATAAGTGGAACAGAAAGGAACTCTAAAGTAGCCTGAAAGAAAAAGGTTATCTGGAGAACCCTGATGGGGCAAGTTTCATCCACAAGGCATTGAGGTGACTAATGGTGGTACCTCAGTTGTGTAAATCCTGGAACAACAAATCTCTCTCTGCAAACCCTACAAGAACGTTGCAGAGAAGTAAACATTTACCTTTCGAGCCCCAAAGCCTGGTGAACTCTATACATGTTAAATTCTGTGCATAGTATAAGAATTGCCTGCAACCTGAGAACTTGGAAGAAGAAGAAGTGAACCAAATAACTTTTCTTAAATTTGCACACACATCATACACATGCACTTAGAATTAGAAGAGGGTTAATTTGGGTTAGTTAAGTATAGAGATAAGTTAAAGTTTGATTCTGTTTTTATGTTTAAAGATAATTAAAAACAACTTTTGTTTAAATAACTACTTGTTTTGGTGAATGTCTATTGCTGCTGGGTTTTGGGGTCCTTTGGGCTCGTAACAATAGTGTGAATGAGAACTTGGTAAAATACAGCTGATTGGAATAATAGGAGTCATACCTCATACGAAAACAGTGAAAGAAAATCCCTCACAAAGAACGATGTCTGTGGTTATTGAAGGTCAATAATCCCAAGGACATTGCTGCTAGAATTCCTCAGGTCAGAGTTCTCAGCTCAAAAAATGTTCTGCTGCTTCATCAGTGGCCCTCTTTTTATCATCATTATAGAAGTGAGAAGGTTCTCTCATGATTGCAGATTATTTAATTGAATTCACAACTCTTCAGATATGGAAGCACCTTATGCTGCAGGAGCTGGACAACAAACAAATGTGTGAAGAGTTGCAAGTACTGTTCAGGCCAGGCATTGACCATTTCCAATAGAGTCCAGCCATTTACTCTTCACATTCAGTGAAATTACTATTACCAATTCCCCCACTATCAATATTATGGGCGTCACCAATAATAAAAATCTCAGTTCCCTCATAACCGCTACTCCAACCGTGGGGCAGCATAGTTGGTGCATCAGTTAGCGCATAGCTTTTAGAGTGCCAGTGATCAGGACCAAGGTTCGAATCCCATGCTGTCTGTAAGGAGTTTGTACATTCTCCCTGTGACTGCGTGGGTTTTCCCTGAGGGCTCTGGTTTCCTCCAACCGTTTGAAATGTACAGGGGTGAAGGTAATGGGAAGTAAATTGGGTGCCACAGACTCGTGGGCCATAATGTTCTGTTATCGTGCTGTATGTCTAAATTTAAAATAAATACATTGCTACAAGAGCAGGTTAGAAGTGGGTGTTTCCTGTTTCCGTGAATTCTTTCCAGCATCTACAAGACATGTTGGGAGAATGAAGGAATACTGTCTACTTGCCTGGATAACCTACTATGTCCATAACTCAAGAAATGATACCAAAGCTTAAGTCGTATCTTAAATATTCACTCCTTCCACTTCCAGTACTCAATTGCTGAGTAGGTACCATATACAAAGTGCTCAGATCCCTAAAATTTAAAAAAAATCATAAAGATTATAGTAGGAAACTTAAGTAAAAGGATAGGGGTAAAGCACAGGATTTTGTTAACACTTTTTCTTTGGCTTGGCTTCGTGGACGAAGATTTATGGAGGGGGTAATTGTCCACGTCAGCTGCAGGCTCGTTTGTGGCTGACAAGTCCGATGCGGGACAGGCAGACACGGTTGCAGCGGTTGCAGGGGAAAATTGGTTGGTTGGGGTTGGGTGTTGGGTTTTTCCTCCTTTGCCTTTTGTCAGTGAGGTGGGCTCTGCGGTCTTCTTCAAAGGAGGTTGCTGCCCGTTGAACTGTGAGGCGCCAAGATGCACGGTTTGAGGCAATATCAGCCCACTGGCGGTGGTCAATGTGGCAGGCACCAAGAGATTTCTTTAGGCAGTCCTTGTACCTTTTCTCTGGTGCACCTCTGTCATGGTGGCCAGTGGAGAGATCGCCATAAAACACGATCTTGGGAAGGCGTTGGTCCTCCATTCTGGAGACGTGACCCACCCAGTGCAGCTGGATCTTCAGCAGCGTGGACTATGGTTAAATGAAAAAACACACAAATGCTGGAGAAATTCAGCAGGTCAAACAATGCCTTTATGTAGCAAAGATGAAGAAACATCACCAACATTTCGGGCTTGAGCCCTTCATCAAGCCTGAAACGTTGGTGATGTCTCTTTACCTTTTGACACTGTTTGACCTGCTGAGTTTCTCCAGCATTTGTGTGTTGTTTCATTTAAGTAATAGAATAGATGTGTCTAATGAACCCTATATCATGTTTGTAAGAGGTTTCTAAATTAGCAAACAGAATGTTATATCCATCAATATTGGGCCAGAGGCAATTTATAGGATTCTATATGAGATCACTAGCTGAAATTTTAAAAAAAAACATAATTATTGGTAAAGTATTGAATTGCTTACAATTTTGGTTGGATAGCAGAAGAGAGAAATATGAGCCAAACATCATCTGTGCAATGAACATCTTTGCAGACCAGAAAGCTAACGTTTTTGACTCTTTCATAGCAATTTGTGGTCCATACAAGTCTCAGCCAGCTGCTGACAGCTAGGGCTAGATTTAATTTTTACAGTCAGTCTTAGAATTGGAAGTATGTGAGAAGTAGTGTTCCACAAACATTTGATCTGAAACTGCAGTTATTTAATATACTTGGGCTGACATTCCACCATCTAAAATCAATAAATTATCTCCTTGGGATCTGCTTAGCAAATCTATATGCAGGATATTTGGCTACTGTAGGATGACAACACATGGGTACAATTAATATTTTAGAACTTCTAATTGTTTGCTCAGTAATACTCTTCTAGGCACATGGTTGGTGTAGCAGTAAGGTGACACAGTTGGTGTTGAGGTTAGCACAACGCATTTACAGCGCCAGCGATTGGGACCAGACCTGGGTTCGAATCCCAGGCTGTCTGTAAGCTGTTCTTCCCATGTCTGTTTGGGTTTTCTTCAGGGGCTCCGGTTTCCTCCCACCCTTCAAAAGGTATTGGGGTAACTCGTAGGGCAGAATTGGCTGGTAACAGTGTTGTATATCTAAATAAAAATTTTTATAAAACAAGGTTTTCATTGCATCCAACAGGCATGTTAAGCCAGGTGTGCAGTCGTTATCATTGACCAAGCAGGCCAACGTGGGCAAATGTGCTCTAAATGTCCATCATAAAAGAAATGAAAAGAATGTAAAGCAGAAACTTCATGACAGCAGCTGTGAATGCAGGCACAGGGAGATGGTCATAAGCTGACAGCATAAAGAGTGATATCCTTTGAGATTCATGACTTCTATGCTTCATGCGAGCACTCTGATAGACTCCATTTTGGAAACTCTTGCAGAGTCCAGAGGTTCTGTTGTTTTAGATATCCTTGAAGAAAATTCTATTTATGTTTGGAAAGCACATTTGTTTGGGTTTATCAGGTGACTAATCCATGATGTCCAATATCCTGCCTGATTACGAAAGTTCATTCTTTCTCAAGCTGTCAGTAGCTAAGTTATAATTAATAGACTGCAGATTGTTGATATGTAAGAGGATGAACCTTTTAGTCTGCAATACATTTGATTGTTGTGCTTTGCTTATCTTGGAAATCTTTCATCACTTTGGGATCTATTTCTCGGACAAAATGCATCCCCCAATATACTCACTACAGAAATATTTTCATTACCCTTAAGAGATATGATTAAACTTTTTTATTGAAAGGGTTAAAAATTATCCAAGGTGCTTTAGAATTTGATTAGCCAGGGTACAATTTAGTTGGTGCTATGAATTAGTTATTTAGTGAAATAATAGGATGTATACGAATTGTGGCTCACTGGCTGCACTGGGGAGATTTGAATTGAGTGATAGAACAATGGAAGATGGGATAAACACAGTTATATTCTGAAGGAAAGTTTTATTTTCAAACCTATGTTTATCTTGGAGTAATTCATGCCATGAGTTTATAAAAACTAGCCTGAAAATCTCAAACTTTTTGTAATAAGTTGTGGAGAGAACCAAAATTGCAAGGAACAACACAAGGATGTAGTCTATCCTGGAAAAGCAAAACGCATAAACATGACTCATTTCTCTGTGCAACTGGTGCTTATTGATACTTGCTGTAGCTGGAATGGTTGCTTATAAATAGAATAAATAAAAGGGCAACATTGCAAACTGCATTCAAATGATGGAATTCAAACTGTGCTACACATTGGAACAGGATGGTGTGGCACAGAGATTTCCCAGGCAGTTTGGGGCAGATGTTGCTAATATGCCATCACAGGAGTGGGTGACAGGATGGTATTTGTGTTTGTGTTGAGACCGGTAATCCAGAGACCTATTATTTAGAGAGCGTGAAAACAACCACCATGGTATTCAGGGGATTTGAATTTGGATAAAAACCTAGTACAAGTAAAGTGATCATAAAACTGTTAGATTATTTCAGAAGTGAGCTATTTCCACAGAACCCTTTAGAGAAGGAAATCTACACTCCTTACTATTTTGACCTATTTGTGACTTCAGTCCCTTTATCAATGAGATTGACTTTTAAAGGTTCTCAGAGACAGCTGAGTAAGATATTCGATTGTAATTATGAATATCCTTGCCAGCCATGTCCACCAGCCGAGAAATTTTAGGAAGGCTTATTCCTATCATGAAAACTGATTATATGCACAGAATTTGGATCAGAGTCTCCAGCAAATGCTCCAAATAATAATGAAATCTCTAGATAAAAGAAATCTTGAATAGTATTCATTAACTATAGTTTGCTAAGTGAATATCATTCAGAAGTGCAAGACTTTTACTAGTTTGAAATAGAGACAGGAACAAGTCCAATGAAGGGTATATAGTTAGCATCATATGATATAATTTTAATTACACTAAAATATTTCAGTGGAGTTTATCCCTGTTTCAGACAGCAGCTTTCCCTGCTGTCAAAGCCACAGAAAGGACATCAAGCAAGGAGCAAAATGGGCAGAAATCAAGCAGAACTGATTTCTGCCCTATTTCACGGTCTATTACATCCATCTGCCCCTGAGATTGGTTCAATCATGTCAAGAAATCAGACTGAGACAGCTGTCATGCTGGCCTTAGCAGTTTCATTGCTGCCCAGTAACCTGCTTCTACAGAGATCCATTTCCATGGAAAGGAATTGTCTAGTATATGATAAGGACAGAAGCTATCACAAATGATGTTGGTGTCCGTCACAGAAACATTGTGTCTGTAGCATTCAGATTTTCTTTTTCAAAAATATTCGAGAACTTGGGCCTAGACAACCATTGCATAAATATTGGACATTGCAAGCTCATGCATTAACTCAGCACAGGAAAAAACCAAATTGCTTTGATTCCCAGCAGTCATCTAACTGACATCTTCCTTTTACTGGTAAAACTGAAGTATAGAAGAAATATGGACCCATAAATTGACTGAAGCCTGCTGCTAAATTTTGTGGAAATGCAATTTGCAATCAATAAATAGAATTTAGTAAATCAATTGTGATGTTACTTCATCCTTGGTGAATTGGCAATAATTAATTCACTCATTCAGCTTGATGGTAAACTAATCAACGACTGGTAAATTAATAATGATCTAAATGTGTTAGTTTGTTAAGGTGAGTCAGGATCCATTTGATTAGAAAGTTTCAAGCACTAATGAGCTTCTTTTATCTCCTTCCCAGTGCTGAAAGGGGATCTTTGACCTGAAATGTTAACTCGGTTAATGTGGTGATGTTTTCCTCCGTTGTTATCATTGTCGGTTGTATATATGGAGCTGGCCCGTCCACGGATGACTCATACCCTATGACTCCTCCCCCGTGGTCCTGGGCCATAAAGGTCGAGCCACCTTTCCCTTGCCACCATTCCTATCGTGGGACCTGGGCTAGCGAGGTTCTTCTGTGTATTAAAGTCTATCATTTCTGTGGTTACTGGTAGTTGTCTACAGTTTCTTGTTGCACAGGTAATCCTGGCCTACTGAGTCTTGCAAGCATTTTCTGCTTTTATTTTAATATCCATATGCGCTCAACGAGCTGGGTGCAATTGAATGTGATGCTTCCAAATAGATTCCAAATAACGAAAGAAAACACAGTTTGAAAGGTTTAGTAAATGCTGAGTATGTTCAACAATGTGAACATAATATTGGGATATTTGTCACCCAGCTTTAGTGTTAGCACATTTGTAGTGTTATGTGTTCTTTTATGTTAACAACTTATTTAATGAAAAATATATCAAATACTTAACTAACAGCACAACAAGTTCAACATAGTATCAAAAGTCACATTATATGTTACACGTAGTACTTAAGGCACAAACGTACTCAATAAACTGATTTCTCTTCAAAAGAAAGTAACAGACATGCCAAAAATACTTACTTGTACTGTATATTTACATAAAACAATTAATGTACATGTGAGGTTATGCAATTAACTAATTATTTACAAAACATGTGTACAGTGACTAGCAGTGCTAGTTCACTCAAGTTCCAGTCCTCTGAATTATGAATCTAGGATTACATTTAATATCTCCAAAGTATCAGCTACTGGTACTGTTCCTCCTTAGGACTGCCCCTGAGTTTGCATGAGCCTTGCATTGCTGAGTCATACAACTTTGTTTAAAGTTTGGATTCGTAGGTGCATAGGAGCATTCTAATTCGAAGGCCAAAAGCATGAAAACAAACCGATGTTCTGTGGGATAGTGCTAAGGAGGATCCTAGAGTATGCCAATCACATGATGGATTTAAAGTTGTTTATACATTGTTGAATTTCCAGCATAGCCCTACATTTGACAGAAAGCATTTCTGCTACCATTTTGTCATATCAGAATTTACTGTCATGAATTATGTTCATATTATAACCATCTTACAACATTACTATAAAAATAATAATGCACAAAAAGTAAGGCGGTATCTATGGGTTCATTGATTATTCAGGAATCTGATGGCAGCGGGGAAGAAGCTGTCCTTGTGCCACTGAGTGCTCGTCGTTAGGCTCTGTTTCTTTTCCCCAATAGCAGCAGAGTGAAAAGGGCATGGCCTGGGTAGTGGGGGCCTTTGAGGAGAGAGGCTGCTTTTTAAAGACTCCTCGATGGAGTGAAATCTAGTGCTTGTGATGTCACAGGTCGAGTTAACAACCCTCTGGAGTTTATTCTTGACGTGAGAGTTGGCGCCTCCATACCAGGTAGTGATACAGCCAGCAATAATTCACTCCACGGTACACCTGTAGAAGTTTACGAGAACCTTCAGTGACGTACTGAATGTCCTCAGACTCCTCACAAAGTATAGCTGCTGGCAAGCCTTCTTTGTGATTGCATCAACGTGGAGGCTCCAGGACTGATCCTCGGAGATGTTGACACCTGGAAATTTGAAGTTCTTGACCTTCTCCATTACGGAGCCCTCAATGAGGACTGGGATGTGTTCCCCTGACTTTCTTCAGAAGTCAACAATACTGACTGTGATAGTATGGGACACTATCACCAATGTATATATTTGTATATATTTACATATAGTAATAATGATTGGCTGAGAGCCGTAGCCACACCCACTGGCGGGTCATAAAGGGCTGCTCCTAACCAGACCCAGGTCAGTCTGGACTGGTCGACCTCGATGTACTACGCTCCAGTCTTTTGTTAATAAAAGCCTTGGTTTGAGTCAACAAGTCTTTGAGTCATTCGACGCGCTGCAACAAAAGTTTCAACGTATGGAGTGATTGCTGCAACCAGAACCCGGAGTCACCTACTGCCCAGTGTGATTTTAGGCACTGGGTGAGGTGCTTCGAGGCATGGAGGAAGACGCCGACAAACTGCTAGTTCTGATGTCCATGGTGTCCACGAGGGTCTACAAAAATATCCAGGACGCGACCTCCTACACGGCTGCCATGAACGTGCTGAAGAAACTCTGTGAGCGACCTGTGAACACGGTATGTGCCAGGCACATGCTGTCAACCAGGAGGCAGCCACCTGGTGAGTCTTGCAGAGCCTACCTCCAGGCACTGAGGTTACTGGGTAGAGCTTGTGCATGCACTGACAAAACTGCGGCCGAGATCACCGACAACCTCATCCGGGACCTTATGTAGCTGCGGTCCGATCCAATGAGGTGAGGCAACGATTACTGGAGCATGGGGGAGACAGCCTGGTGGAGACCATTCAAATCACTGAAACGATGGAGGCTGCAGCCCTAAGCATGGATGCCTACACACAGGGCTGGGCCCCCCGTTACGATGTGAGTAGAATGCCAGCATTTAACCCAGCCTCCCCACGCCCTGTCGATGGACTCGCCACTGCCACCACAGTACCCGACGCGGCACCAAAGTGCTACTTCCATGGGAGAGAGAAGCACAGCCGATCCCTGTTCCCTGCGAGGAAGGCCCGATCCCAGAAGTGCTGAAAGAACAACCACTTCGCCACAGTTTGCCAGTCTAAAATGGCCACCACCAAGCACAGTGCCTCGTGCGAGGCCCAACCACCTTATCCAAATTCAAACTACTTATCCTCGGAACTCTCATCTAATGAGAGTGAGGAATCGATCGTGGGGCAACGCTTGAAGTCACGGCGCAAGCACCGTGCGTGGAAGGCATTGCCCTTGCAATGCTCCACCCTCACCACTATGAGGCTGATCCCTGACTCGGCCCCCCCCACCCAACGGGACTTTTGCATCAGCAGGCCCTGATGGACTGCCTACACAACAACCGCCGCCACCTCTGCAGCTCGCCACCGCCTCTGACCAGGCCCCTGCACTGGAAGATCCCGTCGGCCCACCTGCACCATGAGTGTTGCCGCCTCTGCAACTTGCCGCTGACGGCCCGCCCTGATAATGTTACTGCGCGAGCATAGCGCGCACCAAGCCAAAGCCCCATGACGTTCTGCCCCACAGCGTTCCAATTGACGGCCCCCAGCGATGAGTGATGCCAGCACACCAGCCTCCACAGTCACCAACGCAGGCAGCAGCCCCACTCCCTGTATCGGTTGCTGCATTAGTGATATTAAACCAGAACCAGCCGCTCCCCCTAGCTAAGGCTAAGGCCTAGCTGAGCGCAAGCCCAACTTCTTCCAGCCCGAGAAGACCCACGTCATTAAACCCACCCGCCCCTTCGAACATCTCAATGTGGACTTCAAGGGGCCCCTACCATCGACAAACCGTAACACCTACATTCTCACATTGATCGACGAGTATTCCCGCTTCCCATTTGCTATTCCCTGCCCAGATATGACCGCCTCCTCAGTCATAAACACACTTCATAGCATCTTTGCCATTTTTGGGTACCCCAGTTACATCCACATTGACCAGGGGTCCTCATTTATGAGTGTGGAGTTGAGGCAGTACCTTCTGGAGCAGGGTATTGCTTCAAGCAGGACCACGAGCTGCAACCCGCTCAGAACTGGCAGGTTGAAAGAGAGAATGCCATTGTCTGGAAAGCAATCACGCTTTCCCTCTGGTCTGAAGGCCTCCCCACCACTTGCTGGCAGGACGTCCTCCCAAACGCCCTATACTCTATCAGGTCCCTGTTATGCACTGCCACCAATGCTACCCCGCATGAACGTATGTTCTCGTTCCCACGGAAGTTGGAATTGGGGACAACCACATTGGCTTAGCTGATGGTTCCTGGATCTGTCCTGCTGAGATGATATGTCTGGAACTCGAAAAACGAGCCTCTATTAGACCGAGTAACGCTATTACACGCGAACCTGCACTACGCTTATAGTGAGTACCCAGACGGACAGGAGGACACGGTCTCGGTAAGTGACCTGGCCCAAGCCAGGTCTAACATTGTCACGTTCTTACCCCAACTTCCATCCAATCCTCCCCTAGGTTACATGCCGGGACAGCGGGACCAGCAGCACCTCGCAGATGATAACGGCAGCAGATCGAACCAGCCTACAGCCATCAACGACTGTGGACTAGGCGAAACTGCGCCCACACCCGGGGATCCCAGCGATGATACTCTGTCAGCTACCCTGATCCTGGCGCCACGGTGATCATGTCGGACAATCAGGCCTCCCGACAACTACAGCCCATGAACACTGCATGCTATACTCTCCTCTTTTTTACTCACCCCGGGGTCAGTTCTTAAAGAAGGGGTGAATGTGATAGTATGGGATACTATAACCAATGCATATATTTCTATATATTTACATATAGTAGTAGTGATTGGCTGAGAGCTGTAGCCACACCCACCAGCAGGTCAGAAAGGGCTGCTCCCAACCAGACCCAGGTCAGTCTGGACTGGTCGACCTCGATGTACTACGTTTTAGTCTTTTGTTAATAAAAGCCTTGGTTTGAGACAACAAGTCTTTGAGTCATTCGACACGCTACACTGACGTTAGTTGTTGTCGTTAATAATTTAGCCAACTGATCTATCTCCCTCCTTAATGCTTCCTCATTGCTGTTTGTGAACTACCGATAACTGTGGTGTCATCGACAAACGTGGATAGCACTGGAATTGTGCCTGGACACACAGTCATTGGTGAACAATGGGTAGAGCAGTGGGCTAAGAACACATCCTTGGGCTGCGCCTGGGTTGATAATCAGTGAGGAGGAGATGTTGTTTCCAATTTGTACTGTCTGTGGTCTTCCAATGAGAAAGTCAAGGATCCAGTTGCAGAGAGGATGCAGAGGCCTAGAGTTTGTAGTTACTTGACCAGCACTGAGGGAATAATGGTATTGAAGGCTGAGCTGTAGTCGATGAAGAGCAGCCGTATGTCTGAATTGCTGTTTTTGAGGTGATCCAGAGTTGAGTGGAGAGCCAGCGAGGTTGGTTCTGCTGTGGAACAATTGTGATGAAAGGTGAATTGCAGCGGGTCCAGATATTTGCTTAGGTACATATTTATTTTGGCCATGACCAGGCTCTCAAAGTATTTCCTCACAATAGAAGTTAGTGCTACTGGGTGATCGTCATTGAGGCAGCTCACACTACTCTTCTTGGTACTGGGATGATTGATGCCCTTTTGAAGCAGATGGGAACCTCTGACTGCAGCAATGAGAGGTTGAAAATGTCCGGAAATACTCCAGCTAGATGGTTGGTGCAGATTTTCAATACCCTGCCAGGTTTTCCATCAGGGCCTGATGCCTTGCGAGGGTTCACCCTCTAGAATGATGTTCTGAAGTTGTCCTCAGATTCAGTTATCACAGGATCCTCCACCTTTTCAGGGATTCTAGTTGGTACTGTTTGGTTCTTCTTCTCAAAGTGGGCATGGAAAGTGTTCAGCTCATCGCGTAGTGAAGCATCACAGCATCTATAGGCAATTTGTAATGCCTACACTCCCTGCCATAGCTAGTGTGTATCTCTCTTTGTCTCTAGCTTCATCTGGAATTGCCACTTTGGTTCAGAGATAGTCTTTCGCAGGTCATTCCTGAACTTCTTGTAAAGATCCCGATCTCTGGCCTTAAACGCCCTTGTTCTCGGCCTCAACAGGTTGTGAATTCTCTGATTCATCCAGGCCTTCTGGTTCGGGAACATCCTTTATTTGCATGTGGGCACACACTCATCCACGTAGGTGTTGATGATGTCGGTGACACTTGTTGCATATTCTTTCAAGTCTATGGATGAGTTCTTGAATATGTTCCAGTCCACTGATTAAAAGCAGTCCTGCAGACGCTCCTCGGCCTCCTTTGATCATACTTTCTCTGTCTTCACCACTGATGCTGTGGTCTTTACTTTCTGTTTGTACTCTGGGAACAGGGATGCATTGCTCCTGGAGCTCACCAGAGCGCTGCTTCAGCACCTCAGGGGGCAGCTCTGGCACTTCATAGGGCAGCTCCAGAATCTCCTAGTCACCGTTTTTGGTGAGCTCCAGCACCTAAACAATTAGCACTGCAGTGACTGGGAGTAGAAAGGTGATCAAACTTGCCGAGTTGCGGTCATGGTATGGCTCCATATGCATTCTTCATGGTGGTGTAGCATGCACTATACTATATCGAAAATCATTTCAACTATAAGTGACGAGATCCAGTATCTAAGCAGTGATTGATCCTGAATGTTTCCACTCAGTGCTATTTTTTGTGACTTGTGAAGCAGAATGTTTGCCTTGTGACTTGCAGAAAGCAGTTTCTGTCAATATTTATTTATATTTTCTGCAATTACTTGTTGAATTATCTATTTGTGCTAAATTCTCATTCTTCTTTTCTACCTCAGCGCTTTTCTTTTCAAATCCGCAAACAGATTTTGCTTCTGAACATATGACGGCATTTGCATGCACTATCACCTTGTTTGACTTGGTAAATTGTCTGCATGCAATGGGGGCAGGGTAAAACAAGTTATTCCAGGAATCAGTGCACAGATAGAGATGAGCTTATTTGTGGCCAGAGCACAGATGTTGGACAAGTAATATACAAAATATACATCTAAAGTCTAAAGAGGAAGCTCAAATGGTCATGGAAAACAAATGTTCACTCCTTGGTAAAAGTAGATACTCTTTTTTACCAATGTGCAGAATTAAGTATGAATTTGGAGGTTTAGTCCATTATTAATTTTTAATGCTATCACAGTTGAAGATGAAGGCTACATTTGGATTCGCTGGTTCTCATTGAATCTGATTACTTGTCAAATCATTATATGGGCATCAGACAGTTGTTATGTGTTGTATCATCAACCAGCTAATAAGCTGAATTGATTTATTGAATAGGTTATATATTGATTCCCTTATTATTATTCTGAGTGAAAGGAGTAAATAGAAAGGCAACATTTTAATTTAGCTGATGATATGCCTAAATTGTCATAGGTTTTTTCAGACTTTTCTACTGTAATTGAAAGAATGAATATGAGTCGAAGAATATCATCACATGTATGTTAACATAATAGTCGGGATCCACTTATAAATGACTACAAGACATGGTGGCTGAGCATTGATGATGGAGCTTTTAATGCAAGGAACAAATTGTCAGTGAAGCAATTGATATTGTGCCAGTGAATTCCAATCAAAGTAAACCACATGAATATTTAGTTGAAAATACAGTCATTATTTTCTCTTTTCTCTAAGTAAAAGTTGTTATTATTGTTTTATCCACTTTACACACTTCTCCAACAGAGAAGCAGATATCCTGGATTGGAAAGTTCAATTTTATTAATGCAAATTCCAAATGAGAAAACATGGAAACTACCATTTTAAAAAAACCTTGATTTTTATGTTGTGCACTGAGGTAGCAGCGAGTAAGCACAAAACTCGAAAGACTGTACATCAGGCTTTATTCCAGTAAAAGTCTGAACACCAGTTTATGCCTTGGTGGCTCCTCGTGTGACTGGCTCAGGAGGGGCCAGCTCAGGTTTATATTCAGGTCGACTGATTGACAGCTAGCCAGGTGGAGTCAGCCCCTTAGGTGGTCTTCCTGCAGGTACAGAGATTGCCCCACATTCACCTCCTTCTTAAAATTGTCTGGGTGGGGGTGCATGGAACAGTGCCGGGTGGCATTTACAAATTTAGATAGTCCAGTGATGGTCGGAGTTTCTGGGACCATCGCAGGGTTGTCTCCTGGTCAAAGGTTGGCAAGGGTGTGGTTGCTGACTGAGGGCTGGCTGGGTCCTGCGTAGCCGTGGTGGGCATCTGTGTGGGCAGCGTGGTGTCTAGCTGTATGTCTGTCCGTGGGGTGGGGGGTGGCCGGGTGGGTATGGTCTGCCAGGAATGGGGTTCACTGGAGGGGTGGAGGAAGGGGGTCGGGCCCACAGATCCTGGGTGGGCCAAGGGTACTCATGGTGGGGAGGTTGGGTCAGATAGTTGTGATGCTGGGGGCGAGGGGCAGATTCCATTAGTGGGGGCATGCATTCTGGGTCAGGACCAATGGCACCATATTCCACGATGTACCCTAGGATGGTGAGGCAGGTGGTGCTGAACACACACTTCTCTTTGTTGCTGTCCGGAGAAATCTCTCCAGGTTGTCATTATGGTCCTTCCGGTCATGGCCGCAGATGGTGACATTATCCAAGTATGGGAAGATTGCTCTTAGGTTGTGCCGGTTTATGATGCAGTCCATCTCCCCCTGGAAAACAGAGGCCCCATTAGTGACCCCAAACGGGACTCAGTGGAACTGATAGAGGCGCCCGTCTGCCTCAAAGGTGGTATATGGTTTATCCCAGGCATGGATAAGGAGTTGGTGGCAGGTCGACTTTAGGTCAATTGTCGAGAAAACCTTATAGTGGGCTATCTCATTGACCATGCCAGCTATTTGGGGTTGGGGGGTAGGCATCCAGTTGGGTGTACTGGTTTGTGGACTGGCTATAATAGATGACCATCCTCAGTTTGCAACCCCCTGTTACCACGAGGACTTGGGATCTCGAGGGACTGGTGCTGTGCTCTATGATACCTTCCGCCAGAAGCTGCCTCACTTCTGCCTTAACAAAGACCCAGTTGGCCATTCAATAGTGCTTGCTCTTGGCAGCTACAGGCTTGCAATCTGGCGTAAGGTAGTTGAAGAGGGTGGGAGAGGTTACCCGAAGCTTGGAGAGGCCACAGGTGGATTGGGGACAGTCGCTGGGCTGTGTGCTGTGGAGTGTGAGTGGGGGAGAGGCCCGTTGAAAGCGAAGGTAAGGTTTTGGAGGTGGCGCTGGAAGTCCAGCCCTAAAAGAACTGGGGCACAGAGCTGGGGCATAGCCAGGAGCATGAACTCTTGGTATGTCCTCCCCTCACCCCCAACTGTCAAATCCACTGAGCAGCACCTGAGGGCTGTGATGGAGCAGTCCTGGGCAGCGAAGGCGATGGAAAAGTTCCTGGGAAAGGTTTTGAGCTTTAGTAACCAGGCCACATTTGGGTGCACAAAGCTCTCAATACTACCGCTATTAAATAGACATTTTGTTACCTTCCCTTTGACAGCGATGTCCATCATTGAGTGCCCGAGTCCATGGGAATGTCCCTTTTTAAGGTGGTGGATGCCAGGACCATCTCAGGGTCTGAGTCACTGCTCCCCGATGGATCAGACAAATAGCAGCCAGTGGCTTCCATCCTGGGCGTGGGGTGCGTCAGGTGGGTTATCGGGTGTACGCACATGTTGACCACGTTGTCCCCTCGATATGCTGTCAAGGCCCATCTGGCCCAAGATGCGATGCCCGGTAGACGCACGTGGTGTCAGTGTGGTCGGGCGATCCGACCGGCAGTGAAGCTGGAGGTGACATCATCTGAGTGAGCGGGAGTGGCTTCTTCGGTGTGGGCAGAAGTAGTCCGGAGGAAGATGGCGGTGCCCGGGGCAAGCACACTGCAGTGGTGCTGGTTGGGGGCTTGGCCAGAAGTGATGTCAGCGGCGAGGGCGGAAGTGGCAGGATGAGTAATGGTGCCACCTGGTCTTCACAAGTGGCGATGTTCGGGAGGGCTTCCAGCTGGTCGTGGAGACCCACACTCCCGACGGGCCTGGAAAAGCACACCTTTGTGAAGTGTCCTTTCTTTCCACCTCGGGAACAATGCGAGTTCCTCGCTGGCAGCCTTTGTGGGATCGCATGTCTGACCCACATTGGAACCCGCAGTACTTACAGGGGTGAGCTGCGCTGGCAGCAGTGATCACCTCCTCCATGTAGGGCCCTTTGGTGACGGCTGTCATTTGCACCTGCCAGGCAGGAGGTTGGGGGAGTCGGGCATGATGAGCTGCAGCCTCCAGGGAGCAACCACCTCCATTGTCCTGATAAGTGAGGTAATGTTTTCCTACAACAGCTTCTGTCAGTCACTCCTCAACTGCAGCCCTCGCACGCAGGCATCCCGGGTCAATCGCTCCACTTCCTCTTCGGTCACCCTGGTCTCAGCCAGGCACGGGCAGGTTAGATCACGGAGGGCCCCTAGATAGTTATCTGCCATCTCACCTGGCTGCTGATACCTGATGCTGAGCAGGTACCAGGTGTAGACCATGTTTGTCGGGGGCTTGTACATGCCCTCCAGGACAGCCATCACAGGTTCATAGTCTGTGCCATCCTTGATGGCCTGGAAAGCTCATGGGCCCAGCTTGGTGAGGAGCACCATGAGCTATTTCTCGTTTGTGCTGATCACCTCCGCCTGTGTTAGTATGTTTGCCTAAATCGTGTGCTTCCAGATCTCGAAGCGTGCCTCGATATCCGAGTGTTGGGGGTCGATCTCTAGGTTCTCTCGATCGTCATGGTCTCTCTTTAAAATTTTACTGGAATAAATTGTGGTGTGCTGAGGTAGCAGCGAGCAAGCACAAAACTCAAAAGACTGACTGTACAACAGGCTTTATTCCAGTAAAGTCTGATCACCAGTTCATGCCTTGGTGGCTCCCTGTGTGATTGGTTCAGGAGGGGTCAGCTCAGGTTTATATTCAGGTCGACTGATTGATAGCTGGCCAGGTGGAGTCAGCCCCTTAAATGGTCTTCCTGCAGGTATAGAGCTCGCCCCCTGCAGTAGGCTGGTAGTCATATCACCTCAGTTAATATCAATCACAGTTCTCTTGACATTAATTCAACTAGAAATACTTGGAATCCTCAGCAGATCAGGCAGATTCTGTTGAGAGAGAAATAGAGCTAGCATTTTGGGTTAATGATCTTTCACAAGACTTGGGAAAAGTTAGAAATTAAACATTTTAAGTTACAAGGAGATAGTGGGGTGGGAATATGGTGTTGGAGAGAATGACAGGATTATTGGTGACAAGAGTAGAGATTGAAACATAATGACTAACAATTAAATGGAGCTTTGTATCTGAAAGAGAAATTGGTTGGTCACATATGATTTTTGTCGAGATGAATAAGGGTAGGAGAGAATGGTTGGGGGAGTGTAAGGTGGAGAATGTGCTAGAAATGTGTGTTATAAACCATCACAATTGATGGAAACAGGAAATAAAAGATGGTAGATATACCCAGCATATATACATATGTGAAGGTAGGCAAACTAAGTTCACATTACAGACTTGGCCTTTTCACACCGCCATGTAAAATGGGGATTCCCAGGAAATTCTCCTGAGAACCCTCCAGTGAACCAGCAGAGTGAAAATGTTGGCCCAGGAAAATTACCCGGATCTGTGGCCCTCCGTGGACCCAGGTAATGTTCCCTGACCACCCACTGCCTGTGGTGTGAAAAGGCAAAGGGCTGAACAGGGGAAGTGTCGTGACATCACCACTAGCGTGCTGCGTCACATAGGTAATTAAAATAAAGATTCATACCACAGAAATCCTGACAACAGTGGGCCACTTCAGGGCCGCTCTGATACCTCGTGGCAGTGGCGGCTCAATGTGGGATCAATGGCCATCCTCGTTACCCATAACCTCCACACAGCTGGAACCGCTCTGCATTATGCTGCCATCGTGACATGCCGAAGCAGCCCTGAAGGAGGGGTGGGGGGGAGGGCGATGGATAGTTGGGGATGGGGTGGGGGTGCATTGCATTAAACGTTTGAAAACTGGGTAAAGAAATGATGATGAAATAAACATCCCGTATCCAGTTCACATATCAGTGAAGGTCAGTGTGAATGAACAATGGGGAGTGACATAAAGGTCCAATTTTGAGATCCTGAGAACTCTGGTTCGAGTGGCCTCATGCATAATGCATCATCGCTGGTGGCAGGACTCCACATAAATTGCCGGGGAGGGCAAATTCCAGGGAATTTGGACCGCAGTTGAAAGGCCCAGGATGTCCTGGCTTTCCAGGAACTTCACCCAGATTCAAGTAGAGTCGCTGCTCGCCCACAGTGTGAAAAACCCTATTGATTATGTTTCATCAAAAATAATTAGTTATGATACCGACTATAAAAGCTAGTTATCTGAACCTGCTGAATTCTTGGTTGCTTTGAGAGCTATAACATGACTATTTGAAAGCTGAGAAGCAGTTCCACAAACTTGATTTGGACTATATTGAAACAGTATAGAGGACAAGGACATAGAGATTAAAAGTTTGCAAGAAGTTGGTTGTGAGTCCATTGTGAAGATGATCTTCTCCAACAGACTAGAAGCCTCTGTTTGCCAGGAAGGCCCTTTGGTTTCGTTGAGGATGTTGGGAGTAGGGGTGGGGCGATGTGATGTTGGCTGTGTGAATTGGGGAGTTCACATGCTTCCCTTCAGTGTCTCCATCTGACACAGTGTTGTCTCATTTTTTGTTGGAGTTTATGGTTAACCAAAATTGAAACTGTCATTTAGTCTTTGTCATTCTAATTAAGGCCCACTACTTGAGTTAGCAATTCCTATTGAGAATGATTGACACTGGATCTACACTCTTGATGGGAAATTATACTTCTGTTTACACTTCTAATTAATTTGTTTGAAAGGATGTGATGGGTCATTCAATATGTTCAGAATCAGAATTTATTGTCATGAACAAGTCACAAAATTCATTGTTTTGCAATAGCATCACAGTGCAAACATATAAACCACCTTACAAAATTAGATCTTAAAAAAATTGCACGAAAAGTCAAAGTAACATAGTGTCTGCATTCATTGTTCATTCAGGTATCTGATTGTAGAGTGGAAGAAGCTGTCCTTGTACCACTTAGTGCTCGCCTTTAGGCTCCTGTACCTTTTTCTCAATGGTAGCAGAATGAAGAGGGATAGCCTGGGTGGTGGGGGTCCTTGAGGATTGAGGCTGCTTTCTTAAAATACCGCCTCTTAAAGATGTCCTCAATGGAGTGAAGACAGGTGCCCATGATGTCGCAGACTGAGTTAACAGCCCTCTAGAGTTTTTTTCTTGTCCTGAGCATTGGCACCTCTGTACCAGACAGTGATGCAATAATCCGGAATGTTCACCTGTAGAAGTTTTTGAGAGTCTTCGGTGACATACCGAATCTCCTCAAACACCCCACAAAGTATATCCATTGGTGAGCCTTCTTTGTGATTGCATCAACATGGAGGCTCCAGCACAAATCCTTGGAGATGATGACATCCAGGAATTTGAAGTTCTTGACCCTCTCCACTGCTGACTCCTCAATGAGGACTGGATTGTGTTCTCCTGACTTTCTCCTGAAGTCCACAATCATCTTGGTTTTCCTAACATTGAGTGCAAGGTTGTTGGTGTGATACCACTCAATGAGCTGATCTCCCTCCCTCCTGAAAGCTTCCTCATTGCCATTTGTGATTCTGCTGACAACCGTGCCGTCATCGGCAAATTTGTCGATAGCATTTGAATTGTACCTGCCATACAGTCATGGGTAGAACAGTGGGCTAAGCACATATCCTTGAGGTGCACCAAGCTGCATTCATTGCCTTCCATAGCTTTTTTAATCTTGAACATCCATGCTGTGATACATCCAGCAAGGATACCTTTAGTGGTGCACCTATAGAAATTGTTGAATGCCAAGTGAAGCGTGCTGAACTTCCATATTTATCACATCAATGTACTTATCCCAGGTTAAATAATCAAAGATATTATTCATAAGAACTTGAAGAGATCTACTCTTTGAATTTCATCACCATTGTTATGGACAGGGGTGTGGTCTCTTCTCCCTCTCTGAGGTCAATGATCATGTCCTTTGTAATTGAGAGAGAGGGTGGTATCTTGGCACCATGCCACCAAACTTTCAATCTCTTTCCTGCATTTTGTGACATCATTATTTAACATTTAGCGTACTACTGTGGAGTCAACGGCAAATTTGAAAATGGAGTTGGAATGGTATTTGCAATATTTAAAGTAATTAATAACCAAAGCATTGAAAGTTGAAACAACCCAGAGAAAAAGGACCCGAAAGGAAAGCTTTACATATAGTATTTCAGAAATAAGATCAGAAAGCTCAAATAGATGTAACTTGAGAGATCTGTTTGGAAAATGGCCAGTTTTCCATTAGTCCAGGCACAATTCTTTTCTTTGGGTGATTTCACAGAACCAAATAAAATGATGGGACATCACCTGCACATGGTCAAAATCATTTTATAACAATGTATAAACAGATTGAAGTAAGCTTACTGCCATTTTTAACGAAAGTTCCCAAGGCTGAAATTAAAGCCTTTTCAGAAATTTACATTTGGCACAAAATGAGTGAGTTTTTGCAGAATAAGCTCTCCCTAATTTTCAGACATCCACAGCACCATTAGGGATGACGAACATAAATACTCACCCCTTCCTTTCGATATTCCTTCAACTCTACCAGACTATGTTGTAGTTTTTTTGGCTACATTTTCTGCATCAACCATTTCTAATAGCATGGTTATTTCTATCAAACATTTATTTGTTGGATTTTTCCCCATTTCCCATGGGAGCACTTCCAGTTAGAGGATCATCACATCTGCTTCTGTGACTGAATGCTGCCATACACCTGAAGAATTGAATTTGAGTGGTAATCCTTCTCCCCTTCTGACTCTTGTAAAAGATTAAATTGCTGTTTAGTGTTGTTAATAGGTACTGACCTCATTATTGACCTTGCTATTTTATTGAATAGTCTACAATGTGGTGATATAATTTATTGCTCTACTGGAAATCAGTGAAATCCTCAGTTATTGTCAAGTTATTAATGTTTAAAAAAGCATTAGTATTTGGTATCTCCAGGCAATATTTTGAGAGTTCCACAATGACACAAGCTTTTTTAAAAAAATATTTTATATATTTTTTCCATAAATATACATAGAAAAAACTATCCAATATTAAATATATATATTTTATAAAACTTTTTCTTTACAAAAAAATCAAACAAAACAAAACCACCCCTCATCTCACTTTCACAATATAAATCCACATATTGTCAGGGATCACATTTATGTTGATCATCAAAAATTCTATATGGGGAAGTCACTTGCATTTATACTACAGCAGCATTTATTATTATCCTTTTTATTATTGTATTTATAATTACAATTGGGACCTTATATGATCCAAATAAACAATGCCTACTAGAATCCCTGAAAAGGCTGAGGACCCTGTGATCTCTGTCTCTGAAGGCGACGTCAGAACATCATTCAAGAAGGTGGACCCTCACATGGTGTCAGGCCCTGACGGTGTACCTGGCATGGTATTGAAAATCAGTAGGAAACAAACTAGCCGGAGTGTTCACGGTCATTTTTAACCTCTCAGTCAGAGGTTCCCACCCACTTCAAAAGGGCATCAATTATTCCATTACCCATGGGCTGCCTCACAGTAGCACTAACTTCTACTGTGATTAAATGCTTTGAGAGCCTGGACATGGCCAGAATTAACACATCCCTAAGCAAAGATCTGGGCCCACTGCAATTCGCCTATCATCACAATCGCTTCACAGCAGATGCAATATCGCTGTGTCTCTACTCAACTCTGGATCACCTCAAAAACAGCAATTCATGCTCTTCATAGACTACAGCTCAGCCTTCAATACCATTATTCCCTTAGTGGTGGTCAGTGCTTTACAAACTCTAGGCTTCTGTACTTTACTCTGCAAATGGATCCTTGACTTTCTCATCAGAAGACTACAGTCAGTATGAATTGGAAACAACATCTCCTCCTCACTGATTATCAACAGAAGGGTACCCCAAGTATGTGTACTTGTTATGCACCCATGACTTTCTGGTCAAACACATTTCCAATGTCATCTACAGGTTTGCCGATGACACCACAGTTGTCAGCAGAATTACAAATGGCAGAGAGGAAGCGTACAGGAGGGAAATAGATCAGCTTGTTGAATGGTGTAACGACAACAACCTTGCGCTCAACATCAGCAAAACTAAGCAATGACTGTAGACTTCAGGAGAAAGTCAGGGGAACATGACCCAGTCCTCATCGAGGATGTGAAGAGGATCAAGAACTTCAAATTCCTGGGTGTCAACATCTCCAAGGATGTGTCCTGGAGCCTCGTCGTTGATGCAATCACAAAGAACGCTCACCAGCGGCTATTTGTGAGGAGTCTGAAGCGGTTCGGTATTTCACCGAAGACTGTTGTAAATTTCTACAGGTACACTCCAGAAAGCATTCTGGCCGATTTCATCACTGCCTGGTATGGAGGCACCAACTCTAAGGACAAGTATAAACTCCAGAGGGTTATTAACTCAGCCTTTGACATCACAGGCACCAGATTCTCTCCATCGAGGACATCTACATGCGGCAGTCTCTTAAAAAAGCAGCCTCTATCCTCAAACACCCCCTACCACATAGGCCAAGGCCTCTTCACTCTGCTTCTTCTTTCTTTGGCTTGGCTTCGCGGACGAAGATTTATGGAGGGGGTAAAAGTCCACGTCAGCTGCAGGCTCGTTTGTGGCTGACAAGTCCGATGCGGGACAGGCAGACACGGTTGCAGCGGCTGCAGGGGAAAATTGGTTGGTTGGGGTTGGGTGTTGGGTTTTTCCTCCTTTGCCTTTTGTCAGTGAGGTGGGCTCTGCGGTCTTCTTCAAAGGAGGTTGCTGCCCGCCAAACTGTGAGGCGCAAAGGTGCACGGTTTGAGGCGATATCAGCCCACTGGCGGTGGTCAATGTGGCAGGCACCAAGAGATTTCTTTAGGCAGTCCTTGTACCTTTTCTTTGGTGCACCTCTGTCACGGTAGCCAGTGGAGAGCTTGCCATATAACACGATCTTGGGAAGGCGATGGTCCTCCATTCTGGAGACGTGACCCACCCAGCGCAGCTGGATCTTCAGCAGCGTGGACTCGATGCTGTCGACCTCTGCCATCTCGAGTACTTCAACGTTAGGGATGAAAGCGCTCCAATGGATGTTGAGGATGGAGCGGAGACAACGCTGGTGGAAGCGTTCTAGGAGCCGTAGGTGGTGCCGGTAGAGGACCCATGATTCGGAGCCGAACAGGAGTGTGGGTATGACAACGGCTCTGTATATTTGCCTTGGCGAGTCTGTTGTCTATCTCATTGTCGATCCTTGCATCTGATGAAATGGTGCAGCCGAGATAGGTAAACTGGTTGACCGTTTTGAGTTTTGTGTGCCCGATGGAGATGTGGGGGGGCTGGTAGTCATGGTGGGGAGCTGGCTGATGGAGGACCTCAGTTTTCTTCAGGCTGATCATCAGGCAAAAGGCACAGGAGCCTAAAGACGAGCACTCAGCAGCACAAGGACAACTTCTTCCCCGCTGCCATCAGATTCCTGAATAATCATTGAACCAAAGACACTGCCTTAGTTTTCATGCACCACAATTATTTTTTATAGTAATGTGGTTATAATATTTGTTTGCTCTGTGATGCTGCTGCAAACACCACATTTCTTGACGTTCATGAAAATAAATCCTGATTCTGATTCTGAAATTTGGCTTCCATATCTTAATAAATATGTCATATTTGTTCTTTAAGTTGTATGTAATTTTTTTTATATAAGAATGCAGCTATTCATCTCAGCAGTCCATCGTGCTATTTGAAGCGGGGAGTCAGATTTCCAAGTAATTGCAATACATTTCTTAATAGCCAAGGCTATTTTAACAAATTAAATTTGGTATTTAGTTAATTTATTGCTTATTTCAATGCAGTTACCAAGAAGATAAAGCTCTGGGTCGTCCTTGAAGCCTACCCCTGTTATCCTTTTTAATATTTTAGTAATGTCCTGCCAGAAAGGTCTCACCTTCACATACAACCACATAGCATGTAAAAATGTTCCTATTTCTGTTCCACACCATCGATTTTGATTTATGCAATATCTGTGGTGTGAGATATAATTGATGTAGAAATTTATATTGTACTAATCCGTATCTTGCATTTATAATTGATATCATGCTATCCAAACACCAATCAGACCAACATCTTTCCATTATTGCAACACCTAGATCGGACTCCCGTCTCTCGATCTCGGTAAACCTGGTTTTGCACTTTCATTATGGAGAGCATAGTACATCTTAAATATAAATTTTGGTGTATTTCCCAACCAAATCGTTCATTCCATTTCACTGATTTCATCTTTCTCTTAAGATTGATCTCAGCTGGAGAAAACAAAAGAAAGTCCCATTAGCTACTCTGTATTTATTTCTTAATTGTTCAAAAGACATAAGAGATCGCTCCATATAATAATCATCAGTAGATTTTATACCTTTATCATACCATGAATCCAATATTTTGTTACCCAGATTTATAGGCAGCAATACATTTTTATATAATGGTTTTCTTATTGATATACCTGCTTTTTTTCCCAATACACTCATTTATTTCTTGCCATATTCTAATCATATATATGAATAAAGGGTTATCCATCTTTTTTGTTATTAACTTAACATTCCATTTATTAAAAAAATCCGCTGTTTCTTCTTCTATTTAATCCCATTCAGATCAAAGAAGGGGAACTTTCTTCTTTAAAAAAGAATGATAAAAGAGAGAAGGACTACTCGTTTTACTCGAAGCAACATGACCTACTCTTGAATAGAATTTTTTCTGGCTTCAGCCCATTTGGAAGGTAGGATCATGGAAGCCGAGTATAGGGCAAGGCCTCAGACCATTCCCCCTTGGGTTTGACAACAGATATGCCAGATAAGCAAGGCACAGCATACAGGTAGTGTCTTAACACCTTGCTGGTTAAAAAGCCGGACTTTTGTAGTTTTATAAGAACTCAAATAGCCCTGTTCTGTGAGGACAACTGCCCCTCTACTCCAGATAAATTTATTCTGTGGAACACCCTTAAGGCTTACGTGAGGGGCCATATAATTGGCTACACAAAGACAGTCAAGAAAAATTATATGAGTGAAGTGGAGGAATTGGAAAAGGACATTACCCAATTAAAGAAGGATTTTCAGGAATCAGGCTCGGAAGACCATTATAGAACTTTCACAAACAAGAAATTGGAATATAATGCACTTCAGACATATAGTATGGATAAGGCCATTATGAGGTCAAGACAAAAGTATTATGAGTTGGGGGAGAGAGCTCACAAGGTCCTCGCTTCGCAGTTGAAGGCAGAATAATCCTCTAGAAGAATTCATGCAATACAAATGGGGAATGGCCAGGTCTCATATAGACCAAAGGAAATTCATGAGACCTTCAGGGAATTCTATGAAGGATTGTATAAATCTGATTGACTGGGGATCCCAATAAATGGACGAGTTCCTGGCCAGATTAGATCTCCAACACCTGTATCCAGAGGAACAGGTGGGATTAGATCTTCCTTTAAAAGAGGAAGAGCTGGATAAAGCATTGAGTGCGCTACAAGCAGGCAAGCCTCTGGGGGAGGACGGATTCCTGCCTGAGTTCTATCAAGAATTTATTAATGCCTCTGAATATGGAGGTGATAGACCAGGCTAAGGAAACACGGACCCTCCCGGAATCTTTCACAATGGCGATTGTTAGGACGATTTTGAAGAAAGGTAAAGATCCACTCATGCCCTCTTCTTATAGGCCAATTTCCCTGATGAATACTTATTACAAGATCCTAGCCAAAGCCCTGGCAAACAGATTGACGTGGCATTTGCCAAAATTGATAAACAAAGACTAGGCAAGCTTTGTGCAGGAAAGACGAGCAGTGGACAATATTGGCAGACTGTTGAGTGTAATGCATCTGGCACCATCTAGAAATGAGAGGGGATTGGCCATTTCCTTGGATGCAGAGAAGGCTTTTGACAGACTGGAGTGGGAATTTTTATTTAAGCTGCTAGAGAAGGCAGGGTTGTGACCAGCTTTTCAAAATTGGATAAGGATACTATACCATGTGCCCAAGGTAAAGTTGTAACCAATGGGCAGGTCTCTTCAGCCTTCCCGCTTACCAGATCTAGTAGACAAGGATGCCTGCTGTCACTGGCTCTCTTTGTGCTGGCAATGGAACCTCTGGCAGAGGCCGTTCATCAGGATCCAGATATTAAAGGTTATAGAGTGGGCCAGGATGAGGACAAAATTAACTTATTCACTGATGATGTACTGATATGTCTGACAGACCCTGTGACTTCTCTGTCTCAACTGCATGTTATACTGGAGAACTATGGGAAACCTTCATGATACAAGATCAATTGTAAACATTCTTCAAGTCATCCTCTTTGGCATTGAAGGAATTCTTCTACCTTATTCTTCGTCTTGAAATTCATCATTTACCTTCTGCTATTTTGACACTCAGAGTCATTGAATACTTCAAGTTTTTGGAACACAATTGTCTTTTTACATCCCTTCCTTAATTAAAGTAGTACTAAAATCAGGAAAAACACCACTTCTCATGGTCAGTATCGGGTGGGCCATTATTTTGCTTCGAGAATTCATATGCTGCTCCCAGAATTGCCTCTCATTCCCAGTAACTCAAAAGTCTTACCAGGATGGATCATGGTCACTGATTGCCAGCTCTCTTTAATCTAAGGATCCGATGAGCCCTTTCAATATGCAGTTTTTTTCTGAATTTGTGTTCTCCCAGCAACTTGTAGGATCCATGTTTCAAAAAAAGTTCACTGGATCTCTTCCCTCAATTCCTTCTTTCAGTCTAATAATTCGGACATTATTTCATTTGCTAAAATTCTTCCATGTGGTCGATCTTGTCCAGCAGACCTTGTCTGTCTGACTCCCATTGCTTCACATTTTTCTCCAAAGCTTTTAGCTTATCTTGTGTTTTTACTAAATCTACTTCTGCTTGGGTCATTCTTTTCATGAAAGTCTTCAATAATTTCTTTAATTTCCATCATCTCTTCAATCATGTCTCTCATTACATTTTCAATGGAAACAAATTGGTTGCTCAAGTTTTCCATTTCCTCCATGATAATATTTAGTACTTGTCCTGACTCCCCAGCTCTGCTGGGGTCTGCCAGTTCTGAGGCCACTCTTTTACGCTGCTCCCTTTTGGGGTTTCGCTGGCTGAGTAGAAATTTCCTCAATTTTTATTCTCGGCTGCTTTGGTTTCTTAGTACTTATTTTGTCCATTTTTTTTAGTGAAAAAGTCTTAATGTTAAAATTTTAACTGTCTTTTTGATACTCTTCGCAGAGAGCTCGATCAAAACACATCTATGTCCTTTGCATGACTACGCCCACCCTCCCAATGATGCATTCTTTTGTGCTAATGGCGACAACAATTTAGAATAGTCATCTCAGAGATACAGTTTTCAGTTTTTCAGAATTAAAATTAAATAAAAAATTAATACAGGGGCACCTTAGTCTTATACACTTCTCAGTTAAATAATGCTGTTTGTAGCTTTTGTTTTTATAGATTCTACTCTCATGAATTTTCTATGATAATTATACTTGCAATGTAGTTGGCAACTCTTGGCCTTTAGTTTTTGACATGCGTTGCTTTGAAGTAAACGTTGATCCAGCAGATTGATGTACATTCAATAAAAATCTCACCAACATGGTGAAGAGAACATGTAGAACAGGAAGAGACCAGCGAAACACAATTTGAGCTCAGTTACCAAGGACATAAAGAACAATCATTCATTACAGAGGACAGAGGTGGAATTATGTTCTGTGGAATCCTAATGTAGCAATGTTATTGGAACTTTCACAAAGCAGTATTCTGCTCATGCTTTCTGGCTGCTTACCTCTAAAATGCCCTCATATTTTGAGCAGGATGCCAGATAGTTCTGATCTGATGTAGTAGGCCCTGCACCATTCAGGGCCCCACAGCAATGTTTGGTGTCCAGTGAAACCTATCCCCAAGTTCGCAATGAAGGTCAAAAGCCTCTGAGCTTCTCTGTTACAACCAACAATGATTAAAATTAGACATACTATTAAAATGTTAAAAATAATTAAATCCATAAAACATCAAAAATGTAACTTGAATAAAATGAATTGTAGAGATTAGTTACGAGCCCAAAGGACCCCAGAACCCAGCAGCAATAGATATTCACTACGACAAATGTTTATTTAAACAAAAGTTGTTTTTAATTATCTTTAAACATGAAAACAGAATCAAACTATTAACTTAACTAACCCAAATTAACCCCCTTCTAATTCTAAGTGCATGTGTACGATATGTGTGTAAATTTAAGAAAAGTTCTTTGGTTCAGAGTTCAATCTCACTTCTCCTTCTTCCAAGTTCTCTGGTTGCAGGCAATTCTTATACTGTGCACAGAATTCAACATGTATAAAGTTCACCAGGCTTTGGTGCTCGAAAGGTAAATGTTTACTGCTCAGGAAGGTTCTTCTTGGGTTTGCAGAGGGAGATTTGTTGTTCCAGGATTTCCACAACTGAGGTACCACCATTAGTCACCTCAATGTCTCGCTGATGAAACCTGCACCATCAGGGTTCTCCAGGTGATAACCTCTTTCTTTCAGGCTACTATAGAGTTCTTTTCTGTTCCACTTATTCCAAGAGAAATGTCAGATAGATAGCACTTCCAACCATCCGCCACTCTGGAGCTTCCTGTTTCCAATAAGCTTTTACTGGCTTGTTTCAGCCGTGACTGAACAGTCTCTTTCAGTGTCACACACACACTGACTGATGGAGCTTGTTGTGCTTGTCTCATACTCTCTCTCTCTCTCTCTCTCTCTCTCTCTCTCTCTCTCTCTCTCTCTCTCTCTCTCTCTCTCTCCCCAACTGCCAACTGCTAGAAAGTCCATATGACTCTCTCACTTGCAAAAAACCCACCTTCTTCAGCCAACAACAGGAGTTATCCTTCTGCTCCCATCTGTTATCTTAGTTGAACAAAACATCTCATTGACCTTTGAATGAGCACCTTGTAGTTAGGTCAGAAGCCTTTTAGTTATTCAACCAGCCAGCCTGTCTCTAATCCAAACAATGGTCTATACATTTCATGACATCATTTCAATTAGCACCTACTTGTGAAATGTGCTTCATATTCTCCATAGTTTCTGTAAAGTCCCTGAATATGAATTCTTCAGTATTTTAAATAAAATCTGTTTTAAATGTGTGTATGTATGTATGTAACCTACTCTAATTTTCCCAAATTCTCCCAAATACATATTCCATTACATTAGAAAAATAAAAGAGAAATTAAATAAATTAATTAAGAATTCTAACATAACAATTGATGAGAAAGAAAAGCCAAATAATGCAAACAAAGCATGGAAACAGAAGAACATGGTGTAAATTGGAAATAATTGGGAACTACAAGAACATTGGCTATATAAATAGTTTGACTTTTGTCCTTTGAAAATGCTGGGATGCATGTATTAGATTCTGTGGAAGGTTGTGAAATATCTTCAAGGGATTTTGCTCTTACAAGAAATGATCATAGGAGATTGTAAAATATTGTACTAAAGAAACCAAATTACATTCTACTTATCCACTTTCATTAAACTTAGTGCAGATAAAGTTGCGGAATGAAGGAATACATTGTGAGCCTTGAACTTTCATTTTCTGTTTTTACCTCCTTTCCAGGATCCATATACCCTGTAATTATATTTTCATATGGGAAAATCATTGAGAACAGAGGAGTAAGACAAACATTTCTTTGTTATTTCCTTTTATATATGTAGTGTAGTGCATCTTAAAGGGTAGTTTCAAAACCATTATTCCCAGCATTTCTAAAAGAATTGCATTGTTATTATTGTCACATATACTGAGAAAAAGAGAAAAAACTTTGCTGTGTATGCTATCCAGGCAAATAAACCTACATGAGTACAACAGGTAGTACACAATAAAACAATTGTGCAGAATATAGTGTTAAAGGGAAAAGTGCAGTTAAGGCTGTGATGAGGTAGATTTGATGTGATAGAACGTTGTCATCTCTTTTAATACATCGTTCTGCATTGTTGGAATTTGAAGTTTGGGTTCCAATATACTCTGCTCACCACCTTGAGCAATGTGTTCATGCATGTCAGTAGCCGACCTGCTGCAAACATTGAGTTGGATACTAACATTAATCTCATGTTTATTAGCTAGAAAGCAGTAAAGAACCTTTGACAAATGTTGTCATTCTTTATTGAAGTAGGCACCCAGTTCAATTGAACAAATAACTTAAAATGCAAATCCAAATTTTTTTTTCTCATGATTCCAGGCACCTCAAAATATACAGGTAAATGAAAAAATGTTTATAGTCCATATGTGAAATCTATGCAAAGATACATGGAACATTTATATTTTGAAAGGGAATGAATGCAATAAGTCAGAAATTTATCTGTGCACCTTTTATTGAGAACTTTGGAGAGGGACATCACGATGGACGTTACTCACTATGAAAGCCTCTCACTCAATCTTATAAGCAGATGGTAATGAAGATGCGTAGTTTTAGATTTTGGCATCGAAAACACCATGCTGTTTGAAATGCTGCAACCCATTCTCCATAGATTCTTTGATCATGCTGATTTTGAATAATTTCAAGGTTACTAAAGACTAAGCTAGTTAGAAATTAGAGTGTGTATTCTATATTTGACAGACAAGAACAGGGCCCACAGTGGATGATTGAGACAATTAAGCAAGCTTGGTCGATGGCCAAAGATTGAAGCCAAAAATGAAATTCTACTCATCACATATCATGAAAGAATGTTCAAGATGCAACTTATTCTAAGCAGTAAGTCATGATTTACCAGAGCTTAAAAGGGTAAATTATGGGAAAGATTACCTAGGATTCTATGCTTGGACTATTTTATCTATTATAATTATGATTGTGTGGCTTTGTCATTTTTGCTTCTGTACCTTTTCTGGCAAGAACTGTTAACATTGATAATGTCTTCTATTTTTTGCATGCCATTGAATCAAGGAACTGACAAAAACTCCATGGGTAGAGAGCAGTAAGTAGTGCAGACACATGGCTCTTCAGAGATGGTCAGCTGTCTCTCAGCATTCACAGAATGTTCTCAAGCTCCCATGGAAGAACTCTGGATCTGAAAGAGATTCCTTTCATTGGTACTCAAATTTTGTGCAAGCACACCAAGAAAACACTCCTAGTAATTGAAAGACAACCAGGACATTCACATTTCTATATTTCAGTTGTCAATTTTATCCAGCATTTTGCTTCTTCCAGACTGGGCCCACAGCAGCTATTGGCAGCAAGGCTTACTCTCTTTGCTTTTGACTAACTGGCGCTGCAAGAGGAGAGTGCTCTTACATGGAGAATTAAGGAGCCACAAGGAATAAAATCTACACTATTGGAATGCTAAAGCAATGATGTAGGTTCATGGAGTCATCTGGGACTTCAATCCAGTTATCTCTTCAAAGGATATCTCCATCTTGCACATCCTCACAATTAGCTCTGATCCTGGCCTCTGATTGTACAGCTTGCTGGAGGAAGAACAAATAGGCAACAATGAAATCCCCTCTTTTGTTTTTTTCCAAAGGGAGCAAATACGACTGTAATTCAGACCAAAGGATCAGTCGTATCTCTGAATGGACGTATGTCGGAATTGCAAACATTTGCTAAAAAAAGACAAAATATAAAATCTATGTGGTTTATGTTGTATTTGACAAACTATAACAGGGATACAGGGTATGTAAGAGCCAAAATGTGCATACTTACCTTGTTAGTCGGCGTCCCAGGGTCCATAGGCTGGGTGCGGACATCTTGATTCCTGTGCACCTGTGCATCAGTCTTTGATTGATACATGCACGATGGATTCATGTATTGGAGTTTGGTTGGTGCATGCGCGAGAGTTAAGCACCCTAAAGATAGTGAATTTGCGCCCTTAACCCTCACGCATGCGCCAATTGAACTCCAATACGCAAACTGCGCATGTGCCAACTGAAGACGCACTCATGCACACAGGAATCAAGATGGTTGCACCCAGCCTATGGATCACGGGACGCTGACTAATAAGGTAAGTATGCAAATTTTGGCCCTTACATGCCCTGTATTCCTGTTATAGTTTGTAATACATTTTATATATTTTTAAACAAATTTTTGGTTGTTTGTGCAGATGGGAGTAAGTCACATAGATCGCAAGTAGGGGAGTACCTGTAATCATTTTTCATTTCAAGGGATGAACTTGAGCGACATCAGCAGGGCTTGTACCTGTATTGGCCTATAAGTAGCAAGGTGGAGAAACAGTTCAGATTTGGGTTAATGTGTCAAGTGATATTTGCCCAACGAAACAGCAAGCAATCACGAACTCCAAGAAAATGTTGTCCAATAATTTTCTTTTGCTATCCAATAACGATAGCTGAATCTTCTACTGTTATTATTTGGAGTGTTACCATTGAACTAAAACTTACTTGATAATGTCTTCAGCAACAAAATAATCTTTGTTTGGCTACTAAGCTCTTCATGGGTTTTATCTATGACTCAGATACTTCATTTCCGATATTATCATTCATTGTGCTCTTCTTGCATGATATGGAAGAAGTCCAAGGGGATGATACCTCTGCAATTTGTCTCCAAGGCATCCAGTACACAGCATCCAGTTCAGAAAAAGTGCAGAGAAGAAAAAAAAGGAGACACTTTAAAAAAAAAAATATCCTGAACCTGACAGCTCTGGGGGAGAACCTAGCCAAGAGCTAATAGAGGTAGAAGTTGAATCGGACACAGAACAAGGATTCAGAGATGATGATAAAGAAGTTAAAATGGGCAATTTACAGCGATCTCTGGAAGAATCATTGCAACAGGCTCTTAAAGTAATATTTGATAAAGTGACAGGTCAGGTGCAGAATACTGTAAAGCAAATGGATAAGTAATTAGTTATGGAAGAAAGAATAAAAGGAAATGAATTGGAAATACAGCAATTAAATGACCAGGTGAAAACTTTGCAAGCGAAATCAAAAATAATGAAGAACCAGCTTAGTCAGAAGATGGACACTTGGGAAAATTACAGTAGAAAAAATAACATCAAGATTGTGGGGCTGAAAGAAGGCGATGAAGGTCAAGCTATGAAGAAATTTTTACTAAGTTGGATACCACAAGTATTGGGAATGGAAGAATTTAAAGGAGACATTGAAATTGAGAGAGTGCATAGAGTTTTAAGACCAAAACCGCAAGAAGGTCAAAACCCTCGTCCAATATTGGTTAATTTCCTTTGCTATGAGGAGAGAAAGAAAGTATTGAAACTAGCAGAAAAGCAAGTGAAAGCAAGACAAGCCCCAATGATCTACAATGGAAACAAGATCTTATTCTAACCGGATACAAGTTTTGAACTGTTGAAAAAGAGAAAGGAATTTAATGTTGTTAAAAATATTTTGTGGAATAAGGGATATGGGTCTGTTTTAAGATATCCTGCTGTATTGAAAATTTTTCTTGATGATAAGCATAGATTTTTTTCAGATCCTGATGAAGCCAAAATTTTTGCCGAATCTTTGCCTGTTAAGAGCAAGGGGTAACCTGCTAAGATGGGCAGTAAGGGAGAAGGAGGTATACTCTTTGATTTGATGATAAAACTGGAAGATTGTGTGTTTATTTGACTTTTCTTTAATTATAAGGGTAGGGAGTTAAAAAATAATATTAACAGGGGAAAAGAAACTGATGAGATATGTAAAGGTTAGTTAGTTAAAGATTTTGTGGGGCAAAGGAAATGTGTGCTGGCTGCCACGGAATCGTGTACAGGCGTAGATTGGTCTACTACTCCTATAAATAAAATGCACCTTTTTTTGGATATTCTATCTTTTCTTGTTTCATAACTTTTCATATTTCTACATGTTTATTGGTACAATAGATCTAATGAAGAATAATGCCTTTATTATGTTAAAGGGGGACTTGGAGGATGAAGGCTTGATGACTGAGGGGTTAATTTCTAAAAATGATTGGAAAGATTAATTTTATGAATTTTTATGTTAATGGGATACAAAACCAAATAAAATGTTAAAAAATTGGTATTTATGAAAAAATATATAGATATCGCTTTTTTTACAAAAAACACATTTAGTGGAGAAGGAATTACAAAGGAATTGGTTGGGTACAGTAAGGGCGGCTTCAAATACAAATCTACCAGTAAAAATTTTAAATGTAGCAAAGGACGTGGCAGGAAAACATGTTATGATAGAATGTCAGATATATTCAGAAAATTGGACTTTGTTGAATTTATATGCTCCAAATATCCGGCACTTACTACAGGATTTAAATATTCAAATTCAAGAAGGTATATGGATGAAATTATGTAGAGATAGTGTAACTAATACAATTAATGCAATTTATCAAATGGTTCAATATAATTTTTACATCAAAAGTATTATACACTATATAATAAATTTAATTTGAATCTCTCTGCTCAAAGCTTTAGATGTAAAAACCGAAGTTGGTAATTTTTTGACTCAGTATGGTCGTGTGAAAAGGTAAAAGATTTTTGGAGAGAATGATGTTTTATTTTAGAGAAGATATTAAAAGTGAGGGTTAAATTAGATCCAAGAATTTTTTGTTAGACAATATATATGATGAAGATATTAAGTTGGAATTAGATAAATATAACAAGAGATTTTTGAGTCTCGCAACAGCAATAGCGAGAAAGTGTGTAGCTAAAACGTAGAAATTGGAAAGTAATGTTAAAATAGAAGAATGGTTTTATGAAATAAAATATTGTCTCCCATTGGAAAAAATTAGTTATAATATGAGAGATGATTATGATAAATTTTGCCAAATCTTCGATCCTTACATGAGGGGAGGGAACAAAATAGTACAGAGCAATAAGGAGAAGGTTAGAATGCAAACAAAGAAAGTTTGTAGTAAGTATTTGAATATGGATGGGCAGGTGATAGAGAAGGAAAATGCTCTGGAAGAAGATGAAGGGCAATTGGCAGGAAAAGTAAATAATGTTGTTCTTAAAGATGAGGGAAAACAGGGATTAAAAACTGGGAAATCTCTGAAATTCATATATTTTAATGCCAGGAGTATTGTAAAAAAGGTGGATGAGCTGAAGGTGTGGATTGATACTTGGAAGTATGATGTGGTAGCGATTAGTGAGACATGGTTGCAGGAGGGATGTGATTGGCAACTGAATATCCCTGGGTTTCGTTGTTTTAGGTGTGATAGAGTCGGAGGGGCAAGAGGAGGTGGGGTTGCATTGCTTGTCAGGGAAAATATTACAGCGGTGCCTAGGAAGGATAGATTAGAGGGCACATCCACGGAGGCTATTTGGGTGGAACTGAGGAGTAGGAAAGGAGAGGTTACACTTGTAGGGGTGTATTATAGACCACCCGGAGGGGACTGAGACCGAGAGGAGCAAATCTGTAGGGAGATAGTAGATATTTGTGATAAGCACAGGGTTGTAATTATGGGAGATTTTAATTTTCCACATATAGATTGGGAAACACATTCTGTGAAAGGACTGGATGGGTTAGAGTTTGTGAAATGTGTGCAAGATAGTTTTTTACAACAATATGTAGAGGTGCCGACCAGAGAAGGAGCAGTGTTAGATCTACTGTTGGCAAATGGGATGGGTCAAGTGACGGAGGTTAGTGTTGGCGAGCACTTCGGGTCCAGTGATCATAATGCCATCAGCTTCAATGTCATTATGGAAAGAGAGAAATCAGGGCCAAGGATTGAGGTTTTTGATTGGGGAAAAGCTAGATTTGAGGAGATGCGAAAGGACTTGCAGGGTGTGCATTGGGACAATTTGTTTTATGGGCAGGATGTAGTAGAGAGATGGAAGTCTTTTAAAGATCAGATTTTGAGAGTGCAAAAGCTTTATGTTCCTGTTAGGTTAAAAGGAGGGGCAAAAGGTTTGAGAGAGCCGTGGTTTGAAAGGAATATTGGAAACTTGGTTCGAAGAAAAAGGGAGGCGTACATTAGATATAAGAAGCATGGAGTTAAGGAGATGTTTGAAAGATACATTGAATGTAAGAGGAATCTTTTTTTTTAAATTTTTTTATTTTTCACACCATAAATCACAATAGCCATGATATACACTTTTTCTTTTTCACACATTTACAATGACTTTTTCTCCCCCCCCCCCTCCCTCCTCCCAAGCCACCCCCCCACCCCCACCCCCCTCATCCATTTTAGGTATACAATCTAGGTTGCATTAATTCAGTCAGACAATGTTGTCATTCAACAAAAATACACCAGAAATTCTACAGAGTCCATTCTTTTCTTTCCTTCTCCTTCCATCAACTTAGGTAATGTTTGTCCCCGGTAGGTTTTCGCTATTGTATTTAATGTAAGGCTCCCATACTTGTTCGAATATTTCAATATTATTTCTTAAACTATATGTTATTTTTTCTAATGGAATACATTTATTCATTTCTATATACCATTAGGAAAGCTAAAAGAAGGTACAAGAAAACTATGGCAAGCAGGGTGAAAACTAATCCAAAAGAGTTCTACAAATATATTAATGGTAAGAGGAAAGCTAGAGACAAAATTGGCCCCTTAGAAAATCAGAGCGGAAAACTGTGTGTGGAGCCTAGAGAAATGGGGGAGATATTGAACAGTTTCTTTTCTTCGGTATTCACTAAGGAGAAGGATATTGGGAGATGTGAGATAAAAAAAAGCAAATTGGGTAAATATGGGGAACATAGAGATTACAAAAGGTGTAGTTTTAAGGCTTTTGAAGAATATAAAGGTGGATAAGTCTCCAGGACCAGACGGGATCTTCCCCAGGACATTGAGAGAAGTGAGGGAGGAAATAGCAGAGGCTCTGGCGGTAATTTTCCAAATGTCATTAGATATGGGGATAGTGCCGGAGGATTGGCGCATTGCGCATGTGGTTCCGTTATTTAAAAAGGGTTCAAGGAGGAAGCCTGGCAACTATCGGCCTGTAAGTTTGACGTCTGTGGTAGGTAAATTAATGGAGAAAATTCTTAGAGATAGTACTTATAAACATCTGGATAGACAGGGTCTGATCAGGAGCACTCAACATGGATTTGTGGGAGGAAGGTCATGTTTGACCAATCTGATTGAATTTTTTGAAGAGGTGACTAGGAATGTGGATGAGGGTAGCGCAGTGGATGTTGTCTATATGGACTTCAGTAAGGCCTTCGATAAGGTACCACATGGAAGGTTAGTTAGGAAGGTGCAGTCTTTAGGTATAAATTTTAAGATAGTCAAATGGATTGAACATTGGCTGAAAGGGAGAGGCCAGAGAGTGGTAGTGGATAATTGTCTGTCAGGTTGGAGGCCGGAGACCAGTGGTGTGCCTCAAGGATCTGTATTGGGCCCATTGTTGTTCGTTATATACATTAATGATCTAGATGATGGGGTGGTGAATTGGATTAGTAAATATGCAGACGATACTAAGATAGGTGGAATAGTGGATAATGAAGAAGGTTTTCAAGGATTGCAGAGGGATTTAGGCTGCTTAGAAAAGTGGGCTGAAAAATGGCAGATGGAATTTAATGCTGATAAGTGTGAGGTGCTTCATTTTGGTAAGAAGAATCAGAATAGGACATACATGGTAAATGGGAGAGCATTGAGGAATACAGAAGAGCAGAAAGATTTAGGAGTAACGGTACATCGTTCCCTGAAGGTAGAAACTCACGTGAATAGGGTGGTGAAGAAGGCTTTTAGTATGCTGGCCTTTATCAATCATTGCATGGAATATAGGAGTTGGGAGGTGATGTTGAGATTGTATAAGACGTTGGTGCGGCCTAATTTGGAGTTCTGTGTGCAGTTCTGGTCGCCTAATTATAGGAAGGATATAAACAGAGTGGAGAGAGTGCAGAGAAGGTTTACCAGAATGTTACCTGGGTTTAAGCATCTAGAGTATAGGGAGAGATTGGACAGATTAGGTCTTTATTCTTTGGAGCGTAGAAGGTTGAGAGGGGATTTGATAGAAGTATTTAAGATTATGAAAGGGATAGACAGAGTGGATGTGGATAGACTATTTCCGTTAAGAGGAGGAAAGATTAAAACAAGAGGACATGAGTTAAGAATTAAGGGGCAGAGGTTTAGAGGTAACATGAGGGGGAACTTCTTTACTCAGAGAGTGGTAGCCGTGTGGAATGATCTTCCGGGAGAAATAGTGGCGGCGGAGTCAATTGTATTATTTAAGAAAAGGTTGGACAGGTCTATGGATGAGAAGAAGATGGAGGGTTATGGGCATTGTGCAGGGAGGTGGGACTAGAAAGGGGTGTTTGGTTCGGTGCGGACTAGAAGGGCCTAATGGCCTGTTTCCGTGCTGTAATTGTTATTTTCCATATTTATTTTCCAATATAGACTAATCCAGACCTTCCAATCCAATTCCCCCCTTGGAAATGGTACTTTCATCAAGAAATATTATGGTATTATTAACGTGGTTATAATTATTACGATGAATGTGGTCTTCTTTTCTCTTTCTTCTATCTTTTTTTTCTATCCGTATGGGTTAGGGTTGGTGGGAGCTGGGGGGGTTGAAAATTGAAAATGCTGTTATGTTATAGCATTAATTTTAAATGTCTTCTTTGGCTTGGCTTCGCGGACGAAGATTTATGGAGGGGGTAAAAAGTCCACGTCAGCTGCAGGCTCGTTTGTGGCTGACCAGTCCGATGCGGGACAGGCAGACACGATTGCAGCGGTTGCAAGGGAAAATTGGTTGGTTGGGGTTGGGCGTTGGGTTTTTCCTCCTTTGCCTTTTGTCAGTGAGGTAGGCTCTGCGGTCTTCTTCAAAGGAGGCTGCTGCCCGCCAAACTGTGAGGCGCCAAGATGCACGGTTTGAGGCGTTATCAGCCCACTGGCGGTGGTCAATGTGGCAGGCACCAAGAGATTTCTTTAGGCAGTCCTTGTACCTTTTCTTTGGTGCACCTCTGTCACGGTGGCCAGTGGAGAGCTCGCCATATAATACGATCTTGGGAAGGCGATGGTCCTCCATTCTGGAGACGTGACCCATCCAGCGCAGCTGGATCTTCAGCAGCGTGGACTCGATGCTGTCGACCTCTGCCATCTCGAGTACCTCGACGTTAGGGGTGTGAGCGCTCCAATGGATGTTGAGGATGGAGCGGAGACAACGCTGGTGGAAGCGTTCTAGGAGCCGTAGGTGGTGCCGGTAGAGGACCCATGATTCGGAGCCGAACAGGAGTGTGGTGAATTGGGCCTGTCTAACCCCAATTTTAAATGTATATTGATGCTAATAAACAAAATAAAAAAAAAACTTGCCCACTTTTTTTTTATCTGTTCTGTCACGTTTCCTAAATCTGTGGGATGACTTCCAGCACATTTCATTTTCTCCCTCTCCCAAGTATTGACTATTGATACAGAAGTTAACTACAGAAAAGCAAAGGCAAATTCTGCTTTTGCATTCCACTGTATGGGAATGTTGAGGAATCAGTCCAGCAACAAAACTGAAGGTCTTCAGAGCTGTGGTGCTCACTACCCTCCTGTATACCTGTGAAATGTGGACTGTGTATCGAAACCATTCAAGACAGCTCATCCGTTTTCACAGGACTTGTCTTCGCAGAATATTAGATATCAAATGGCAAGACAAAGCACCAGAGACTGAAATTCTCTCTAGAACAAGTCTACCATCAGTCCACACACACTGCTGATGAGAGCACAGACCCGATGGGCAGGTCACCTGTATGCCGGATGAGCGCATACCCAAACAGCTCCTTTTTGAGGAACTCTGCTGGTAGACCTTACATGCAGGGCAGGAGAAATGTTACAAAGACACACTAAAGGCCTCCCTGAAGTCGCTTGACCACCTGGGAAACACTGGCACAAAACCGCCCTACCTGGCATGGACTTTATCCACACGGGCTGTCAAGCTCACACTCCTGAAGCACAACATAAGTGCAGGTGGCACAAGTGCAGAACCATCAGTGCAACAACTGCAGTGCCTACACGTATCTGCCTAACATGTGCCAGGACATTCTGTGCCCGAATTGGCTTGACCATTGCATCCAATCTTAAAGTGACTATTGGTGGTGAGATCTTCATCAATCTCAATGGAAAAATGACATTTTGCTTTAAGGGATGGAGGCATCCCTAGAACAGTTAATCACAAACTTGGAAAGCATGGATATGCATTGCAATAAATAGAGGAATTGGAAATGTTTGATCGCAGTAATGAGCCACAAGACAGATTTTTATTTCCACTGCCCCCTCGCTCCCCCACTGGGTCACACAGTTGGCTAATTATGCATCATAATTTTAACCACTTTCGACGGTACTATCTAACTTCTTCCTTTAATACTATCGAATAATAGACATAGTGGTCAGTGCAACACTATTACAGCGCCAGTGACATGGGTTCAAATTTGGCGCTGTCTGTAAGGAGTTTGTACGTTCTCCCCGTTTCTGTGTGGGTTTTCTCCAGTTGCTCTGGTTTCTTTCCTCCGTTCAAAAACATACTGGATTTGTAGGTCAATTGGGTGTAATTGGGCAGCATGGGTTCATGGATCAAAAGGGCCTGTTATTGTGCTGTATGTCTACATTTAAAAATATAAAGTAATGTAGCGTGCACGATACAGTGGCGCTGAGAAAAGATAAGAATATGTCTGCTCTGCGCTGAGTGAATCTGTAACTGACTAATCAAACAGACCGTGCTACAAAAGCAATACTGCCAAACCCCACCCGCCATGCTGGCTCACAGGAGTGATGTCAGTGCACAGTCTCAGAAGCGGTGCTCGCTCCCACGGTCCGCTCTTTAACCCTGGTGCTTCTCCTCAGTGAGGAGGCTGTCTCTGTACTGTGATAGGCTGTGTACTGCGGTGATTCAGCCCCTTGTGTACGGGGCCAGACCGAATCACTACAACAACACCCCCCCAGAATCACAAACAGTTCTCACAGTCTTTGTTTAAGAGTCCTTCGGAGGGTGGCCATGTTGCCTCAACTGAGGGGCAGGGAAAGGGTCCATGTCGTCTAAGTAGGCCCATTTCAAATGGTCCACAGTGAACATGCCCTGTCTAACCCCAATGTCCAGAGTAAAAACCACCCTCATCCCTCTTAAGCACTTTAAAAGGTCCTTCATAAGGGCATTGTAAAGGGATTCCTGGCTGGCCCCACCTGACAAAAACAAAATCCGCAGTTTTCAAATCTTTTGGGGCATGGCAGAGTGGCGTGCCGTGTGTGGTGGTAGTAGTGAGTGTGTGGGTTGGCTGTTCTGTCCCTTAAACCTTGCAGGATGTCCATGGCATTGGGTTGAGGTTCAGTGGAGCTGAATGGAGGTCACCTGGAATGGCGAGTAGCGTTCCGTAGACTCTCAGCCGACGAGGTGGGGAGGCCTTCTTTTGGTGCTGTGCCCATGCCAAGCAGGACCTATGGGAATTCGACCATCCAGTTTGGGCCCTGGAGTCGAGCTTTCAGAGATGCTTTCAAGTGGTGGTGAAAGCGGTCCACCAGTCCATTCACTTGGGGTGTAACTGGCTACCACAGAATTTTGAAAGTGTTGAAGGTAATATGTGAGGGGATGCCAAAACGAGCGACCCACTGCGACATGAATGCTCGCATGTGGTATTGGATACTGGTCTGGCACTGTTGTGTCATTTAACCGGTGATAGTCTCCACACAGGTGCCACCCTCCAGAGTTCTTGGGGACAATATGTAGGAGGGAGGCCCAAGGGCTGTTCGAGTGGCAGACAATACCCAACTCCTCCACTGTTGCAAACTCGGTTTTGGCCAGGAGGAGCTTGTCCTGGGGAAGTCGTCGCCCTCGCATGAACTGGTGGTCCGGTGGTCTCAATGAAGTGCTGCACAATGTGTGCAGGTTCCATGTCGTGAAAATTCGGGGCTAGTAGCGACGGGAAATTGGCCAGTAGGGAGATGTACTCATTCCAGTTGGAGGCATGGACTCCCATTGGCTGTAAATTTTGTTGACGTATGGTGAGGGGGAAAAACCTGGAAGGTTGCTGTGTTCACTAGGCGGCACCTAGTTCAATCCACCAGCAGTTCATTTGCCCACAGAAATTCTGCCTTTAGGAGGGCCTGACCCATGGAGGTGACTGTGCATTCCCATCAGAAAACTGTGTCCTTGGTGTGGATAGACACGAGTCAAGTTCCGTAGCTGGGGATCGTAGAACTGTTCACTGCCTTTGAGGGGAAACTTTGGGGGTTGTTTCTCTGCTTGAAGAATTTGGGCGGTATGAGGCTGATCTCGGCACAAGTGTCCACAAGGAACAGTCGCCCAGTTTTCAGGTCTCGTAGGTACATGAGGCCTTTACTAGTGCCAACCGCCGAGGCCACTAACGATGGTTGGATTGCTCGTTTCCGGGCATCCGGCCAGGTGTGGATCCGGGGAAATAAATTACAGGGGGGATGCAACGTCGGGCATTACGGCCCCATCAACGGTGGTAGTAGCAGTAACCAGTAGCCTGGTTGGGATGGTCGCCGTGCTGTGTCTGTACTGCTGCCACAACCGCCGGGGAGGGGAACTGAGTAGTCCCTGCTCGTGTGGTAGCATCCACTGCACAAATAGATTGGACATAGATTGAGTCCATCTAAGGGGTTCGTAAAAACCGGTCAGCTTTCTTAGCCATGAGGTGCAGGTGAGCAAAGTCCATATGGGAGATGGCTGAGGCAATATGGGCTGGCAACTTCGACAAGATTAGGGCTTCAAACAGGAAACACTTGGTGTGTCCATTTGCTAATGCCACTAGTTCATGCATAAGGGTCAGAGGGGTTGCAATCCCCTCTAAGTACACAAACGGCCCATTCATTCTGGCTGAGTTCGAAAGAGTCGAGTAAAAACCGACAAAAGAGGGTATACTTGCGTTCCATAGGTGAGTAGTTCACAAAAGAACTGACTCTTGCTGTTGTGACAACGTGCCAGAATTTGGTGTCTTCAGCCGTTATGCCTCTTAGCGCGAACTGTGCCTCAGTCGGTTGCAGCTGGTTGGCCCAAAATGGCAGTAAGTGGACACCCACGGCATTCACCATATAGCCGGGGATGGAGCAGTAATGGTCATGACTGCGACAGGTTCAACGCCAGCAGCTTCAGGAACTGCTGAAAAGCCGGTCAGGTCCATCCTGCTGTGTCTCGGTAGGTCTCAAACCGTTGAAACCTTTGTGGGGCCACCACTGTAGTGTGCACAATACGGTGGTGCTGCAAAAAGGAACACATCTGCACCGAGCTGAGTGAACCAGTAACTGACTCTTTATTCAAACAGACCGCGCTACAAAAGCAATACTGCCAAATCCCCCACCCGCCATGCTGGCTCACGGGAGTAACGTCAGCGGAGTCTTAGGAGTGGCGCTCGCTCTCGCGGTCCACTCTTTAACCCTAGCACTTCTCAGTCTCTGCTCCATTGTGTGTAGCCTGTGTAATGTAGTGATTCAGCCCCTTGAGTACGGGGCTGGACCAGACACCTATAGTAATATACCGACACATTGCTGTCAAATATGGCTGATGGTAATGGAATTGCTGAGTCATTGACTTCTATGGCTAGTTGTTCCATTTGAGCAAGAGCGTATGGACAACTTCCATATCATGTGGTTCCTACTTGATATTTTTCATCACTCCCGTCTCACCAAAACCAACAAATTTTATCTCCAAGATTCATATTCATTTTCACTTCAGTTTTTTCTGAAAAAAATGTGGAAAATTGGCAAAAATAACTTAATTTGAGTGACCATAATTTCTGTTTTTATAAGATACTATTATATATTTTTTTAAACTGCACAGAATTAATGCAGAAAATTAATTCCTGGCATTATTAACAGATAATCCTAATGCGTTTGCAGGGAACTTTACAATTCATTATTTTAATACAGAAAATAACCCATTAGTAGTTAGTAGAAAGCTGTGTTATAAAATGCAGACAAATTATTTTTAAACAAATATGTTAAGCATTTGTTTATTAAAACTCCCTCAAATAAATGTAAAGGCAAAGTGATCCTATCACATTTGGTGTTTAAAATTTAATAAACAGATTGTTTCAGGAAAGGAAATATTTTCATAGTATTTCTAGTTCAGATCTGTAAAGATCAGCTATTGTGTAGTTCCGTCTTGATTCTGTTTTTCAGTATAGTCTATTAGCTGATACTAAGCCTCGACATATGAGGTGCTTGACTTTCTTTTGAAAATATGAGAAGATTCACAGCAGCCTGGAATAATGTGAATATTCTGTTTCCCATAAAACGAGTTTGCAACCATACTGTAATGCAGCCTGTGCTCCTCAAATACCCAATTCAGCATTTTCTATTATTTCAAATAATTTTGACTAAAATGAAACAATCATGGTGGTAGAAGAAGAAAAAAACCACAAATGTAAAGCTCTTTCTCACTGGGCGAAGCTGTAATTTTCTAACGGCTCTATAATTATTTCCAGTTAATTATCTCTGTAGTGCACTTTACTGCTCTTAACAACGAGCTTTTAGATTCCTGTTTAGGGAAAAATGAAAGCGAATTCTTTTTAAGTTGCCATGAGACGTTGACAAACCCAAACACATGCTCTTGTAGATTATAAAAGCAGTAATCGGTGCATTAGGGACCAATTACTTTACAGGAGATTAAAGAGCTCTGTCAAAGCTATAAATATCTCAAACCAACAAAAATTTCAAGCGAAAATATTTATTTGTGAAGCCATGCAAAAAAGGAAATTTGTTGAATATTTGGTAGAAAGCAGCAACAGGTTAGTTCTCAGGAACTTTCTTCGACATTTGTAATTTTAAAAATAGGAAAAGAATTAGTAAAGAATCCTGCATAATTTCAAACACATTGAATGGTAAATGTTTTATAGCTGTAAATAAACAATATAAATGTATATACTGATTGAAAAGAAATGTTCATTTCACAGAAGGAGGGAACAGCCCACAGTGTCCATGCGAGCCAAAAAGGAGCTATTTACACTAATTCCATTTTTTGGCTTTTGGTCCATAGTGCTGTAGGCTACAGCACATGAAGATCTCACCCATCAACATTTTATCTGTAATAAGACCTCTCGAATCCTTTCAAGCCGTGAGATTCAAGCATCTAACATGATGTGGATGATTTTTTTTTCTTCATCTTCTCTTTATCTCCCTAGATATCCTGCTGAGTGAAACAGTTCTGCCTGCAACATTTAGCTTGGGCTGCCTTTACCAGAGGTGGATGGAGCAAATCTTCAATTACCATTTTAAGAGAGCAGGATCCAGAAAAATATATTGTATCTAAGATGCTTCCTGCAATTAATTATAGCATGAACATTGAGGGTAATCATGGCCTTAACAGCCACTGGTAGTGCAAGGCAGATGGTTGTCTGTCCCTCCAGGTCATTGTTGACCATATGGCATGATTTTGTTATAACCTCCTGCTGAGCAACATCAGGTACTGATCCTCTACCATTCCCAAATAGCTGAGAGTATTGCAATGAACCAAACTGCCTGAAATTGTTGCTGCTGCGATTCACGCATCTTGTGTGCCTCTTCATTCCAGGCATTCCTGCTCCTCTTCTGCTACAATCTGCCCGAAAATTCATGGATAATTCAAGGAAATGTGAAGTGATCATTTTGGGGAGGTCTGACAGGAACAGAGTGGAATTAAAAATAAACCATTGCAGGTTCTGGAAGTCTGAAACAAAAACAGAAATTTAATGGAACACCCAGCAGGCCAGGCAGGATTAGCAAAAAGAAACACAGTTAAAATTTCTGCCTGGTACCCTCTGTCAGAATACACAACAATGATTGAGAAGTACAAAAAGAACAGAAAAATCTGATGCGTTTTCACACTTCAAATGTCCAGCCTCCGAAATCACCGCAACTTTAGTGTAAACTCCCTGCCTGTGTGACCGGCCACTCTGGAGGTAAGTATGGTAACTTATTATGGGAAATTAACATAACTTATGTGTAGAAACCTTATGGTTGGTAAGACAAGTACAAAGGCAGATAAGTTTCTTGCCTTAATGAAACGATACATGGGAGAGCAATAATGGTCTTACTGGGACTATATAAATCATTAGTACATCAGTTTTCCATTGCAATGGAGGTAATTTTATGCTTTTAGTTAAGAGGATCTGAGGAGTAAATGTTTCACACAAAGTGTATTTAGTATCTGGAATGAGTAGCTAGAAGAGATAGTGGAGACAGAAACAATAACAAAAGGCACCTCAACAGTTAGTTTAATGAACAAGAAACAGAGGGATATGAAATTAATGCAATAAGCAGAAATAGTTTCATTGGCATAATGGTTGGCATAGATACGATGGGCCGAAGGGCTTGTTTTCTTGCTGTAGGGCTCCATGACTCTACAGTTCTGATCATCACATGATTGGGAGGATGTGTTAACACTCAGCAGCCTGTGGAGAAGATTTAAAAGTATATTGCCAAGATTTTGGAAAACTTTAGTTTTGAGAGAAGGTAAATTTAATTGATTTGCATAATTCCACAGAAATAAATTTTGGTCAGGCAGACAAGTGAATCAGGATCTCATAGACCAACTCCTTCAGTCAAGGAAGCAATTAGACCCTTGATTTCTTTTGGACATGCTTGCAATCAAGGAACCACCATTTGCCACTTGTTTTTGTGGTATCTACCATGTACTTTGTTTAAATAACTGAATTATTTTATGCATAATTTCATAATCATTTAAATCAATAATACAAGGCAAGATTTTGCCAAATTCATATGATCAAGTTTTGCTTGTGGCAAATGAAAGTAATTTATTGAGCCAGATTGTTCAAACGACCCAGAGAGCAATAGAGGAATGAAGACAAATGAGACTGCAAGTCTTGGAACCTGGAGCAAAAAAATCAGATGCAACGTCTTGACCCGAAACAATGACATAACCTGTTGCCTCCAAAGCTGCTGCTTGAAATTTTCCAGATTTTTTTTTTGTTTATGTATGTACTCTGACAATAAATCTCAAATCTGAAGTCAAATGCAGTGCATACCACCTTCATTGCACCTCTGGATTGAATAATGTGTCCAGGGATAGTTTTGTATCTTATGCCAGCTGGAGATAACCCATCTAGAGTGCGAACATTCATTAAAAAGCCAAATAAAAATTATTGCTTTTTTCAAAATTATTTTAATGAATACCAGTGCTTGTATTTCAAATAAATATATTTCAAGTTTTTAACTGATATATAAAAAAACATTTGCATGTTTATCAACCTTTCCCCAGAATCCTTGATCATCAGACATTTAGAATCAGTGGAGATGCCTTCTGATGATACAGGGGGTAGTCAAATGCCTTGGGTTATCCAGATCAGGAGAACAGTTCAACTCACACAGCCTTCCAACGTCCAGAATGGTTTTCAGCAAGGGAGGGAGTGCACTTGGAGTGGCTCTGTGTAACTGCAAGCATCCAGAGAGGCAAAACATGGTCTAAACCTATTGGGCACCACAAACGTTGTTCTGGAAACAGAAGATGCAAGATATACTCAACAATAAAAACAGCATCTTTGGAGAAAGAAACGGTTTAGATTGATGACCTTTTTATCAGAGATCACTGAAATGTTAACACGTTTTCTCTCTTCACAGATGCAGTCTGACCTGACCCAAGTATTTCCAATGTACTTATTCCAATTTCAATTTTTATAACATATTTTTCTTTTGAACAAAGATTGTTTGGATGTAATAAGAAAATTGATATCAATACAGTTAATCTTTATAATGAGGAGGCCTAAACTTTGTGGTTGAATTGTTGCTCCTGGAACTGATCAGCACTCTTAAATAAAATACATATTTTCAATATTTGTTAACAACCAAATATTTGGGATGGAACTGTTTTTTTTTCTCTCTTGGACAGTGACATGATATTATAGTTGGATAGGCTAATTTTAATAACAATACCAGTCTTTGTAAGAAATGACTGATGGGTCAGATTGCCTGAAGTACTGTCTTTATCTTGACAATCTGAAATGGGAGTTGCTTCTCTCCGAGCTCTCATGATGGCTATTCAGTGGTTTTATTCAGGAATAGCAATATCCACAGCTGGATGAATGAACCTTCTGACATTTATACCAGCTGAATAGCTCATGAGCTATTTCTGTAATGTTAAAAGATTATAATTGCTTCTGCATTGTGATTGACTGCTATTCTTTTGTTAACTGCCTAATGAAATTGCTTACGAATCGTAGTATTTGAAGCATTCATTCTTGTGATCTGGTTAAATGCTTCATTAATATTGTCAAATAGCAGCTATTTTACTTATTCATAAAAAAACAGGAATATCTGTCCTGCAGAATATCTTAGGATCTAAACTCGTCCATTCAGGGTTTTAAATTTAATAAAATAAGGACAACTGAACAATAAAAAGTCTCATTATTGAAGTTGGTGCAGAAAAATGTAACCTCTCTATTGCATTTGATTTTTTTTTAATGTGCCAATGTTGCATCATTTTGTTCTAACCGTTAAAACAGTGCAGCCTGGAGTATATTTTAAAAGTGCTAAGCAGATGATCATAAACTCATCAATCACAATTTTCACTCTCATAAGTTTTGATATGCTCCTGGTGTATCAGGTTAATTATAAAACGTTGTCTTTAACAAAGGTGCAAATGGAGAGAAAAATCAATTTGTATTCATCCTAAAGCAGTTTTTCTCACTATCAGCAATATTCGTGGAGCAAAGCAGACCAGCAGCATAGTGAATGGAATTCCCACAACCAGTTAAATAATTATTCATGGTTGCCATTACAGCCTTGTCATCATGCAGGATGTAATCTTAACAAGGGATCTAGCTAGAAAACTAAATTTAAAGGGTTAGGGTTAGGGTACGTGTACATTTAAAGGATATAACTCTTTTGGATACAAATTGTGCTTTAGCCTTAATTATTCAATGCAATTAATTTTAGATATTTATCTGTTTTTATTTAATTAACTTTGAAAATGTGCAAGGTTTATCATTGGTCTAGAGTCAACACCACACTAAATTTTGTTAGATAATAATACTAAAAGATATCCAATTCAATTGTTCTTCTGTATTGGACCATTTTTCTGGTCAGCAATAAAAATGTGCGTTTGTTACTGGATGGTATTCTGCTTCAACTGCTACATATTGTGTGTGGAGGCTGGTTGAAGATTGATCAGGTTTACCTGTGACATTTACATGCTTTTACTGAAAAGACCAGCTGAGTTCCTCCAGCATTTACATGTTTTTACTACATCCTTGAAGAAGGGCTCAGGCCCGAAACGTCGGCAATATATCTTTGTCCCCCATAGATGCTAAATGGACCAGCTGAGCTCCTCCAGCATTTACTTGTTTCTACTATAATCATAGCATCTTGCAGCTATCATGTTTCATTCAGTTCACTTGATCCACTGCAAAATCTCTTCAAGGATGCCTGCCCTGAAAAAGTTCTCTTCTCTTCAAAAAGAGTTCCGTGAGAGTCTCTCTCACTGCTCTCCATCTGCACTGCCTGCTGCTCTCAAGCTCTAAGACCATGTTATCACCCAGGATCGCTTTCACAGCCATGTGTCTTTCCTGGCTACTTGCCTCCGCCGCCATCTGGTGCCACGTGGATTACAGCTCCGGTTCCAAGCCTTCCAGTTTGGCCCCCACTGAGATTTCAGGTACCTATGCTGCATTGACTCCTGCTCCCTTCACTTCTCCCACTGTATCCTATGGGCTACCCTCAGCTCATTGTGCAGGTACCAGCAGACCCTCGCTCTCTCGCTACCACAGCTCTGTACTTCACTCACCACGATCTGCCATGGACCTCTCCTACACTTCATCCTTCGCCAGATCCACGCATTCAGCCACTGATTCTATGCACACTTGACATCCATCAAAGATTGGAAGCTTGTGTCCCTGGAGACTTGCGCCTTGGGGACCTCCCTGCCTGGGTCTCCACTTTGGCCCTGGTGGTTTATAGGCTGAGTTCCTGTCGCGGGTCTCTACCTTAGCCCCAGTGACCTATAGGATCAAGTCTTCATCATGAACTTTCACCCTGAGCCTCCCAGCCCACAGGATCGGACTTCACATGCCGATCTCCATTTCGTCCCCGGCGATCTACAGGATCGACATGAACTTTCACCCTGAACTTGGTGACTGACAGAGCAGAGCTTCAGATGCGGGTTGCCACCTTGGGCCCTGCGGCATACAGGACTGAGCCTCCGTCGCAAACTCCCACCCTGGCTCCGGGAGGGCACGGACCTCTCTCTCTCCCTCTCTCCACCCTCTAACTTTCCCAACTCTCCCCATCCTCCCTCGGACCCTTCCTACCCTTCACCTCCAAATCCACCCCATCCTCCTTCCCTCCCTGACACTCTCCACCCCAGTGAACCTCCCCCTAACCCCTACCTAGTATTTACCATCCCCTCTGACCTTCCCCTCTCAAAGACTGGATGCTCTGTCCTCAGTAGAGGTCTCTCCTTTGTTCTCCCTTCGCCCACACCTTAATGAGTTCTGCGCACGCCATGATGTTGAACTTTTCTTCCATCAGCTCTATCTCCATGCTTACTTCCACAACCACGATTCTTCACCCTCCACTACAGATCCCTTCTCCTGCCTTAAAATGCCTTCTTTCACCTGGTCACCTCGATCTGGTCTTCTATCTGCTCTGGACCTTTATATTTTCAACTGCCGCTGTGATATTAACCTTATCAACTTCACTACTCACCTCACTCATTCCAATCTCACCCACTCAGAATGCCTGAACCTCCACTCTCTCCACACCAATCCAAACCTCACCATCAAACCTGCAGACAAGGGTGGTGCTGTTGTGGTCTGGCGCACTGACATCTATCTGGCCAAAGCCAGACAACATCTCTCAGTCACCTTGTCTTACTTACTCTTCTAACAGGACCCCACGAAAACTCATCAAACCACTGTAACATGCACCATCTCTGGACCTCATCACTTCCAGTCACTTCCCTGACACAGTCTTCAACCTTATTGTTTCCCAACCCCGTACGGCCCGTTTCTACCTCCTTCCCAAGATTCACAAACCTAAATGTCCCGGCAGATGTACAAAGCTGCAAAGAGCAGTGGGAAACTGGAAGATTTGGATAACTTTAAGAGACAACAAGGGGGTTACAAAGCAGGTAATAAGAAATGGGAAAAAGGATTATGAAAGTAAATTGACACAAAATATAAAAATAGAAAGCAAAAAATTTTATAAATATATAAAATGGAAGAGGGTGGCCAGAGTTAACATAGGACCCTTGGAGGATGAGAAAGGAAAACTGGTAGCAAAAAATGAGGAAATGGCCAAGGCATTGAACAAATATTTTGTGTCAGTCTTCATGGTGGAAGACACGTCCAGCATGCCCAAGTGCGGAGGTAAGGATGCGAATGTTGGGGAGGGCCTTGATAAAATAGTTGTTACAAAGGAAGTAGTGATGGAGAAACTAATGGGACTTCTTCTTCTTCTTTGGCTTGGCTTCGCGGACGAAGATTTATGGAGGGGGTAAAAAGTCCACGTCAGCTGCAGGCTCGTTTGTGGCTGACCAGTCCGATGCGGGACAGGCAGACACGATTGCAGCGGTTGCAAGGGAAAATTGGTTGGTTGGGGTTGGGTGTTGGGTTTTTCCTCCTTTGCCTTTTGTCAGTGAGGTGGGCTCTGCGGTCTTCTTCAAAGGAGGCTGCTGCCCGCCAAACTGTGAGGCGCCAAGATGCACGGTTTGAGGCGTTATCAGCCCACTGGCGGTGGTCAATGTGGCAGGCACCAAGAGATTTCTTTAGGCAGTCCTTGTACCTTTTCTTTGGTGCACCTCTGTCACGGTGGCCAGTGGAGAGCTCGCCATATAATACGATCTTGGGAAGGCGATGGTCCTCCATTCTGGAGACGTGACCCATCCAGCGCAGCTGGATCTTCAGCAGCGTGGACTCGATGCTGTCGACCTCTGCCATCTCGAGTACCTCGACGTTAGGGGTGTGAGCGCTCCAATGGATGTTGAGGATGGAGCGGAGACAACGCTGGTGGAAGCGTTCTAGGAGCCGTAGGTGGTGCCGGTAGAGGACCCATGATTCGGAGCCGAACAGGAGTGTGGGTATGACAACGGCTCTGTATACGCTTATCTTTGTGAGGTTTTTCAGTTGGTTGTTTTTCCAGACTCTTTTGTGTAGTCTTCCAAAGGCGCTATTTGCCTTGGCGAGTCTGTTGTCTATCTCATTGTCGATCCTTGCATCTGATGAAATGGTGCAGCCGAGATAGGTAAACTGGTTGACCGTTTTGAGTTTTGTGTGCCTGATGGAGATGTGGGGGGGCTGGTAGTCATGGTGGGGAGCTGGCTGATGGAGGACCTCAGTTTTCTTCAGGCTGACTTCCAGGCCAAACATTTTGGCAGTTTCCGCAAAGCAGGACGTCAAGCGCTGAAGAGCTGGCTCTGAATGGGCAACTAAAGCGGCATCATCTGCAAAGAGTAGTTCACGGACAAGTTTCTCTTGTGTCTTGGTGTGAGCTTGCAGGCGCCTCAGATTGAAGAGACTGCCATCCGTGCGGTACCGGATGTAAACAGCGTCTTCATTGTTGGGGTCTTTCATGGCTTGGTTCAGCATCATGCTGAAGAAGATTGAAAAGAGGGTTGGTGCGAGAACACAGCCTTGCTTCACGCCATTGTTAATGGAGAAGGGTTCAGAGAGCTCATTGCTGTAACTGACCCGACCTTGTTGGTTTTCGTGCAGTTGGATAATCATGTTGAGGAACTTTGGGGGACATCCGATGCGCTCTAGTATTTGCCAAAGCCCTTTCCTGCTCACGGTGTCGAAGGCTTTGGTGAGGTCAACAAAGGTGATGTAGAGTCCTTTGTTTTGTTCTCTGCACTTTTCTTGGAGCTGTCTGAGGGCAAAGACCATGTCAGTGGTTCCTCTGTTTGCGCGAAAGCCGCACTGTGATTCTGGGAGAATATTCTCAGCGACACTAGGTATTATTCTATTTAGTAGAATCCTAGCGAAGATTTTGCCTGCAATGGAGAGCAACGTGATTCCCCTGTAGTTTGAGCAGTCTGATTTCTCGCCTTTGTTTTTGTACAGGGTGATGATGGTGGCATCACGAAGATCCTGAGGCAGTTTACCTTGGTCCCAACAAAGCTTGAAAAACTCATGCAGTTTGGCATGCAGAGTTTTGCCGCCAGCCTTCCAGACTTCTGGGGGGATTCCATCCATACCTGCTGCTTTGCCACTTTTCAGTTGTTCGATTGCCTTATATGTCTCATCCAGGGTGGGAACCTCATCCAGCTCTAGCCTTAGGGGCTGTTGAGGGAGCTGGAGCAGGGCGGAATCTTGGACTGAGCGGTTGGTACTGAAAAGAGATTGGAAGTGTTCTGACCATCGGTTGAGGATGGAGATCTTGTCGCTGAGGAGGACTTTGCCGTCTGAGCTGCGCAGCGGGCTTTGGACTTGGGGTGAGGGGCCGTACACAGCCTTTAGAGCCTCGTAGAAACCCCTGAAGTCGCCAATGTCCGCGCTGAGCTGTGTTCGTTTGGCGAGGCTAGTCCACCACTCATTTTGGATCTCCCGGAGTTTGCGCTGAAGATGGCTGCATGCGCGACGGAAGGCTTGTTTCTTCTCTGGACAGGACGGCTTTGTAAGGTGAGCCTGGTGGGCAGCTCGCTTCTTTGCCAGCAGCTCCTGGATTTCCTGGCTGTTTTCGTCAAACCAGTCCTTGTTTTTCCTGGAGGAGAAGCCCAGTACCTCTTCAGTGGATTGCAGTATGGTAGTCTTCAACTGATCCCAGAGGGTTTCAGGGGACGGGTCCGTGAGGCGGGTTGCAACGTCGAGCTTTGCTTTGAGGTTTGCCTGGAAGTTTCCTCTCGCTTCGTCTGACTGCAGTTTTCCAACATTGAACCTCTTTCTGGGGGCTTTATTTTTCCTGGGCTTTGGCTTGAAGTGAAGGTTGAGCTTGCAGCGAACCAGCCGGTGGTCAGTGTGGCATTCCGCGCTAGGCATGACCCTGGTGTGGAGCACATCTTGTTTGTCACTTTCTCGCACCAGGATGTAGTCCAGGAGGTGCCAGTGTTTGGATCGGGGATGCATCCAGGTGGTCTTAAGGCTGTCCCTCTGCTGAAAAAGGGTGTTTGTAATGACAAGCCGCTGTTCTGCGCAGAGCTCCAACAGGAGGCGCCCATTGTCGTTGCACTTGCCGACGCCATGCTTGCCCAGGATTCCTGGCCAGGTTTCTGAGTCTTTGCCGACACGAGCGTTGAAGTCGCCCAGGATGACAACCTTGTCGGCTGTAGGGGTACGTTGGATGAGGTTGCGCAGGTCGGTGTAGAACTTGTTCTTTTCTGCTGGTTCCGCCTGGAGGGTTGGAGCATAGACACTGATGAGGGTGATGTGACGCTTGTTTTGAAGGGGGAGTCGCATGGACATGATTCGGTCCGAGAGGCCTGTCGGAAGGTTTTCGAGTTTGGAGGCAATGAAGCTCTTGACCATGAAGCCTACACCAGATAGGCGTCGTTCATCCGAAGGCTTGCCAGACCAGTAGAGTGTGTAGCCCGCGCCGCGTTCTTGGAGGCTGCCTACATCTGCCAGGCGGACTTCACTGAGAGCGGCTATGTCGATGTCAAGTCTGAGGAGTTCATGTGCAATGAGGGCAGACCGACGTTCAGGTCGGTGGCTGTCAGTCTTGTCTAGCATGGTTCTGATGTTCCAGCATGCTAGCTTGAGTTTGTGAGCATCTTTTGAGGGGGAGGACGTGGAGGGGGAGGACGTGGAGGGGGAGGACGTTGAGGGGGAGGACGTGGACCTGTCCTCGGGCCTGCGCAAAGGAGCTTTTAGGTGGAGTGCAGTGCGCGCAGTACTGGCCCCACCCTTTACACCCATGGTTCGTGTGCCGTGGCCAAGCAAGCTGGGACGTGGCAGCGAGGTCCTTGGGTCGTAGGTTTTATATCGGAGTGGCCTTCTCCTATGCAGGTTTCTTACCCGGGCTGGAGGGGTCTGCCTCCCCTCCTAGGTCGGTCCATACTGCCCGGACCGGGGCCGAGGCCGCTGCAGTTCACCCTGTGCCTGGACTGGGGCCACCGCCTCCCACTCCCTGCCCGGACCGGGGCCTCCGCCTGCCTCACTCGACCAAGGCCGGGGCCGCCGTCTCCCCCTTGCTCCTGCCCGTATCGGGGCCGCCGCCGTCTACCCTTCGCCCGGACCGGGGCCGGGGCCGCTGCTGCTCTCCCTGTGCCCGGACTGGGGCCGCCGTCTCCCCCTTGCTCCTGCCCGGATCGGGGCCGCCGCCGTCTACCCTTCGCCCGGACCGGGGCCGGGGCCGCTGCTGCTCTCCCTGTGCCCGGACTGGGGCCGCCGTCTCCCCCTTGCTCCTGCCCGGATCGGGGCCGCCGCCGTCTACCCTTCGCCCGGACCGGGGCCGGGGCCGCTGCTGCTCTCCCTGTGCCTGGACTGGGGCCGCCGCCTCCCACTCCCTGTCCGGACCGGGGCCTCCGCCTGCCTCACTCGACCGAGGCCGGGGCCGCCGTCTCCCCCTTGCTCCTGCCCGTATCGTGGCCGCCGCCGTCTACCCTTCGCCCGGACCGGGGCCGGGGCCGCTGCTGCTCTCCCTGTGCCCGGACTGGGGCCGCCGTCTCCCCCTTGCTCCTGCCCGGATCGGGGCCGCCGCCGTCTACCCTTCGCCCGGACCGGGGCCGGGGCCGCTGCTGCTCTCCCTGTGCCCGGACTGGGGCCGCCGTCTCCCCCTTGCTCCTGCCCGTATCGGGGCCGCCGCCGTCTACCCTTCGCCCGGACCGGGGCCGGGGCCGCTGCTGCTCTCCCTGTGCCCGGACTGGGGCCGCCGTCTCCCCCTTGCTCCTGCCCGGATCGGGGCCGCCGCCGTCTACCCTTCGCCCGGACCGGGGCCGGGGCCGCTGCTGCTCTCCCTGTGCCCGGACTGGGGCAAAGCCAGACAAATCACCTGGTCCTGATGATATGCATCTAAGGGTTCTGAAGGAAATGGCAGAAATTATAGTTGATGCATTGGTGGTCATATACCAAAATTCCTTGGATTCTGGGCAGGTCCTGGCAGATTGGAAGACAGCAAATGTCACGCCACATTTTAAGAAGAGATGGAGGCAGAAGACTGGAAATTATCGGCCAATTAGCTTGACGTCTGTAGTTGGAAAAATGCTTGAAGCCTTCATTAAAGATGAAATAGTGAAACTTTTGGAACGTAAGGGTTCAATCAGGCAGATGCAGCATGGTTTTAGAAAGGGAAGATCTTGTTTGACAAACTTGTTAGGATTCTTTGAGGTTATAATGGGTGCGGTGGATAGAGGGGAACAGGTTGATGTTGTGTATTTGTATTTCCAGAAAGCGTTTGATAAGGTGCCGCCCAAGAGACTTATCAGTAAGTAGGAAAGTGGAGTCCGGGGAAGTATATTGGCATGGATCGAAAATTGGTTGTCTGACAGGAGGCAGAGAGTCGGGATAAGTGGGAGTTTTTCAGGTTGGCAGAGAGTGGTAAGTGGGGTGCTGCACGGGTCGGTGCAAGGCCCACAACTGTTCGTCATTTACATTGATGACTTGGAGGAGGGGACAAAATGTGGTGTAGCCAAGTTTGCGGATGACACCAAATTGAGTGGAAGAACAAATTGTAATTAGGATGTGGAGAGTCTGCAGAGGGATATAGTTAAGCTGGAGGGAGTGGGCAAAGGTCTGGCAGATGGAGTACAATGTTAGTAAGTGTGAGGTTGTCCACTTTGGCAAGAAAAATAAAAGAGCTGAATATTATTTAAAGGGTGAAAAACTACAGCATGCTGTTGTTCAGAGGGACTTGGGGTGCTTGTGCATGAATCACAAACAGTTAGGTTGCAGGTGCAGCAGGTTATTAAGAAGGCAAATGGAATGTTGGCCTTCATCGCTAAAGGAATTGAATTCAGGAGTTGGGAGGTAATGTTGCAACTGTACAAGGTACTGGTGAGACCGCACCTGGAGTACTGTGTCCAGTTCTGGTCTCCATATTTGAGGAAGGATATACTGGCTTTGGAGACGGTCCAGAGGAGATTTACTAGGTTGATCCCTGGGATGAAGGGGTTGACTTATGATGAAAGATTAAATCGTCTAGGATTGTATTCACTTGAGTTCAGAAGAATGAGAGGAGATCTTATAGAAACATATAGGATTATGAAGGGTATGGATAGGATAGATGTAGGAAGGTTTTTTGAGCTGGCTGGGGAAACTAAAACGAGAGGATACAGTCTCAAGATTCGGGGGAGTAGATTTAGGACAGAGATGAGGAAAAATAGTTTTTCCCAGAGAGTAGTGAATGTTTGGAATTCTCTATCCAGGGAAGTGGTTGAGGCTGCTTCATTAGACATATTTAAAATTTGGTTAAATAAATTTTTACATGATAGAGGAATTAGGGGATATGGGGAGAAAGCAGGTAGGTGGAGTTAGGTAACAAATTAGATCAGCCACGATCTTATTGAATGGCGGAGCAGGCTCGATGGGCCATTTTTGGCCTACTCCTATTCCTACTTCCTATGTTCCTATGACCCATCGTGTCCATGTGCTCCTGCCACACAGAAATGGTCTCTATTTCTCTTGACTCTTTTTCGTCCCCTCTGGTCCATCCCCACCCTTATCTGGCACACTTCACACGCCCTTCATCACTTCAAAAACTTCAATTTCCTGGAACTTGATCACCTCATATTTACCAATAGATATCCAATCCTTATACACCTCCATTCCCCATACTGAATGCCTCAAAGCCCTTTCTTTCTTTCTGGACAATAGAACCAACCAGTCACCCTCCACCACCACCACCCTCCTCCAGCTGGCAGAACTTGTCCTCACCCTCAATAATTTCTCCTTTGACTCATCACATTTTCTCCAGGTTAAAGGGGTGGTCATGGGCCCCAGCTATGCCTGCCTTTTTGTTAGCTACATGGACAAATCATGCTACAAGCCTACACAAGCAAGGCACCTCAACTTTTCCTCCGCTGAATCGATGACTACTTTGGTGCTGCCTCATGTATCCATGATGAGTTTGTTGACCTCATCCACTTCGCTGCCAACTTCCAACTGACCTCAAATTCAACAGTCTCCCTTGCCTCGATCTCTGTATCAATTTCAGGAGACAAACTTGACAGACATCTTCTAAAAACCCACCAACTCCTACAGCTACCTCGATTACACCTCTTCCCACCCTGTCCTCTATAAGGATTCCATTCTATGCTCTCAATTCCTCTGCCTCAGTCACATCTTCACCCAGGCCAAGATATCCTCCTCCTTCAAACAATGTGGCTTTCCCTCTACCACCATCAATTCGCCACTCACCTGCATATCTTCCATTTCTCGCACATCTGCCTTGGCCCCCTCCACCCCCACATGCATCAAGGACAGGATTCCTCCTGTCCTCACCTCCCACCCCAGCAGCCTCTGCATCCACCATATTTTCCTCCGCCATTTCTGACACCTTCTACGTGATCTCACCACTAGACACATATTCTCTTCTCCTCCTCTCTCCACCTTCTGCAGGACTGCTCTTTCCATGATTCCCTTGTCCACTCCTCCCTCCCTCCCCTTGGGACCTACCCCGGTGACCACAGGAGATACTCTTCTTGTGCCATTTGGGGCCCCAAACAGTCTTTCCAAGTGAAGCAACATTTCACTTGTGAATCTGCAGGGGTCATCTAATGCATCTGGTGCTCCCACTGTGGTTTACTTCAGAGATCGCTTTGTTGAGCTCCTCTGTCCACCACAATAGCGTGGATCTCCTGGTGGCCACCCATTTCAATGCTCCATCCCATTCCCTTGACGACATGTCTGTCTGTGCTCTCATATTCTACCTGACTGAGACCACCCATAAATTGGAAGAACAACACCTCATCTCCTCCAACTGGGCACCCATCAACTGGATGGCATTAATATCGACTTCTCTGGGTTTTGCTGATACCCCCTCCCCCACCCCCTTGCTTCCCCTGTGGTCTCTCCATTCTCTATCTCCTTTCACACAGATATGATAAATTCTACTTAGTCCCTTATCATATCCATTTAACACCTTTTGTTGGTCTGGATTCCTCCCTCATTTGTCTGAATTCGGAGACTTTCTGCACTATCCTGCTTCTGCCTTTTCTGATTTTAACTTGGAGCTCAGGCCCAAAACGTCAGCTGTGTCTCCTATAGATGCTGAATAGACCAGCATTTATGAGTTTTTACTACTTTCACAGTGTCTGCAGCCTATTGAGTTTCACTTACCTGTGACATTTGTACATTTAATTATGACAAGAAAATGAAGCTATGTGGAGGAAAAAGAATGTTACACAATTAATCTTCTTTGCCAATTCCAGCATCTTTTGACATGAGTCATTTATTTCACTGTGTTTGTATCTGGCAAATCAACCTCTGGATTATTTTTACATTGAACTCACTTTTATGCGAGCAGTTTACTAATCAGACCAAGGTACCCCTTGAATGCCAACCTAATACTAAGTGATTGAATCACGGTAATCACAGAATAACTTGGCTTTATTATATAGTACTTTCACTCTCATTTTATTCCTCTTTTTACATTTATACGCTGGTATCCATGCCCCTCATGTGAGACAGAGCCTTCAAACACATCAAGGAAGCATGCAACTTGTTGGTACACTCTGTATAGTGGGTATGGTCTCTAGAGATCCGCATCATCCCACTGGTCTCTTACTTCTTTGCCTTCACAATACTTTCACTGCTCACCTCCAACCCATTAAGGAAACTATCGACTTGTGTGCAAAATTACAAACCCATGGTAACTTTGCTGTAACTGTGATCAACATAACAAAATTAGCACTATGTCTTGCTCAAGGGTGGCTCTCGCGCAGCTTGAAGTCCGGATGCAGAAGTGAGTGGACTTGATGGTAGTTTCCTGACATGTTAACAGTTTCAGTACATTTAACTGAACCACCTCCCATCCAATCGCGACCTAGCTGCTCACATGAGGCAAATTTCGACCGATTGTGTGAGCAAAAATTTTAAAAAGTCAGAGATTTCCAAACTGAATAGATACCACATTTGCCAGATTGTGATCATATTCCTCAATGTCAACAAGTAAATAATTTATTCATAGACTTGAGTCGTTGGTTTACCTAAGTTCAGTGGTTTTCAAACTGCACCCCCTCCTCCCCCAAACTCACATTCCACCTTAAGCAATCCCTATGCCATAAGCGCTCGGTGATTACTAAGGGATTCACTAGTTTGGGATAAGTGACAGAAACTCTGGTGAAGCCATGGAAATGAAATTATTTGGGATGGTTGAGAAGCAGAGCTATGGCAGATAAGGAGGGCAATGCAGTCCATTTAAATATTAACGTGTATTGTCCCAATGCTGTGTTGAAAATCAGACTGTAATGATCTGCACATCAGACAACTATGAAATGAGCATGAGGTCAGTTGATCGAAGAATACAGGGAAACTTTAGGAAAGGAAAGAAGATTTGAATAAATTGTGTTTGGGATGGAATGTCTGAAAGAGGATTTCAGGGAGGTGACGGTGGTAACAGCAGGTTTGAATGGCGGAACAACGCACAAATGGTACTCTGTCAAGGACCACAGACTGAGCGATCCTCGCATTACATGTCCAAGGGCCCACAGTATGAACCTAAGAGAAAACGTCCATTTATATGCCAATTAGTTAGTAACAATGTCATTTAAAATTACATCTGATGACGCTTTTGCTTTCAGGAGCTCAACATATTTCAGGCTTGCCGTCGGAAGGAGATTTCTTCATTCTCATAGGCACAGGATTTAAAATACTGGTCGGATCCATTCTGACCCACTGAATATGCCCCAAGTTATGGAGTAATACGGATTCTGATTTGCTAACATCGTTTCTCTCTCCATAGATGCTGCCTGAACCGCAGCGTTTTCCTGACATTTTCGGTCTTTATTTAAGATTTACAGAATCCATTCATTCACCAAAACTGTAGTTGATCGAGTAGACTGGCTGAAAACTTTGCCTTCAATTTTTTTTTTGAACTTCGACCTTTGCAAAGGCACTCGGCATGAAATCATCCACACAGTGAACTGACTCTGTGGAACAGCAGTGAGAAATACTAGACGCATGTCCCGGGTTAAGCGATATTAGGTTATGCGTTAGCTTGTGATCTTACACACACTTCACCAAGGGGAATCCTCCACATCAAGAAATTAATTATTCATTCACAGGGCTGAGTCACTTACTCTGCATTGATTTACTTATGTTGCATTTCCTTTCATTCACAGGCCTTTTAAGTCTTTTTTTTTAACGTGCCAGTGCGGTAATTCTGGACTGGAAGACTTGATTGAATTTGTTGCAGACCAGCTGGATACAGTCTGTGGACTTGAAAACTTCTATTTTTTTTAAATGATCATCTTAGCATGTACCGGCAAAGTGAGTTCCATTCATTTATTTGTGCTTGATCATCTGTGAGCGTGATTTCTGAGTGAGAGTTGCTCGATTATTCAGTTTGTAGTCAACTCCACCCCGTCGGCTGAATAAGGGAAGCTATCGACAGCGGCGCACGAAATGAATTGGGACGTCTCCAGTGGGTGTTCACGACCTCAAGTGTGTTAAGGTTCGCGAGTCCCTTATAGCTCAAACCCCTTGTCAGGCTTTAGGGAAGTGCCTCTCACTCAGCCAGCTAACAGTCCTGGAGGAAGCATTGTGTCAGTTTTCACTCAGTGCTCTGACTGGCTTTCATCAGCACTTTCCGTTAATGCCTGCTCCGGTGAGCCAGCTCTGGATGACGAGATGAGGGATGAATGCTCGAGGTTACCAGGAAGATAAAGGGAGCCTGCAGGCAGCTTTACATTTGTACAGTGAGCATTAATTGTGAGAAGATAGCTTACCCAGTTGAAATCAATAGACTCTTGTGGCCTGGACCGGCAGTAGGTCATTGAATGATGATATTATACAGGGGACTGCATACTGCAGAGTTGTTAAGAAGTAAATGCATTATCCTGCAGTAAAGGTAGAAACGGTCTCCCTACCAAGGATATAATACCAGCCGCAAAATTTAAACTCACTGGTCTTTTCAGTTGCCTCCCCACCCCTCCCCTGTTTTTTTTTTAATTAACTGGGATGTCCCACAGATGAAGATGAGCCGACTGTCCATTTGGGTCTGAGATAATCCGTTATTAATCAGATGAACTCCAATTCTGCAAGTCGCTCTGATCTGTGGAAGTACAATTATGAAGAGAGATAAGAATATTTTGCAGGCTTTCTGTAGCTTTTCTGTAATCGTGTGGATATTTGTCAGCTTTACTCGGGCACACGCGAAAGAATCACAACAAATCCCCCTGAATGTGTAAGTCTCATCTTCTCTTCCTCTGCAGTTCACATCGTCAGGATTTTTTTTGTGTTCGAAGTAAGAAAGGACTGCATTAAAGATGAAATGTAAAGTTGAGCTAATATTAGTATTTTGCAATGCTGCAATATTTCTATGCGTTAGAAAACATGTTCTGCGAAAGAGTTTAGATGGCTTAATATGTTGAAAATGCGCGCTAATATTCCGTACTCAAACATCATCGATGTTATAATAATATAATTTGTTTGTCAAATGGTAAGAATAATCGAATAATGTTTGATAAAGAAACAGAATTACGGTACTTTCGGTGGGTTTCAACCGGAAGTTCAATTGTTTTGCTCCTTCTCCATTGTAATATATGTTACTATATTTTAATATCTTTTTTTAGGGTAAAACTATGGGCTTCCGCCTTTGGAGGGGAAATCAAATCTATTTCAGCCAAATACTCAGGTTCACAATTCTTGCAGAAGGTAACATCATTTTTTTTTCTCCCAGTTTTAATTTTGAAACCTTTGTTTTAGAACTTGATGGTGAGCGAACAAATGACTTTCATTTTTTAATATGAAAAAGTCATGGGATTTGTCATTCCATGTAAACTCGCGCGAATAGAATTGAGCATGTTTGGAACTGTTTTTGATTGCAGAACAAAGATGCATGCAATTGTATAATGACTGATACTTATTTAAATAAACATTTTTTGACTTAGCTGTGTGTAAGATTAGCTTCGGGATTTGGGGTTGTCCTTCTGGTAGGAATAAAACTTTTGACGACTTTTTAAAAATGCAGGTAGTGAAAATTGAGTGCCAGTGTGTGATTTCTGCGTCGCATATGCTTACTTCATTCCGCTGTCATCTCGCTCAATATGGGATGTTGATAAGAGAAATGAGTATCTTATTTGACTGATCAGGTGCATTGCTAGATAATATTCTGATGCACTGCTGCAGGACTTTAGAATATGCCCCCTGATCATTAAAGTCACGACGATTCCGATTTAAAACCTATGTTAAAGGAGGAACTTCAACCCAATACATGTAAGACGATCACGATTACAAACGGAAGATACGTGATATGCTGCTAATAGGTCTGTCGTTTGAAAATAAATGTGTCAATGTTGCAATATGATTCTTCGAAATAAAATATTATACCCATGCAAAATATAACAAATAAATAAATGTGTTTTCACAAGCGTGAAGGTTCTATATGTCACGGATCAAGGTACAAATTGCATGCGATCGTGTTTCTCACAAGTGAAGACCACTTTAATGTATATGGTGCTTTTTATCTCAACCAATTGTTTTTGAAGTTTTGTTATCCCCCCCCCAAATAATCTGCCAGGCATGTGATGAAGGAATTAAGAAATAACTTAAGGCGGTTAGGTTCTTCCACGATTACTGGTTATCTGTACCATGGGTACAAAATAGATTGCTGAAATTCATATGGCTAAACAACTAACTATATTCAGTTTTTCTCCATGGTTTTACCTTAATATTAGCATCAGATGCTTAATAGATTTTATTTGGTTATATTCAAAACATGAAATAGCACAACTAGACATAAGTTTTTGATACGTTGCACAATTTGAAATGTAAATGCAATTGTTTCAAAAAATATTAAGATAAAAAAGAACCAATGAATATTTCAATCCACTGCAATCCCTGCCTTTAAACCCCAAATGAGCACAAAATCTAGACTGGCATCCATCCTGTGTGGTATTGAACTGTCACAGGAAATGTCCTTTGCATGAAACAGTAAACCAAGGCCCTTTCTCCTCTCACACACATGAAAGATCCAATGATATCAATGTTCTGCTCAATGTTTACCTCTCACTTGGCATTATTAAAAACGTTATCTCATTTCCATTTGTGGGTGCATGCTGTGCATGAATGTGCTGTTTAATTTCTTGTATACAAGAACACTGATTAATCTTGGAAAACCTATATAATTGACTGTAAAGTGATTTGGGGTGTGGTGACGGGGAAGTGAGAGGCACTATATATCACAAAAAAATGAATGTTAAAGTATCCGGAGAATGTTATGTTTTCAATTAATATGATGTGCCTTATGGTATTCCTAAATGGTCCAAATTTATTATAGTTTTTTGAGGGGAATATTTAATAAATTTCAAAAACATTCACATTATAACAAAAACTAACTAACTAGGTCATGTTGAAATTGGCCATAATAAGGGAATATATTTTAATGCAACCTTGTATTGTTGATGTATATTTATGTTATGTGTAGAAGATTTAATTTCTGCCTCATCTCATTGCTTTTGCTTTGAAATTTCTGTGTGCAGCATTAAGAAATGAATGTTTGAAGTGCTAACACCAAAAATATCCATCCATCATTTGCTGATGCAAGCTTGAATATTTTCAGCATTATTGTAGGGATTGCATTTTCTATAGAAGCAGATTCAATAATTTTACCAAATATTATCATAATTTATAAATTGCAACGTTAGTGTAATAAATCTGAGTAATATATTAAATTAAAGATTTCTGGAATATTTTCCTTATATTCATGTTTTTAGGACATAAAAATTGCTGCAGTATATAGCCAATAAAGCTGATTTACTACATTCTTACGGTTGTCATGTGGATTTCACAGGATTCAAGTGATTGTCGGTTTGCCACATCAGGCTTGTGCTTTGATTGTGCAAGATTAGCAAACCCATCTCTGCTATTATGTCTTTCGCAGCATTTAAATATAATTTAATCTACACACGCAGTACTTTCTATCACCAACAGTTTCAATGTAATATGCAGAGGATTTTTTTGGATAAAAGTGAATTTGTACCTCTTTTACTATTTTGAAAACTAGGTCTTCCTTTTTTGGCAGGAAGTATCACAGTAAAAGAAACTGTTGAATTTTTGAGTTATGCACGTGATGAATGACAAAATCTGCAATTGCTTTTTGCAATTCAGAAACAGCCGTTTTCCTGCAATTTTTTGAGATCTTCGTCTGTCTTGTGCTTGAAATATTAGACAGCTTTAAGAGGTTTTTCTTCTCATTTACCAATATTGATGTAAGTCACATAGTTGTAAACGTAGTCTTCAAAAAATCTTGTAGAAAGAGAAAGATATGATTTTGTTCTGAGTTTAAAGTTGAAGAAAAACTATCAACACATTCGAGTTGTAATATGGTGAATGTTTCTATTAATTAAACATTTGAATTATAAATGGAGCTGAATGTACTAGAACCATTAGTGAATATTATTACAATGTAATCATAATATGAAAATAATATAATTTACCAGTCACCAAATCAAGGAGCTAATTTATAATTCCCTAATGCATCTGTCCCAGTATGATTTTTATGGAAATGAGAAAATAATTTGGTTCTTTGTGACAAAGGAATGGCTTTCACTATTCATATTCTGAACATCTACCAAAGTAATTAAGAAGACAACCTCACTATCCCTGATCACTCCTGACTTCATCTGCCATTTTCTGTGCCACCAATCACTCTTCTGCCTCTTCTCCCAACTCCACCTCACATGATCTCCCACCAGGATCCACAAGTCTGTCACTCTTCGCCCTTCTGCTGCCTGTCCATATCCCTCTGACTCCTCCCCTCTCCTCCTTTCTTAGTCCTGAAGCAGGATTTCCACCCAAAATGTCCATTTCCCTCAATGGATGCTGGCTGTCCTGTGATTTCATCCAGCAGTTTGTTTTTTTAGCACTAAAAGAATGATAATTGACATGTCAGTTGAAATTTCCATTAATCGGGAGATATCTTTTCCAGCAGACAAAGTTTGAAACCACTACTCTAGAGTTGACTTATCTTTTACATCATTGTATGAATTGATGGCTTAATGACATTTGTCGGTATGTTGAAATAAATTATATTGTTTCTTTTAATAGATTAGTATTCAAAATATCCTTTCAAAATGGGAACAATATATTTTTTATTGCATTTTAAAATAATATTTGTAAATAAAATGCTTCTTTCAACAACTGATTAGGATATAAGGGATGGAACCTGGTACTAATGAAAGTCCTCTCCAACTTTCACATAGAAATTGCAAATATTTTGTTATCTGTGAACTGTACCATGAATTTAATAGCAAAAGGGATTCAATTATTTTTTTTAAACTTTGTTCTATTTTTGCTCAGAATGTGGTTTGAGTCATTTCTTTTGGTGAGTGAGAATTTCTAAATGTAGATCCAGCAACATCCAAGGAGGAAAAGAGTTTAAATGTTGGTCACTGGACATTAATTTCTAGAGGATAGTAAGAAGTGCATTATGTTCAACTATATGCTTTTCATAGAGAATATTGTGTGAAAGTTTCTCCTTTGAGTAAGTGATACTGATGTGGAAATCTAAGCCCATTCAATATAAATGTACTCCGATTATGGAATGTTCTTAAAATAATCACATTGATGAAATCAGTAAATATGCAAAAAATATTTACATTACCGTGCAGATCAATTTAAAAAATCCATTTCCTTTTGCTTTTTATTCCTTTACAATTGTCACAACCTAAATTATTTATTTATAAAGCATACTTCCTTAATTTGTTACTCAAATATATAATAATATTTCCCTGAAAAAAAAAGACATTATTTTTTATTGAATATATCTGTGCCTTGTTCTGAAAGAGAGGAAGAATAAAAATAATGAAAAAGTTGAGCTAAACAAAAATAATTAGGCAATTTGGCATTTTCAAATTATTTATAGGAATGTGCACGTTTTTTCAGATTTTAATATTATCCATTAAAAATGGAGATTTAAATTAAAAAGGTTTTTGCTTGTGTTCTAGGTTCAGTGAAGTGATAAATGAATTTGCAAAGAACATATTTACAATTTTGCTATAATGAATGTACAGTAGAATTTTTATACATGGTTATCTAAATTATTTCTCTGCATATGCATGACAGAAGGTATTCCCTCCAAAATGTCAGTCTGCTTAATGAGCTGTACTTCCAGGCAGCACAATCTTGTCACCTGGCACAAGGCAGATAAGACTGACCCATAGCCCATGGGGATTGGGAGAGTGATTCTTGATGGAGTCTTATCACAGAAAGGGTCGGTCCAGTCATTGACCCAGATGGATGTCGGTTTGTGAGAGGGTCTGACGGCAGGGATTGAGGGTGAAGGAACATTTTGGGGGCAAGGAGTTTTTAGCTGGACAGAAAGTTTCTCCCTAATGTCAAATAATGCTGCTTAGAACACAGAACATCGAGCATGGAACATTACAGCACAGTACAGGCCCTTTGACCCTCAATGTTATGCCAACCTGTAAATTCCTACCAAAAAATACCCAACATTCCCTACTCCATAATCCTTTATTTTTCTAATAGTCTCTTAAATACCCCTCATGTTTCAGCCTCCACCACCACCCCTGGCAAGGGATTCCAGGCACCACAACTCTGTGTAAAAAAAAATTTGCCCTTGATGTCTCCCCTAAATTTTCCTCCCTTCACTTTGTAGAGATGCTCTGGTGTTTGCTATTCTCACCCTGGGAAAAAAGGCACTGGCTGTCCTCCTTGTTTTTGCCTTTCAGAATCTTGTAGACCTCTATCCAAACTCCTCTCCTCCTTCATTGCTCCAGAGAGAAATGTCCCAGCTCTGCTAACCTTGCCTCATAAGACTTAATGTCCAATCCAGACAAAATCCAGGTAAATCTCCTCTGGCCCCACATCCTTCCACATTCTTTCACAGCTTCCACATCCTTCTGATAATGAGATGGCCAGAACTGAACATAATACTCTTCAGTACTCTGAGCCACTTTAGTACTTTATTTCTCCTTAAAAGTGTCCTCACCATGTTTTAACCTTCCTTTTTCTGTTCTACAAATTCTAGCTTTCCAAAGCAAAACCTGGTGCGCAAATGAAATCAGATATCTGATTAATATAATTAAAATACCACCCCACATTCTGAGAGTCCTGCCCAAAAGGTTGAGGGGTTGAAGCTATTTTTCACTTGTACTTGGAATATTCCCCAATATAACCCCAACTCCTGGACCCATTCTGACTCAGTTATCCATCTTCAAAATTTCCCATGATCTGAACTTTGATGTGAACTCTCCAGGCCCAGAATGAGGCCCACCCACCATTGAGTGCAAGGTCTGACTGTCCTTTGGTTTATTGGATTGAACAGTGAAATGTTTTCAATCAACAAGTTTCTTATATTGATGGTATTAATATCTAATAGCTTATGTCAAATGTTTAATTAATGATTCAGTAAGTTTTACCTTTAACTGAACAAAGGCCAAGCATTGAACAGTTGTTTCATGTGTTACTGATTTAAGATAATTATCAAGAATTTTACAGGAAAAAAAGTTAACAATATTATTTTATAATTACACAGCAAAATATCATCTCATACTTTGGCTGCAAAGCTTGGTTTGTGATGTTGCAGAGAGATGTACGGTCACTGACTCCATCAATATGAGAGCTTTTTATTATTTTATAAGGGTCAAGAAGAATGACATTGGTCTGAAAGTAGTCATAAATCATTTTTGCTGAAACTCTGTTAAAATGTTTTTTGATATTCCCTCTGCTAGTTAAGGGATCATTATATCAACCATTTGGATGACCTTGTTGATGAACTGATTTATTTTGGTTTGCTTCATTGCACAGCAAAGGTCAAAGGTTTGGTACAGTAAATACACGCATCTTTGGAGAGAGGTATTTTCCATGATGTAGCAAGGAAGATAGCACAAAGGAGAATAGCATGGTGATGCAAATTATATTGCATCAGTTGTAATGAAAAAGAAAGTAAATTGCAAGGATAAATTCTGTGTGTCAAATACCTCCTCTGTCTTTGTTGCTTTCATGTCAAAGGTGGAGTTACATGAAACGAGATATAGAAACAGACTCATTAGTGCACAATGTTTACTGTTGCACATGCACACCAATTTACATGTTCGATAGAGCTAATGTCATATTTGGTGATGATTGAGAAATTGGCCAGGGAACCTATGGACATGATTTATCTTAATTTGACTGGGGTTTGTCCAGTCAGTAATGGACTCTATGGTGTTGTAGGTTGATCAGTGCAGATTTGGACTTTAGTAAGCAGCTAAAACTCTTTATCATCTTAAAAAAAAGAGCACACACATCATATACCCTGAGAAACAAGAAGCAATTAAAGGGTCTCTCTGGTTACTTCAATGTATTGCATTCAGCATCTCCCAAGTTCCCTTTTCAGTGGCTGACATTATGTCAGTTAATTCCATGGAGCTCCTTTCACAGATCACTGCTTTCTTTTTTAAAAAAAATCACTTTTAGTTGATGGCCAATAATTACTTGTCCTTGGAATCACTTTAGGAGTGTGGATCCATTGGACTAGCTGATTTTTTTGGCGGGGCGGGGTGGTGGGGGGGATGTGAACAAACATACAGGAGAGTGCCCTGTCCTCTTTCCTTCCTCTAACCCCACCACTTTCTCTCACCTCCACAATAACCTTTTGTGCTTTCCTTCTGTGGTTGCCATGGAGAGTGTTCTATGGGTCTGGTTTCCTTGTAAGCAGTGAGTAGCTGTGAACTCTGCAGGCAGCTGCTGTTGGGAACTGCACAGGTAAAGATGTTGCACATTATTCAGGGAGAAAAATCACCCTAATTACCTTTTACACACCAACTTTGTATTTAAATACTGACTGGGCACCAGCATTATATACATCAAATAAGGATGTATAATTACTTGGGTTCATTCTATATGGAGAAATAAGTAGAAGATTTTGAAAGAAACTTTAGATGGTTTTGTAATGGTGAAAGTTTGTTGAATATGCAGTACAATATTGCCATATCAACATAACATGAACAGAAAATATATTTGTATAAAGTAGTGAATGTAATTATAATACATTACACATGTTCAAACATTAAAATTAAGAGCCCTAATTTGCAATCCAGATAGTTGAATCTAATCAAGAATTGCCCTTCAGCAGTACCATGCAAGAAGCAACGCAGAAGCAAGTCATTGATGCTGGTATCAGCAAATGTTCAGTGTCATTGCTTTTTTTGTACAAGTGAAAGTTGATGCTGCATCTGAAGCCAATGGGCTCACAGCAGCTCCAGCAATGTGCCCCAGATTTCATCATTCCTTTGACCCTGGCAGCTCTGTGTCTGGCAGAACATTTGGCCTTAAGTCCCAGATATAGAGTAATGACACCGAACAGACAACTGGATCAGACAACTCATCAGATTAAAAAATAAGTGTTACAAAATTCAGTAATATGAAATCACTTGTAAAAACTTGTGAGGTAATGATGCCTTTGATTGTGACAAACAATGGCTGTGTATATCATATGGTTAACAGTCCTTGTAATTCTTTGTGAACCAGTTGAGCATGAAACTTGCCACTCTCTCATGCTTTACCTAAGATAACCCACTGCACTAGATAACAGCCAATGCCAATATATGTGTACCTCTGCTCTATGTGCTCCTAATCCATCTTGATAACTCTTGCTGATCCAGGAAATTACCCCAAAAGAGGACTTTGCGAACTTTGACAATAATACATATGGTTTCTTCTGAGAACTAATCCAGGCTCAAATTACAAACCACATTGCAACTCAGTGATTAAATATTACATAAACAATCCATTTGTTCATCATTAATGTTTGAAAATCAAATGTTGAGCAATGCACAATATTTTTGTCCTGGTGCCACAAAATTATGGATTTTTCTTTTTTAAAGGTTTTGTTTTAATCTTCAATTTTATATCTATTCTGCATTTATATGCATCTACCTTCATGCTCAATGGTGCATAAAATATAAAGCTGGAAAGGTGTTTCAGCACCTTAAACCAGTGGTGCAGTTGTCTAACTCTCCACTTGGAGGTGCAGGAGAACTATTTAAATTGACCAATTTCCTCCCAAGAGATGTGTTTCACTTCTGCTCTGTCCCTTTCAATGTAGTTCAAGACAGAGACAAAAACATCTTTAATTCCTTTATTACCACCAAATGATAAATAGCATTTATGCAACATAATCTTAAAATTCATAAAAAGCATGGGATAAAAAAGCCTGCCTGATTGGTACCATCCGCTACCCAAAACATTAATTTCCTTGATCGCTGGTACAGTGTACCCACACTGCAGTCATTTTCTGCGGCTTCTCTGACATTGTCCTATAAATGTGTGGCCCCCTCCAACCTAGAAGGACAAAGGCAACGGGTGCCAGGGAGCACCATCACCTGCAGGTTCCCCTCCAAACTACAGATTATTGAGACGTGAAATATATAACTATTCCTTCATCATCACTGGGCCTAAAGTCTGGATCTCCCTATCTAACAGCACTGTGGGACTGCAGAAAATGATGCTCAGCAAAACCCACTCAAAGTAATGGGGGATGAGGAATAAATGTTGGCCTTGCCACCAATGTTCTAGTCCTGAAAAAAAAATACAGTAGGGGGATATTGCATTTCTGTTTTGTTCAGGTATATTAATGAATTCTAGTTTTGCTCCCCAAAAAAAACTGCAAGAAAAAGTGAAAGAATGTGAGCTCAATACATATAGGAATTTATATTTTTTCAATAATGTTACGAGTTTATTGTTTTCACCATCCCAGTGCCATATCGATTCTTCTTTATTTTTGTTCCTTTCCATGCATTGTTTACCCCCTTAAAAGCAGCATTGGGTTTGAATAGTTTTATTCAATAGATTGGCAGATCATATGAGGTATATGCAAGGGGAACTAGAGTAAGAACATATAGTTGAAGGTATATTTGTTGTGGTGGAAGCCATTTGATTGCTGACAGAATAATCTGCAAAAATATTTAATTGATTTTTCCAGCTAGATATTTTAAAGCAATAGCTCCAAGGCTGGATATTGAAGGTGGACTAAGAAAAAAATGCTTCAGATGTAAAAGAAAGCCAAAAGTGTGTGGAACTGCATGGGTTGCCATTCAGTTGCCACGCTTAACGATTAAAGGCAGATCACCATTTCCAGCATGAACTTACAGCACAAAGTTTTGAGGAGGTGACTTGGAAAACTGATGGCAGAGTGGTAGATGTAGTTTCCATCAATTTTAGTGAGGTTTTTTTTTTTAACAAACTCCAATGTGGTGTGCTGTTCCAGAAGGTTAAGGTAGCAGCCTGGTGGAAAACTGGATCCAAAATTAGCTGGGTGATGGGAGGCAGAGGGCTTTGGCTGATGGATGATGGCTGACTGGAAATCTGCAACAGGTAATGTGCTGAGGGTGTAATTTATGTTTGTAATATGCTTAAATGACAATGTAAGGGGTATGATAAGTATGCAAACAACATAAAAATTGGTGGAGTTGTAGATGGTAGTCAAACTTGTTTAAGGCTGCAGCTTGACATTATTATAGAATGAATGACTTTGTGGCTGAGTTTGCAGATGATTCAAAGGTAGGTGGAGGAGCAGGTAATGTTGAAAAAATGGAAGCTGCCGAAAGACTTAAGAGAGATTAGGAGAATGGGCAAAGAAGTGGGAAATGAAATACAATGTATGGTCATGAATATTGATAGAAGAAATAAAGGGGCAGGCCATTTTCTAAATGGGGTAAACTTGCAGTTGATGACGAAGAAGCCAAATGCAATGCTGGCATTCATTTCAAGATAAATAGAATAGAAGAGCAGCGATGTGATATTGGGCTCTGTCAGGCACTGGTGAGGCCTCACTTGGTGCATTGTGAGCAGTTTTGGTCTCCTCATTTGAGAGGAGGTTCCCAAGGATGATTTTGTGAATGAAACGGTTATTATATTAAGAATATTTGTTAGCTCTTGGCTTGTACTCATTGCACTTAAGGTGAATCAAAGGGATTTCATTGAAACATTTTGAATATTGAAAGGCATGGAGAGAGTAAATGTAGAAAAAAAAAGTTCCCATGATTGGAAAGGAATTGAGGACAAGAGGGCACAAGTTTAAGATTGAAGGGCATCGACTTAGAACAGAGATGTGGAGAAATTTCTTTAGCTAGATGGTGGTAAATTTGTTGAATTTGTTGCCACAGGCATTGAAGGGTATAGGGAGAAGATTAGGGCATGGGGCTGAGTGGAGCAGACTCGATGGGCTGAATAGTCTATTTCTGTTCCAATGTCATGGATTTATAGATCAGATTGTAAATGGAATTTAGCCCAGACAATTGTGAGATGATCCACTTTGGGAGATCATATTTTCATGGGGTATATGGAGTAAATGAGAGGGATCTGAGGAGTATTGAAGTACATAGGAGTATAGGGTAGCAAAAAGGCATTTGATGCAATTGCCCTATAGGACGAGGCCTTTAGTATAAGAGATTGGATATTAGTTGTTGCACAAAACATTGGTTAGACCACACTTAAAATGTTATGTACAGATCTGACCACCCCACTACTGAAAGGATATGGTAGCAGTAAAGAAAATGCTGAAGAGGTTGACTAGGATGTCACCTGGTATGAATGGCTGTAATCATAAAGAGAGCCTGCAATGGTTGGGTTTATACTCACTGGAACATAAAAAGCTGAAGGGTGACCTTATAGAGGTTTATGAACTTTTGCCCAAGGCAGGGAGCCGAGAACAAAATGGCACAAGTTTAAGGTGAGAGGGGTGAAATTTGAAGGAGATCGGAGCGGTATATTTTTCACACAGAAGGTGGTGAATATCTGGAATGAGCTCCCATTGGAGTTGATGGAGGCATATATAATATATTTTAAGAGCATTTGAGCAGGTGCTTGAATGGGAATGGCAGAGAGGAATTATAGGCTTAATGCAAGGAATTGGGATTAGTGTAAACAGGCATCAGAGTTTGGCATGGACAGGAAGGCAAAGAGGACCCATTTCTATGATTCTATTCGAAAAGAGGTTGTTTTCTAAGTGCCTCCATCTTACCAATAATAGGACCTCACCTTATCATTGCAAGATCAGCAGTAATTAAGATCACATACTGAGCTATGTCTTGTGATTATTAAAATCGTAACCTTCCACCCTTGGTGTATAGAACACATTTTGTGTTACGTAAGCTTAACCTAACTGGCAGCTGGTGCCAGTATGGCTTTGTCATTACAATAATGAAATATGGGTAGAACAACGAGGCAACTTTACAACAAAGCTAGTTTAGGAATAAGCAAGTCAGTAACTTTATTTTTACTGGAAACCCAAATTCTGATTGCCCAAGAAGTAATGCATTTTCTAATGACCAATTATATTGTGATACATTAGTAGTTCAAGCACAATGGCAGTATTGACAACTGGAAAATGCCAGTCTTGCAGCTGATGTGGTTATTGTGCACAATACTATTGATTAATTTAAGAGGTTCAAGGTGAATCAAGTTCAGTGAAGTACATTTTGTAAATAAACATTGATAGAATGATACATGATTTTAGAGAGTTAATTTGCTATAACAATACTGGATACTTGTAATCTTGCTGGAGAAAGGTTTAGCAAAGCAAATTACTAGACTAAAAAATATTCTGTGACATACAAGGCATGTTAAAGGCAGCACCTTGGTTTCTATGGGGTTCTCAGCACCATTATTCCATTTCAGGTAAGAACCCTAAGGACTTTCCGCTGGTAGCTTCAAAATGTCAGGGCTGAGGGTGGAGATGAGTTTGACAGGACTTTGGGAGAAAGGTTAGAGTAGGAGGTGTAGAAAATCAAATCTTGAGCTGAGGGTTGGTCAGGACATTCGGCAAAGGTGTTCATGAGTTTTAGGGTTGGCTTGGAATAGTCTGGGGTAAGCGCGGGAGGGAATGCTTGAACTTTGTGGGTCATGGCAGAATATTAAGGATCAAAGTTGTGAAATGGGGTGAGCTTTCGAGATGATTTGGGTTTGAATGGGGGGGGGGGGAGAAGGTCGCCGATAGAGGGAGGAGAAACAATTAGCCCAGGGAAGATCTACTGGGACCAATGCCTGAGGAGGGCGCACAAAATCAGTGAACTGGTGCGGACTTGAAAGGCCAACATGGCCTGTTTCCACTCCGTAAATGGTTACATGGTTATATGGTTATGGTTATATGGTTTAAATCTGGGAGGGGGGCATGGAGATGTTTGAGACCAATTTGGGCAAATGATTGGGTGCTTGAAGAGCATCAGCAGCAAGAGAAGGGATGGGGGTGGAATCAGAATCAGAATTTATTGTCAGGAATATGCCACAAAATATTTTGTTTTGCTGCAGCATCATAGTGCAAACATTTATATAAACACCTTACAGAATAAATAAAAATAGTGCAAGCAAAAGAAAAAAAGACAAAGTGAGGCAGTGTCTGTGGATCATTGATCATTCAGGAATCTGATGTCTGCAGGTAAGAAGCCATCCTTGTGCTGCTGAGTGCTCGTCTTCAGGCTCCTGTACCTTTTCCCCGAGGGTAGCAGAGTGAAGGGGGGATGGCCTGGGTGGTGGGGGGCCTTGAAGATAGATGCTACTTTCTTAAGACATCACCTCTTTTAGATACCCTCAATGGAGTGAAGACTGGCGCATCTGATGTGGCAGACTGAATTAACAAACCTCGAGTCCTTAGCATTGTCAGACAGTGTTGCAACCAGCCAGAATGCTCTCCACTGTACACCTGTGGAAACTTTAGAGAGTCTTCAGTGGCGTACTGAATCTCCTCAAACTCCTCACAAAGTATATCCGCTGGTGAACCTTCTTCATGATTTCATTGACTCCAGGACAGATCTTCGGAGATGGTAACACACAGGAATTTGAGGTTCTTGACTACTGCTGTAAGAAGAAATTTGAGGGGACAAACCTGACAGAAAATCAGATTTAGTGGTTGTAAGTCAGGTCAGTTTGGCTTCTTTTAAATAATGCCAAAGCAAATCATATTCTGGTAAAAGAACTGTTATTTCGTTTCACTGAAATTGCTTCCCCACCATGGCAACATAACTGTCACTTATTGTCTGTATCTGTGCAGTGAAGCCAGATTGATCTGGGAGCTATCATTATCTTGTCAAAATTTAGATACTGTAGTAATGGACAGTGCTGGAAATTAAGCTTAACAAGATGGCATGATTTTTGACAAGCTAGTTCAGAAACCTGAGGTGGGAAAGCAATTTCCTCTTCAAACAAATCCAGGTAGGTGTGCGTGGAAATTAACTTTATCTCAGAGAACGCTTGCATGGGCAGTAAATGCTGGTTCTTCAATCAAACCTGTCTTTGTCCCTCATCTGCATGAACACATACTCCAAACCAAAACTCAGTATTGCCTATTACCAGGAGGATTTCCCATACTGCATTCACATTGCAGCTGAGGGATCCTCAGCAGTATTAGAAGACATTAAAGGGGAAGTTGAACAATCTAAAACTCACCTGTGATGCTGATGACAAGTAATAATTCAAGAAGAGATTATTAATATAGATATGTAAAATATTATCTAGAAAGAAAACACAATATTAACGTGTCAATCACACCTTTAAAATTCAAAACCCTGAAGGTCAGAGCAGGAAATCCCAGTATTGTATAATTAAGTGAACACATGAAAAAGAAGAATGATTGCCGGATAATAAAACATAGAATTCTACTGCAAGTGGTTCCTTCCAGTCCTTTGTGACAAAATTCAATACTTTAAATAAACTGATACGGAGAATACAAAATGATGGCACCTGAAGGGCAATAATTCTTGAATGTGACTAAGATATCATGGGGACCTGCTGTTCATCGAAAATAGTTTGGAAGGGGATTTTTGATTTAGGACATCTTAATTCATGGGAGGTGAAAGGATAATAGAGAGGAAGGATGTCGGGAAAGTATTTCAAAAGGTGGTTGAGGTCTATTCTATTTGAATTTTATATTATCACCTGAAACATATTTGAATGACAGCTTAAGTTTACGACATTAATGAGAATTATTGATGAACGTGGAGTGTTGTCAAGTACCAGGATCCGAGAAGACTGGAACTATTCAGTTTGGCATAGTTGCTGCTTTGTACTGATGAAAGATTGTCAACCTGAAGAATAAGTCAGGTTGTCTAAATGAGGTTGCCTTAGCTGTTGAGTATTAGCAGCCCTTGTGATTTTTATTTCATATTTCCACCATTCCTAGTATTTTGCTTTATTTATTTTTAGCCCACTAACTCCTGGATGATCTTGTCCCTGGATGCGTTTCATTCAGATTTCAGATTTATTATTAGAATAGATTTTCATTTTCTCTTTCAAAAGAAGATGCATTTCTTTGAATACAGGACATGCTTTTTTGTTTGTCTTTGGAATATATATGTCTTAACTATTGTAATTATGTGTTCAGACAAACTCAAATATAATTTAATTTAAAAATAGAGTTGCTAATAAGTTCATGCAGTTTCATTAATTAGTTCAATGGCCAATTTCCTCATTTTTCATTATTCTATCATTCATTGATAGAATATAGATACTGTTGACCCAATGCCCATCTCTAAATACCTTAGATTTTTTGAATTTCTTTTCATAAATATAGATATAAAAATGTTCCATTTTCAAAATATATAAATGTAAATATCTATTTATATAACTTTTTTTCTTACAAAACAAACCAAAACCCTTTCTCCCTCCCCATTCACAGGACACTGTTGCAGCTTACAATTGGGTGTAAAAAAGAAAGTCTTCATTGGGTAGGTCATTTATAATTTTATAATAGTAGTGTAGCATTCACACTATGCGAGTGTGGAAAAGAATGACATGTACACCAAAGCCTTGGAAAACAAGACTGGTTTATTGCTCTGGCCATTGCGCTTATATGGGCCCCATGTGCTGATGTCAGTGCCCTGAGTCATCAAAGCGCTGGCCTGGAATTAGCCGGCTTTCCCACCAGAGTTCCCCATCTTCCTGCCATGCGGAGGTCACCCCAGGTCCACATAGTCTCCACGTTTGTCAGCCATTTTGTCGCCAGTCCATGTCTCCGCGTGCAGGCCACTACACAACCCGCCCCCCCCCCCCAGAACTGGTGACTGGGCCATTGTTTCGGGGGGGGGGGGGTTGTGTAGTGGCCCGCACGCAGAGACATGGACTGGCCACAAGTTGTCTCAGGTGGGCAGCGTGGTCTTTGCGTCTGCGTCTAACGATGAGGATATTGTGGAAATAGATGAATGCAAATGGGAGGTCCCGGCCCACTGCATCCATCAGCTGCTGAAAAGTTTGTGACACATTCTTTAGACGAAGGGCATGGGGAGAAATTCAAACAAGCCAAAGGGGTTATGATTGCAGGCTTGGGGATGTCCTGGGGGTGAACTGGGATTTGGTGGTACCCTCGGATGAGGTCCACCTTGGAGAACATCCATGTCCCGAGGAGGTAGGTAGCAAATTCTTGGATGTGGAGCATGGGATATCTGTTGGGCATGGTGGCCTCTCTGAGGTGGCCACATGGTCATCAACCCCCTGCTGATTTGGGCACCATGTGGAGTGGGGTAGGCCCATCTCCTCCATTTTCTTAAACACCTCCTTCGCCAGGCTGAGCTTCTTGGGAGGAAATCGGCACATCCTGGTGTGGAGTGGGGGGCCCTCAGACAAAATATGGTGCCTTACCCTGTGCTTTGGCTTGGGAGAATGGTGGTGCCACTATTGAGGGGAACTCCACCAGAATGCAGGCGAATTCATTGTTTGAGAGTGTTACAGAGTCCAGCTGGGGGGTGGGTGGGGGGAGGGGGTGGCATGATGGGTAGCTTTGCTTCCCCCAGAGGCAGAATCTGAAAAATTCTGGTGTGCACCAAGTGCTGTCCCTTGAGGTCGACAAGCAAGCAACGGGCTTGAAGGAAGTTGGCCTCCAGGGGTGGTTGCACCACTGTCGCAAGGGTGAAAGTGGCTGTTTCCAAAATGAAGGGGAATAGTGCGGGTCACAAAATTCTGAATGGGGGAGCTGTGTGCTGCTCTCAGTGCTGGGTTCTGCTTGTCGCTGCGGGTGTTGAGGTCTGTGTGGTGTGGGTGGGGGAGGTAGGATGCTTATCTCAGCACCAGTGTTGACCAGGAAATGCCTGCTTGACAAAGAGTCCCAGACATAGGGGAGGCTTTCATGTGTGCCAACCGCTACAGCTATCAATGATGGTTGACCAGGGTGTTTCCTGGAAACCTGCAGGGTTGATGGCATCAACGGGTCTCCACACCCCATCACTGATGATAGTAGCATAGCTGTCCTGGGGTATTAACTTGCCTCTCCGCTGGTCTTGATCTCGCTGGGGCTTGCTGATGTAATCTATGATGGTGCTGGTGTCCTTCTTTGCTCTCCAGAGCATGTCCACCCAGGCTATGACCCTTGGAGGATTGCTGAAGTCCTCGTCCTTGACCAAGAATTGGATATCCTCGGGCAGCTGATCCAGAAAGATTTGCTCAACGAGCAAGCAAGGCTTGTGGCCCTCTGTTAAAATGATCATCTTGCTCATTAGGGCAGACGGCTCCTTGTTCCCCAATCCTGTCCTTATGCAGTACTTTGGTGGTGTGCTCACGCAGGGAGAGCCCAAAAGTGCAGGTTAATAGCTCTTTGAGGGCCATGTGTTTGCCTTGCCCCCAAGGCCAAGGTAGGAATTCTACAATCCTTGCTGTTGTGTTCAGACAACATAGAAGTAGTGGGTGTTGTCGTCGGTGATGTGCTGAAGCTGGAACTGAGCTTCTGCCTGCTCGAGTCACACGTGTGGCTGCAACACAAAACATTGGCAGCCTGAAAGAGACTGCATGGATGGTCCTGGCTTTGCTTGATCCATCATCTTCGGGTCCAACTACCGATTGGACCTATCAGGGTCACCAATGTAACGTTCGCACTACATGAGCGTGGAGAAAAATGACACACACACACAGAAACCACAGCCTTGGAAAGCAAGACTGGTTTATTGCTCTGGCCGCTGGGCTTATATGGGGCCCAGGCGCTAATGTCAGGGCCCTGTGTCATTGGACCTCCAGCCTGGGATTGGCTGGCATTCCCACCAGGGTTCCCCATCTTCCTGCTGTGTGGAGCTCACCTGGGATGATGGCTGGCGTCATCCCCAGGTACACATGGCTGCTGTGTTCATCAGCCATTTTGTGGGCCAGTCAGTCTCTTTTTATATTGGGCCCCTATATAGTCCAAATATGGTTGCCATATTTTAAAAAATATGTCATATTTGTTCTTTAGATTGTATGTGATTTTTTTTCCATAGGTATACAACTGTTCATCTCTGTCTTACATCGTGCTATCTGTAGAGGGGAGTTGGATTTCCAAGTAATTGCAAAACATTTCTTAGCCACAGCTAAAGGTATTTTAACAAATGTAATTCAAAATTTAGTTAGTTTATTACTTATTTCAATAAAATTGCCCAAAAGATACAGTGCCAAGGCCACCCCTGCTTTCCTTGTTAGTATTTCAGAAATATCCTGCCAGTATTCACACATGGCCAGGTGGCACATTCATACTTTCCTATTTCTATTCCACACCTAAGACACATCTCTGATATTTCTAATTTTAATTTATGAAATTTCTTTGGTGTGCAGAAAATTATAATCCTGGCTTTACACTTTCATTTTGGAGAGCAAAGTACATCTTAGATATAAATTTAGGTGTGTTCCCCAGCCAAATTATTTGTTCCATCTCACTAATTTCAGGTGGGGCCAAATTTGGTCCCCACCTTTCTTCTAAGAATGATCTTACCTGGAGTAAACAGAAGAATGTCATAAGAGATCCTTCCTTACAAAACAATCATCAACGTGTCTTATTCCTTTGTCATACCATGAATTCAATATTTTGTTACCCAGATTCATAGGCAGTCCTACATTTTTACATAATGGTATCCTCAGTGATGTTCCTACTTTTTTCCCTGATGAATTCATTTATTTCTTGCTATTTTCTAATCATGTGTATTAATATGGGATTATTGTTTTTTTTTGTGTTATTGACTTATTCCACTTATAAATAAAATACTTCATTGACTCCTCTTTTATTGAATTCAATCCCATTCGAATCCACAAAGGCGGACTTCCTCAAAGATGGTAGAAATCTTGCTTGAGCTGATAGATAAATCTGGAAGTCTAATTCCTCCCAATTTATTGTCCCAAGTTAATTTTTCCATTGCATTTCTTGGTAGTTCCTTATTCCATAGGAATCGTCTTTTACATTTATGTAATAATTTAAAGAAAGTTTTAGTTAGTGCAAAAGGCAATGATTGAAAGAGATACTGTAGTCTTGCTATAACCTTCATTTTTTACACCATTTACCCTTCCTGTTAATGTAATTGGCAGATCCTTCCATTTCTGTAAAACTTTTTCTATTTTTTTCTAGTAAGGAATATAATTAAGTTTATATAAATTCTGTAAATTATTATCTGACATTATTCCTAAGTATTTTATTCCATCTTCTATTTAAATCTACTGCCTTTTTGGTATCTTTCATAATCAAAGTTCTGCAATGGCATTATCTCACTTTTATCCATATTCATTTTATATCCTGATGTCTTTCATATTTTTCTAATATTGTTTGCAATTTTATCAGTGACTCAGGTGTGTCAGACTTGTACATCATCAGCAAATAAACTAATTTTATGTTCTTCCTGTCTAATTTTGAAGCCCTTAATATCTGGATCTCTTCTTTTAGTCTCTGCCAAAGTTTCAATAGCTAGAAGAAATGGTCCTGGTGGTAGATGATACTCCTGTTTACTCAATCTACTCAAGGAAAAAATGGATGACATTTGGTTATTAGTTATAATTTTAGCTTGTTGTTTATGATAGTTTTTATCCAATTTATAAATTTTCCACCTTTTTATATAAGAAAGACCATTCCAGTTAGTCGAATGCCTTTTCTGCATCTAAAGAAATGATTATGTTTGGATTCGACTTTGATTTTGCCATATGTATTATATTGAATAATTTACCTAGACTATTTGAAGAACGTCTTCCTTTAACAAATCCCACCTGATCTGGATATATTAATGTTGGTGAATATTCACCCAATCTATGAGCTAATGCCTTTTGTGGAATTTCAGAAGTGTTATGGGTCTGTCTGATCAAGATTTTAGTGGGTCTCTACCTTTTTTCAGTAGCGCTTTAATTATAGCAGTTGAAAAAGCCTCTGGGAGGGTCTGGGTCTCTTCTGCCTGATCTAACACATCCATCAACAGAGGCATCAACATATCTTTAAATTGTCTATAGAACTCAGGAGGGAACCCATCTTCCCCCGGAGACTTACTAGCTTGTAAAATACCGAAAGTTTTCTCTGTTTCTTCCCTTGCAAAAGGTCCATCTAAGTAATCTTTTTCTTTTTCTTCTAGTTTAGAAAGTTCAACATTTGTTTAAAAATTCTTCCATCTCGTTTTCATCTCCTACTATATTTATAGAGTTTCATATAGTATTGTGTAAACATTATTTATTTATTTTTGATTACATGTTATATGTCTGTTTCTGTTTCTATTGCATTTATCATTCTGGATGATTCTTCTGCTTTAACCTTCCAAGATAACACTTCACGTACCCGTTCTCCTAGTTCATAATATTTTTGTTTAGTTTTGAGTATCTTTTTTTTGTTCTATATGTTTGTAGTGTATTATATTGTAGTTTTTATAATATCTCTTCTATTATTATTGGTATATTTTTATTAATTAAAATTTCTTCACCTCTTGCCTTTGATCCTAATGAAGACAATATTACTTGATCCACCCCTCCTCTTTTAAATTTTGCGTGTTCAAATTTGGTAAGGCGTGTTTCTTGTAAAACGACTATACCTATATCTGCCTTTAATATTTTTTTAGGTATGCCAAGAACCTTTTTCTCTCCTGACTTTCCCGTTAATTCTATTAACATTAAAACTATTAAATTTTAATTTTCTATCCATATTCTCTTTAAAACAATATTTTTTAATAGTAAAATCTCTTTGACTCTTTAAATAGTAAAGTGATCCTTCCCTTTTAAGAAAAACGCACAGTGTTCCTGCCCTGACATGTACGTAAAGCCCCGAAAGATAGCGAAAAAAGCCCGCGGAATCTCTCGAGGAAGAATTCCTCCTTTTAGTATCATTTTTTAAAAATTACTCCTTTCCAGGTGCCATTCGCCTCCTTCGACCAGAGTCTCCACCCTGCTACTACTTTTCCCAGATTTCTTTCCATTTTACTGAGAGCACACTTTTAAACAATAAATACAAGACGGTTCAACAAGAATAAAAAAATTAAATAAAACTTTTACCATTATTACTTAGTTCCATAATAAATATTTTCATAATTTTCTGCCTCAGCAACATCAATAATTTTTTTACAAACTTCACAGAAAAACTTCCATCTTGTTCTTGGACTTGAAAAATCACCGGTTCCCTTCTGCAACTTTGACCCTCAAAGTCATGGGAGATATCACTGAATATTTAAAATTTTTGAGCACGTAATTGCCTTTTGACATCTTCAAATTCTTTTCTTTCTTTAATCAAGGTCAGGCTAAAGTATTGAAAAATTAGTACCTTTTCACAATCAACCATTATTCTGCTTAGAGTAATTATATGCTGCACCCAGAATTATCACCCATTCTTAGTAGCTCAAAAGTCTCACCAGAACTGGTCTTTGTCTCTGATCGCCAGCTCTTCTGGGTCTGTGTTCAGTGAGCTCTCTCGATATGCAGTTTTTCTCCAAAATGGACTTCTCCCAACACTCGTGGGATCCAATTTTGTAATAGGTTCACCGGGTCTCTTCTCGATTCCTTCCTTTAGTCCAATAATTCGGACATTGTTCTGTTGACTGAAGTTCTCCATATGATCAATTTTTTTCTTGTATATCTGACTCCCATTCTTTGGATTTTTGTTCCAGAGCCTCAAGTTTTTCATGCGTTTTCGTCAATTCCATCTCTGCTCAACCCATTCTCTCCATCAGGTCTTCAATAATCTCTTTTATTTCGGTCATTTTCTCCATTTTACCTTTTTTTACAAACTTAACAGAAAATCTTGCAGCTTGTTCTTGGTCTTGAAAAATCACCGATTCCCATCACCATTTCAACACTTATGAATCGGTTACTCAAATTCTCCATTTTTTCCTGGATGATGCTCAGTTCTTGACTCGACTCCCCAGTTTTACCTGGTTCTGCCAGTCCTATTGCCATTTTTGCACCACTTCCTTTTGAACTTTCACCTGAAGTTCTCATTTGAATAGAAACTTCTTCAGTCTTGGTTCTCAGCTGTCTTGGCTTCTTTGTATTAACTTTATCCATTTCGATAAAGAAAATCTTGATTTTAAAGTTTTAACTGTCTATTTAGCTCTCTTCATAGAAAGTTCAATGAAGACACGTCTATCTAGGACCTTCGCATGGCCAATCCCCCTCTAATTACCTTTGTAAGGGTGCTGGTGACCTCTGAAGCATCTGTGGTCGAGATACTGTAACAATCTTGCGTATGGAGTTCCAGGATTTAGACCCAATAACAATGAAGGAATGTTGCCAGATTTACAAGCTAATATAATTTATCACACTGTAGGGCATGTGCCTTCTTGTCCATAGAGTAGCAAATGTTGTAGGTTTTGTATGTGCTCTCAAAAGAATCTTTGTGAGTTGCTGCAATGAATTTTATAGCCATAGTATGCCATTGTTGGAGGGCTTGAAAGTTTAGAGTGGTGGATAGTTTCTAAGCAAGCGAACAGTTGATAATGTTGAGTTTCTTGTGTCTTGGAGCTGCAATCATCCAGGCAAATCGTGGAAACCTAGTCTCTGACTCATTCTTATGAGGCTTGTCTGTTTAATATTTAATTTAATTTAGAGATACAGCAAAGTAACAGGCCCTACTGGCGCACGAGCCCACACCACCCAAGTACATCTACTAACCCTGTATGTCTTTGGAATGTGGGAGGAAACCGGATCACCCAGAGGAAACCCACACAGACATGGCGAACCGGGTTGCTGGCACTGTAACTGTGTTCGCCACTATACCTGACCGTGGTGCCCTACTTCACTAACTGTCCTGCCCTTTACATTAAATGTGCCGACTTACTAACCATTTCTGCTTGCACATTATTGAATAAACATATGGCCATACATGATTGTACTCCTGTATACTCTCTTGGCAGTTTACAAGTGCAGGTGTTAGTACTGTGGCTACACACTGATCCTAGCAGTAAATGCTGTCTGTGTGGATTTTGGATATTCTCACTGCGACCACAGGTTTTTGCCCAGAAACATTGTTTTCTAGGTTAATTGGTTACTGTTAATTACATCTAGTGCAAATGATAATGGGAGACTCGAGAGTGATTGGCATGAGATTGTGGGGGAATGGGGTTAAGGGAATTGGTGGAGATATGAGAGGAAAAAATGGGAATTGGTGTAAATGAATGCTTGATTGGGATCCAGTGAGCCACAGAGCTTGGTTCTATGTTGTATGACTCTGTTTCTTAATACTCTCCTGAGCAAACCATAGTTGGTCCCCTGGCTTGATAGTACATTGGAACCCACTTGTCATTACTGACAAAGGTTGATTGGGAGCATCTACTTAAAAGTAAGCTCACATCTGCTCAGTGGTAAATATTCAAAGGTGAAGTCACAGCAGTTCAAAGATGACACATTACTTCAAAGGCAAAAGCCAGGGGTCCCCATTCAGTGTTCACTACTTCCAATTCAACTATGAAAGATGCAAGAGCAGCAGGTAGATTAGTGTGGCAGAGGTCTGTTACAGGCCAAGAGGACCCCAAAACCCAGCAGCAATAGAAATTCACCAAGACAAATGGTTACTTAAACAAAAGTCATTTGTAATTTCCTTTAAACATAAACAAAGATCAAACTTTCTTATTACTATTAACTGAACCTAACTTAACCCCCTTCTAATTCTAAGTGCACGTGTATGTAATATGTATAAGTTCAGAAGCGTTCTTTGATTCACAGTCCAATATCACTTCTCACTCTTCCAAGTTCATTGGTATCAGGCAATTCTTATACTGTGCACAGAATTTAACATTTATGAATTTTCACCAAGCTCTGGTACTTAAATGGTTATCACTCAGGAAGGTTCTTGTCAGTTTCAGAGAGAGATCCGTTGCTCGATGAACACGCACAAACCGATTTCCTCCTATAGGCCACTTCAGTGTCTTGCTGAAGAAACTTGCTCCAACAGGGTTTTCCAAATGATAACCTCTTCTTCTGCAGATCACCACAGAGTTTCTTTTGTTTCCCTTATTTCAGGTGAAACACTCTTGTACGGACCACAAGGGTTTTCAACAGGCTGAACTCAGAACTCACAACCCATCTTCAAAATCGGGTTTTTAAACAAGCTGCCAGCTTTCACCTCCTTATGAAATCCTTTAGCAAAGCAGTTTTTATTGTCCCTACAAAGGCCCTGGGCCCAGAGTGTCTTGCATTGTGAATGAGATCTGTTTTGTGAAGTGTTTGTGTTTGTTTGTGACCTACACTCTAACCCCTCCCCCCACAATCTATCTCCTTCTATCTATATACAATATAAAATATGATATAATCTGTCACAGGTCAAATAGGTTTAACCTTCTTGTTGATCCACTCACCGCTTCTCTCAGACCTAACCTGGCCATTGCATCTTTCGGAACACAGCACTTTTGGGCCATCCTTAGTGACGGACATTGAAATCTCTCACTATGTTTTTAGATTAAAAACAGGAGAGGGTGTAAAGAAAGGGTCCAAATGAAAGTGCCAAATGCACATATCAATATTTTTTCCTTTGTATGCAAATATTCAGCAAGATTCCTGCTGTCTCACTAATCATGCATATTTGTCAGAGTGTGTTTTAACAGCATACAGCAATGGAAGCTTTTAAATTTTGTGACAAACTATTGCAAAAAAAAGACATTCAAAAACATAGAATATATTGTAACAGGAGCAGATCATTTGTCCCCTTATGTCTGTTCCATCAAATGGCAATGTAATGCAGGCTTCAGTGATGATAAATTTGCAGGAAAAGTAGAATTAAAACCCAGGAAATTAACTTCCTGTGGCACCACAGCACATTGTAAACAAAATGATTGCATCAAATCACAATATCAGCTTAAACACAGTCAATGAAAACTTTTTAAAATAAAATTGAATTTCTGTGAATATTGGAATCCTGAAATAAAAATAAATTCTGGAAAGATTCAGCAAGTTTTGGTAACATCTATGGCGAGAGTATAAAGGAAAATGTTTTGGATTACCTACCTTTCATCTGAAGAGAAATAATTGGGGATAACAGATTTTATACAGAAAGGGGGAGAGAGGAGAAAAGGTTTGTAATTTGGAGGAAAACTAGAATGGTTTAATGACAAAAAAATTGATGGTGCCTGTCACATTTGTGGCCCGAAATGTGAAGTTAATAAAACATTAAACACAAGTTTTATCAGGTAAACTTCTCCGTTGTCTTTATTCTCCAGTTTCCTTTGTTCTCCTGCTTGTGTTCTTATCTCTCCCTCATACCACGTGACTTCCGGTACATCTCATACATATTCATTATCATGACATCCCTCCTTTAATCAGAAATAAACTTTACCTTCACTTACCAATATCCCTCGGAAACATATAAACATCGTAACTAATGGTAATACTATAACTCAACTACATAAAATTTACTTCCTACAGCACTCATACATGCACTTTATGATATAAGATTAAATACTGTCCCAAAGTTCTTATTAAAACTATGGCACAAAGTCTTCGTATCGTTTGGGCGCTTTCCGGTTTCGTTTCGGCCTGCCTGCGATATTGTCGTCGCTTCTCGGTTGTTCACTCTCAGCGTTGGAAATACTGCTCGCCATGGCTTCAGGTGTTTCTGGCACTCTAGTCACTTCATCAGGAGTGCTGGTAACTGCCTCTGGAACATCATCAGGTCTCTCAGTTTCAGCATCTCGTATTGGCCTTTCAACCTCTTCGCTCGATGTATCTCTGGACTGGTACCTTTTTACACCTGATACGTTTCTCTTATACAGGACTCCAGTTGGAGACTTGACTGTCACCATACTGCCACTTCTGGATACGACAGTATAGGGTTGATGGTAATAAGGTGTGTCTAGCTTACCACCAGTTTCATGCCTCACTAGAACATTATCTCCTGGCATGATGTCTGAGTACTTGGCTCCACATTTCGAATCTGTGTACAGCTTTGCTGCACCTTTCTTTTCAGCATCGTGGTCCCTCATCTCCCGGTCGTCTCGGATTTCCTTTATTTCTGGCATTTTTGTGCGGATTTTTCTCCCAAAAAATGCTTCTGCAGGACTTTTTCCAGTGGTTGCATGAGGCGTTGCTCGATAGACAGCCACATAAGATAGCAATGCTTCTCGCCAATTTTGTCCTTCTGCGTGTGCAATTCTCAATCGTTTTTCAATGGACTGATTTTGTCTCTCTACTTCTCCATTGGCTTGCGGCCATTTCGGAGTTACTTTATGATGGTGGATACCTGTGGTCCTCATGTATTCCGCAAATGTCTCTGAAATGAATTGTGGACCATTGTCAGAGTATAATGTAACAGGTAATCCATATCTTGCGAATATCTCTGCTAACACTTGTATTGTTTTTTCAGTGGTTGTGGACTTCAACACCACGTACTCATAGTATCTGCTGTAGTAATCTATCACTACCATAATTGATTCACCCGTCGGTAAGGGTCCAAGAAAATCAACAGCCACGTCGATCCATGGTCCTGTCGGGAGTAGCGTACTCCGGATCGGTTCTGGCGGATTACTCCTACTTGTGATTTGACATCCGTGACAATTTTTAACAAATTTCTCTGCGTCTTTATCACAACCTGGCCACCAAACCTTGGTCCTGAGGTTTTGCTTGGTACCAACAATGCCTTGGTGTCCTTCATGCGCTAAGGATACGATCTTTGGTCTCAATCTTTGTGGTATCACCAATCTGCAACCTCTTAATATACACTGTCCAATGCAACAAAGTTCGTCTCTAATGGGAATGTAAGCCTTGTGAGTACACTTGTCCCATTGTCCACTCTGTATGCATTCTCTTACTTCCATGAGTTCTGGATCACGTTCGGATTCTCTCTCGACTTCCTTCGTAGTCACAGCTTTCGGTGTCGACTCAATAGCTACGAAGTGTACAAAGCTCTCTGTTTCTGTTCCCAATTCTGACTTGGATTGTGGACCACCATCCTTCACCAATCTGGACAGCGGATCAGCAATGTTTGCTTTCCCTGCAATGTGGATTACTTTATATTTGTAGGGTTGTAGTCTGAGTACCCATCTCTCTATTCTGGCACATGGTTTGGATCTAGGTGCATAGATCACCTCTAATGGCTTATGATCTGTGATGAGTTCAAATTCAATACCGTATAAATATGCATGGAACCTCTCACAGGCCCATACAAGTCCGAGTGCTTCTTTTTCTGTCTGAGAGTATCTTCTTTCCACATCTGATAATGATCTGCTGGCATAGGCAATGATTCTCGGTCCTCCATCATGCATCTGGACCAACACGGCTCCTAAACCAACCGGGCTGGCATCCGCTATGACTTTGGTTGATGCCGCCGGATCGTAATATCCAAGAGTTTTTGCATCTGTCAGGCTTTGCTTCAGCGCTGTGAACGCTTTCTTCTGCTCAGATCCAAAATGAAATGGTACTCCTTTCCTAGTTAGTTTCCTTAGTGGTTCTGCCACTGTAGCGAAATTAGGAATGAACTTTGCACAAAAATTGACCAATCCCAGGAAACTCCTCACCTCTGTTGCGTTCTGAGGTGCACGTGCCTCTTCTATAGCTTTCACCTTGGTGAAAGCTATAGTCCTTTCCGTGTAAGTCTGTGTCCCATAAAGTCCATTTCTGACACACCGAACTGGCACTTGTTTCCATTCACGGTAAGGCCTGCCTCCTGTAGTCTAGATAGTACATGCCTCAACCGTTTGTCATGCTCTTCCTTCGTTGGTGCATTGTCTATGATGTCGTCAGAAATGTTGGCAACTCCAGGAATGCCTTGAATCACTCGATGGATTTCATACTGGTAGATCTCCGAAGCTGCATTAATTCCAAATGATAGTCTCTTGTAACGATACAATCCACAGTGAGTCATAAATGTTGTCACATCTCGGGAACCTGGATCCAGCTCTAATTGATAATAGCCCCACTTCAGATCAATTTTTGAGAATGCCTCGCTGGTAGTTAGTTCTTGAAGTATTTCCTCCACTGTTGGTATAGGGTGTCGTTCTCTAATTATACCTTCATTGGCCATTCTCATATCAACACATAGTCTTATGTTACCCTTTGGTTTGGGCACAATCACTATGGGACTGACCCATTGTGTCGAATGTTCCACCGGTTCAATAATGTCTTGTTCGATCAATTCTTTAATTTTGGCTTCGACTTTCCCACGAAGTCCAAACGGAGTTCTGCGCACTGGTTGCGCCTTGGGTTTGACCGTTTCATCTACCGCTAGCTTCAATTGTCGACCTTTCAGCTTTCCTACTCCTTGGAAGACTGCGGGGAATTCTTGCTTCATATCCTCGTATGACTGAATTGAATTGACACAAGCTCCAATATGAAGTATTGCCAGGTCTTGCTCTGTGCTTCTACTCAGCAATGGTTCTCCCCTCTCTTCTATGACCATAAACTCTGCTTCGGTGTACTTATCTCCAGCTTCAACAGTTGCAGTAAAACATCCAATGGTCTGCAATGGCTTGGTTGCTGTGTATGGATACAGTTTCTTGGAACACTTCTTTGAGGTACAGATGATCTTTTTCCTTTTCAACTTCTCCCATAAATGTCGATCAATCACATTACTGTCACTGCCTGAGTCTACAATGACCTGAACTGTCACTCCACCAATGATCACTGGGACCTTCTCATGATGTACTTCATTCAACGTAAATTGGTAACAACTCTGTTCCTCCTGGGTATCATCATCGTCACCGTCTATCTGGCGAATGGTATCTTTCTTTCCAGGATACTTTCCTTTCCCCCAGGCTTTGCCTTTGGAAGTTGTACTCTTCCTCTTCTGGTCTGCATTGGACTTGCTTTTGCACTTCTTTGCAATATGGTCCTTACCTCCACACTTTCTGCAAACTTTGCCTTTGGCCGGGCAATATGGGTCTTTTCCAAAGTGACCTCGGTTTCCACATCGATAACACTCCACGTCCTGTGTCGACGTATATCTTGGCTGATTATGGCAATGTGAGAGCCTCTTAATTTGCTGGCTTGAGTTGTCTTTCAGGGTCATGGTATGAAATTGCCCTTCAACAGCCTCTAATGCAGCAGCAATGGTTAAAGCATCGGTGAGTTCCAACTCACTCCCTCTTTCCAGTAGACGTCTTCTGAGTTTATCTGATCTGCAGTGCTGTACGACTTGATCCAATAATTGGTTGTCCAAATCAGCTGGCATGTAATTGCATCCAACAGCTAGCTGGCGTAGTCTCGTCACGTACTGAGCAATTGTCTGACCATCTTCTTGTCTCGTTCTCCGAAACAAATGGCGTTGAAATGTAGCATTCGGTGTCACTACATAGTGTGCATTTAATGCATCTACCGCTTTCCAGTACTCATCCTTTATTCCAGTATTCAAAAGTGTCTTAAATGTTTCCCAAACTGAGGGTCCTGCAGTGAAAAGAAGTAATGCCCTTCTCTGCGCTTTTTGTTCAACTGTACCGGTATCTAGAAATAGGCCACGACTGTCGGCGTAGGATTCAAATTCTTCCAGCCATGCCTTCCACTTCACACTTACAGTGCTTGCATCACCCGTTGGGTCAAAATGAGCAATTCCACTATGTGTTAGAAAGTCACCGTCTGCACCAGCCATGAGGAAATATTCCAGCCCCAAAAGTACTGAGTCAAAGAGAAAATTCTTATCAGCTTGAACTTGTCTGTAATCCTCTGTAATCTTGTTTAGTCTTTAATTTTCTTCAAGCTTCTTTCATCCTTGTCGCCAATGTCACATTTGTGGCCCGAAATGTGAAGTTAATAAAACATTAAACACAAGTTTTATCAGGTAAACTTCTCCGTTGTCTTTATTCTCCAGTTTCCTTTGTTCTCCTGCTTGTGTTCTTATCTCTCCCTCATACCACGTGACTTCCGGTACATCTCATACATATTCATTATCATGACAGTGCCAGCCAGGTGAAAAATGGTGATAAATGAATTGTTAAATAAAAATAGGTCTGCAAGAGGTCTTCAGTTATATATGACATCTTTAATATACATTTTACATTAAATTGGATGCTTTAACTTTAACTGCACTGAAGTTTAGCACTAGGAAACAACAGAGGTTTATCATACAATTGTGAAGCATTCTTTTAAAAGCATCTATTAATAAGCAGTATGTTTCTTCTTTAATGATTTACATACTTTGCACACCGTTATTGTGATCAGTTTTGCTTTTATTTGATATTTTGTCATTAAACTACATGAGGAAGTAACTCCTCCACTAAAGATGAAAGACTTGGAATTAAAAATACCAAATTAACTATTTTAATGGAAGCTTGCTTGCTTTATTGCTGGTGATGGGTACAAAATCACCTTGATGCTGGGCTTTGCAGCTGACATTTGCAATACTTAGGCTGTGGTTATTGTGTGAAAGGTTTTGAATGTACTCACATTAATCTCGCTGTCAGTAAGAACATGCAAGACCTATATTTATTATTTGAGGCAGGACATTATGAATAAATTAAATTTACTGTTGAAAATTGTGAACCATATATTATAAAGTTGCAATTAATCATATTGGCTGTGTTTTATTAAACTGAAGTCATGCAACGGTACTACTAAAAAAACAGAAACTGTTTTGTAAGCAAGCATTTAAATTTTACACCTATTAAGATTGGGCTTGGAACTTTCCCAAACTTGTTACATTAGACTCTGTTAGATTTACTTTTCATAACTAAACAAGCTTTCTGTTTTCCAAAATGGAAATATTGACATTTAGGGTCTGTTGCTTGCTCTATAAGAAAAATATGGTGTTTAGTATAGGCTTTGCATGTGTTTCGATGGTTTGTATGCAACATGTAATGTATGAGCTTTGGGGAGAATGAAGGCTGCAATTGTTGTGTGAGTGTAAGCTGCAGAATGGGCTGAATCCTGCTGGGCCTGACCCCAATTTGCAGTTTCCCCACACCTGTATTGGGACTATATGAATGCTTTGTTTCATATAAGTCCCAATAAATGGCATGTTATCTATGGGGCTCTTGTCCACCCACTGCCCACTGCCCTGATGGCTGTCAGAATCATGGTGATCCTAAAAGCTTCTTTTCCTGTTTCTATGTAATTTACAAACACCCAATACCTAGTAATACTGCATGCCTGTGGTCCTAAAGTTTAGAACACTCTCATTAAACTTTTCTGCCTCTTTGTTGTTTTGCACCTTGAAATTGATGCTTGAAACTATTGCAATCTCCTGTTTATTCTGCTAAGCAGTTCATAAATAATTATTTTCACTTTGCAATGAGAAGAATTTGCAAGGCTCTAAGGAAAGAGGAGAGAGTTCCGAGCAGCGGGACATTGCAGGCCAAAGAAGTGACTGATAAAGGAGGCACAAGAAGATTATAGGACAATGCTGATCTCATAATTCATTGAACTGGAACACTGGGAGGTGAAAATGGGGCCTTTTTTTGAATATTTTAATTTTGATTTTATCAACAAACAATACCAAATTATCATCACAGATAAATACAGCTACACAATCCTTTATCCAGACATCTAAAATCCGGAAAGCTCCAAAATCCGCCAAGTGGGGACTGGCAGTCGGGGTAGACTGCCGGATGGTCGGGGGAGGTGGCCGAGGGACTGGCGATCGGGGGACACTGCCGGGCAGTCAGGGGAGGCAGCTGAGGGACCGACGGTCGGGGGAGGTGGTCGGGGGAGACAGCCGGGCGACTGGAAGGGCGTGGGGGTGGATACGGCAGCACAATTCGGGTGGGCTTTCTGAAATCCGGAAAATTCCAAAATTCGGAACACACTGACCCCCAAGGGTTCCGGATAAAGGATTGTGTACCTGTAATTAAATGTGAATCATTAATATATGTTCCAAATATCATCCCTATTCCCCCTCCCCCAAACAAAACCCCTAATGAAGAAGAAATAAGGTGAAAAAGGAAAAAAAGTAAAAGAAAACGAAAGAGAAGGAAACAAAAGAATGAAAAAAAAGAGAAAAGAAAAAGAGAAGGAATCCAATTCAACAAAGAAAAGACCCATTTATTTTTATCTAAATTTCAATAAAAGGAAGAAAAATAGAGGGAAGAAAAATAAATAGAATAAGTTTCTTATTTATTAAGTATTCTACCCTACATTTTGCAGGAAGAGTTCCCATACCTGCAAAAACATATTATATTTATTCTTTAAGTTGTAAGTAATTTTCTCCATGGGGACACAGCTATGCATTTTAGTATTCCAACGGGCTATTTCCAAGAGAGAATCAGACTTCCACGTAACTGCAATACATTTCCTGGCCACTGCCAATGCAATTTTAAGAAATTCTAATTGATATGTGGTCAGCCTCATTTTAGGTCTTACCCCCTTCTAATTCTAAGTGCACATGTATGTAATGTGTATATGTTCAGGAAAGCTCTTTGATTCACAGTCCAAAAATACACTTCTCACTTCTCCAAGTTCACCAGTATCAGGGAATTCTTATACTGGGTACAGAATTTAACATTTATAATTTTTCACCAGGCTCTGGTGTTTAAAGTTAAATGGTTACTGCTCAGGAAGGTTCTTGTTGGTTTCAGAGAAATAGTTGTTGCTTGTTGGACACACACAAAATGATTTCCTTCAATCAGTCACTTCAGTGTTTTGCTGAAGAAACTTGCCCCATCATGGGTTTTCCAAATGATAACCTCTTCTTCCAGGTCACCACAGTGTTCCTCTTGTTTCCATTATTTCAGGAGAAACACTCTACCTAGCCATTTCCTCTTGTAATAACTACAAGGGTTTTGAACAGGATGAACTCAAAACTCACAACCCATCTTCAAATGGGGTATTCAACAAGCCTGCCAGCTTGCCATGTTGCAGCCTCAAAAATTACTGCAGAACTGACTTCTCACTCTCTCTCTGCTTTTAAAATAACAGACCTCCTCCTAAGTCTCCAATCGTTGAAAAATCTTCATCAGCACTTGAGCCCGGACATTTCCATTCGCACCAGCTTTTGAAATTTCCACAGCAGTTCCATTGTATCTGCAAAGTTGCGGAGCCTGAATGTCTGGCTTCAGCAAAGCTCTTGCATTTTAAATGAGATGTGAAGAGTTACTCTGTGAAATGACCTACACTGAACCCCCACAATCTATCTCTTTCAAAGAAATATTTGTATATAATATAAAATATAATATAATATAACCTGTAACAAAGTCTTATCATCATTACTAATATTCAAGTCTGATTCCCATCTTTGTTTTGATCTATGTAACTCCTGTTTAGAAGTACCCAATTGGATTAAAGAATGCATAACTGATATGAACTTTTTTGTGGTCCCCTTTTGAATTAGAATCTCCATTTCACTGCACCCTGGTAATGTCATATTTGGACTTAATTCTTCTCTAAGAAAAGCTCTTAATTGAAAGTAACAAAAGATTGTATTGTTATAAATATTGTATTTATTTTTAAAAATTGTTCAAATGACATTAATTGCCCTTGTAAATAACAATCTTCTACATATCTGATCTCTTTATGGAACCATGTATGTAGAATTAAATTATCCAAAGTTAGAGGTATTAGTCTATTCTGAAACAAGGGTGTTTTTGGAGTAATTTTTTTTGTACCAATTAAATTATTCATTTTATACCAGATACTAAAAATGTGTTTTATTATGGGTGTTTCTTTTCCAGCTATAATAAAATCAACAGCCTATTTATATATAAAATCTTCTGTCACTTATCCCCCTCCGACTTCTTTAGTTTCTACCCATTAAGGCTTGTCTCTTCCATCAAAGAGGGAAGTGACAAATTTCATCTGGGCTGCCCAATGATAATATTTAAAGTTGGGATTTGTAATCCTCCCTTTGAAAATGGGGCCGTCACCAACAGTAGATAATTTGTAATCAGTTTGGCCAAATAAAAAGAGATAATTAAAGACATTGGTGAAATCAGGAGGACTGATGTCCAAAGAAAATGATTGGAAATAAATATCTGGAAAGGTAATGTATCCAAAAGCTGCAGAAATTTGCAGTCCCTGCAAGGGGCACAGTAGTGCAGCTAGGAGATCAGCTCCAGTGATCTAGATTCAATTTTGACCTTAGGTCCGTGTGGCACCTGCATGTTCTCCCTGTCCCAATGTTGATGCTTGAGTTGCCACCTGCATTTCAAAGCCACAGGTTGATAGGTTAATTTGGCACTGTTAAATTGCTTCTAGTTTGTAGTTTGAAGCTAATGGGAGTTGATGTAAATGGGGGAGAATTTTTAAAAAATTGATATATAAGAAAATAAAAAATGGTGAAGGAATAGGCTATCTGGCCTATTGATTCCTGGTTCTCTGTTAAATAAAGTGATGGATAATTTGGCTGTAGACACAGCACCACTTACCTTCCTGTTCTCCAAAACTCTTAATTCCCCAACTACTCAAAAATATATCTGTCTACTTCTCAAATACATTTAGTGAGGCTGCTTCTACTGATTCATTGAGTAGGAAATTCAACTTTCTGGAAGAAGCAGTTCTTTCTCAATTGCCTTAAATCTAATTTCTTGAATCTTGAGGCAACATTCCCATGCCACCTGCCAGTGGAAACAACCTATTTGCTTCACTGAATTAGAACCAATGGATACAATGCTTTTAGACTTTGTAGCTGAAGGGTTTGATTCCAAAAGGAAGAAAGAGAAATATGGCAAAGATTGAGCAGGACATTTGTGTTGAAGAGAGAGGTTAGGAGCAGGCCACGTGCTATGGCTGACACTCAATGTGAATCATTGCATAATGCAAGAAAATTGCTAAAGGAACACTGAATATTTTGGAGATACTGTATGTGAAAGTCTGTGCAGATCTGGCATCAATCTAAAATATTAATTTTGTTTGTCTGCAGATTCCATCAGAGTTAATGAACTATTCTACCACCTTCTATTTTAGTCATAAAACAGCAATGCCAATAAAGATTTGATATCTTTATTTCATAGACTTTATTGTGAAAATGTGAAAAGATTTTCAGTTGATAACTCCATGAATCCACCCTGCTACAAAATAAATTTAAAAAGAAACATGATGAGAATAAGGATTCTTAAACCTTTGCATTTTTTTAAAGTTTATTTTGTAATTGTATAGGAAATTATGTAAAATATGTCAGGCATATTGATGCCTACACTTTGGTGCGAGGAAAACAAAACATTGCTCAGAAATGGGGAGGACAGCTCTTGAACATTGGGAAGTCTCCTATTGCCTGCCACCCAGGCCTGGCAGGATTTTACTTGAAGCTTCAATTTGGAACACAATTTCCTTCTTTATGGAGCTGGTGGGATTTCCCATCTGCGGATCAAGGAGTGTCCATCAATATTCATTGTGTGCTTGACACATCATCTGCTCAGTGTAAATGAAGCCGAGGACACAAGGTATTTCAAGTCTTGAGGAACTATCATGGACATGGCCTGCAATTGCTCTTGTCACCTTCTGTTGACAGCACAGACCAATTTTGAAAGGCATCACTTGACCTTGCCAACCTTGACACAAAATGCTGGAGAAGCTCAGCAGGTCAGTGTCATTTATGTAGCAAAGGCAAAGATACATGACCAACTTTTCGGGTTCGAGCCCTTTATCAAAGTATGAGAAAATGCCAGCAAGCGTCAGAACAAAATGGTAGAAGGGGGAAGGGGGTGGCAAGGCAGGAGATGATAGGTGGAGAAAGGGGAGAGGGGACAGCAGCAAAGAGGAGAAGGGGGTATGGTAGGGCTGTGTGGATTGTAGACAGCCATTGTCATTGGCTGCTCTGCACTCGCGGCAATCGCATTGCAGCCACTGTACTTACAACAGCTCACTGTGCGGGCGCGAGCACCGTGAGGGCGTATTTGAATCGAGTACTAGCAGGGAGTGACACCATGCTGTGGGCTCTCTCTCCCTACCTTGTTCATCATGTTTGGTTGTGTTCATTAAAGTCTTTTATTTGGTTTACCTCACCCGCTGACTCGACTCATTATTAAGTGCACAATAATGAACATGGGTGAAAGAACTGGAAGGCAAGCAGGTTTAATGTAAAGCAGTAAAGTCAATGTTCATGCCATGTGGCTGGAGGGTGCCCAACTGGAAAATAAGGTGTTGTTAGGGTGGGACAGTACATAAGGCCATGGACAGATATGTGAGCACGTGAGTATGACCCAGAATTGAAATAGTTGCCTCCTTGGAGGTCACTGTAGTTGTGAATGGAGCGGAGGTGCTGAGCGGCTTGCTTACCTTTTCTTTCCCCTCCCTGCCATTCCCCCCTTCCCCTCCTATCCTTTTCTCAGACCCTTGCTGGCCTTTTCTCACACATTGATGAAGGGCTCAAGCCCGAAACGTCGGTTCTGTATCTTTGCCTTAGCTACATGAAGGACCCTGTTTGACCTACTGAGCTTCTCCAGCATTTTGTGTTTTCACTTCAACCACGGTGTCTACAGAATTATGAAATTTACTTTTGCCTATCTTGACAGTTCTGTTCTTGAATTGATGAAGACAGTGGGAGCTAATTATATTTTAAATGGAAGATTATAAAAATAGGTAGTTTAACAGATAAAATAAAATGCTCTTGTTACTAAGTGTAATTTAGCAATTTTACAGTGACTATTAATAAATATATTTTTTCGAAATGATAATTTTAAAAATATTCTGTTTAAGTCTTTTGATAGTTTGCAAAGCAGAATATTTACTTTAAGTTCACAACTTTTAAATGTTTGGCCATTCTATGTTCAACGTCATCAAAACAAAGGTGCTGATTGTTGACTTCAGGAAAGGAAAGCCAGAGATGTGCAATTCAGTGATCAATGGGGGATCAGAGGTGGAGAGGGTGAGTAAATTTAAGTCCTTTGGAGTCACTGTCTCAGAGGATCTTTCCTCAACCCAAACATGCAAATGGCATTGTGAAGAAAACATGTTAGTGCATCTACTTCCTCAGGAGTTTGCGGAGATTTGGCATGACATCAGAAACCCAGTCAAATTTCTACAGAGGTGTGGTAGAAAGTGTGCTGACTGGCTGCATCATGGTCTGGTCTGGGGACACCAATACCCCGAGGTTAAAGCCCTCCAAAAGGTAGTGGACGCATCCCAGGACATAACAGGCAAAATCTTCCCCACTATTGAGTACATCTACATGGAACACTGCCATTGGAGAGCAGCAGCAATCATCAAAGACCCACAGTACCCAGCACACACTCTGTTCTCACTGCTGCCATCCGGAAAGAGGTATAGGTGCCACAAGACTCGCACCATCAAATTCAGCAACAACTACTACCCCTCTACCATCAGAATCCTCAACATCAAAGTCAATCAGAGACTCTTACTTGTGCACTTTATTGATTGATTTTCTTTGTTTTCTCTATATTGCACAGTCAGTTTGTTTACATTCATTATCTGTTTACAGTTCTTTTATTTGTTTACATGTTAATGTTATGTACAGTTTATTTTTGCTCGACCAATTAGCAGTAATTCTGCCGTGCCCACAGGAAAAAAGGAATCTCAGGGTTGTATGTGATGTCATCTATGTACTCTGACAATAAACCTGAAATCTGAAGATGTAGGAAATATTGTAAGGCAATAAGAACAAACTTACTTTCCTGTCCCAATTAAATAAAAGCTCTTACCTTTGACATGCAGGAAGATTTTGCAATAGGAGAGAAACAAGCTACGTGGAGAGTTTTCTGACTATCATGAAGGTCACAGGCTTTAATTTCTTCTGACAATTGACATCTGTAAGTTATCCAAGGAACATCAATTAATTTGGATATATCCGCATGGTTATCTGGTCTTCTGATTCCTCCAACTGTAAGTTACTCTTGGTGTAAATGGCAGTGTTAAATTGCATGTGTGAGAGAGTAGGTGGCAGGGAAGTAAATGGGGAATAGGATTAATGGGATTGATCTCAGAGTCAATATTGATGGAATGGGCCAAGTAGCCACCTACAAAGTGAGAAGGAAATACATATGTGAAATGTGCTTTCCTCTGTTTATAATGGAGGTGGAATGAAGGGGATGCAATCAGTACAGGAAGTACCATTCTGTGTCTAGGAGGAGCAAATCATAATGCAACACAGGTAGTGTCATTGTTTGTCTGTTCCATTAGCCCAGGTTCAATTCTGTCCTCTGGAGTTGTTACATTTTCCCTATGAATGTGTGGAATTCCTATGGATAATACCAAAGACATGTGGGTTGAAAGGTTAATTAATTACTGTAAATTATCCCTCTTGTGGGGAGAAAAAAATTTAGGAAAAGTCACAGAGCATATGAGAGAATATTTACAGGGGGGAGGCAATTGGTGGGATTGCTTTAAGTGGCAGTGTAGATTCGATGAGTTCAGTGAACACTTTCTAGGTTGCAAGGAAAATATAGGAAAAGAAGATTAAATTGTGAAACAAAATTAACCATCCTCGGAAGGCATGTAAGTTTGGAGATGGGCCAGATACCCAGTCTATGTTCAGGAGAGGTTTGGGTGTTGACGATGAAGACAGGGTTAGGTGGTCTCGGCAACAAATGTTGCCTTGAATGTGATCTATTCTTTTATTCTGGTAAGTGGCCTGAGGATAAAACATCTAATTACAAGGACATTAACTTTCACTTGCAGGCCACAACATTTTAATTTGGAATTGCATCCTTGCAATAAAAATCCTTCCAACTAATTTTAAATTGTAATTAGAACTATAAGCTTTGGTGGGTTGAGTTAGTTGTCAAATTTGTAAAATACATGCAGAATATACTGCATTAGATTTTAAAAAAATATTATTTTCAAGTATGCAAAGGTTTCATAATCTTTCCTGCTGACTGGCTTCTCAAATCAATATTTTACTCTTCTGTGTTGGGTCTTGGCCACATTTCTCAAAGATCAAGGTTAATAGAAATAAAAGCAACAACGGTTTGCATTTATAAAACACCTTCAACATGGAGAATTAGGGCATGAAAGGGAACATTCGAAGACTGGTAATTTATCAAGATTAGGCAGGGGATAAGAGGGATATGGATCTTATGCAGGCAGATAAATATCATACTTGGTCCAGACACACACAGTGGGCTGAAAGATCTATTTCTCTGCTGTATTCTATGTTCACATCTCTGATAACTTTGTAATTACTTTGGGTCATCATAGGTACATCACTGGACCTTGTAAGTCTTTTGCATCCACAGTGAGAGAGCGATTGCTTCTTGCCAGTAGGCAAGGACTGGTGATTCTCACGTTGCAATATTTTGAAATTATAGCTGATACCTTCAGAGATACCTTTTAGGGAATCGTGCATGAACTTGGGAGCTGGAGTTTTGGTGGGTTAAGGTTTTCAGCGCTATATAGAGCCTGCAGCCAGGGATATATTTGTTTCCATTTATTTATTTATAATTTTGACACGCAGCATGGTAACAGGTCATTTCGGCTCACGAGTCCCACACCCTCACTATGTTTTTGAATGATGGGAGGAAACATGCAGACATGGGGAGTATGTATAAACATCTTACAGAGAGCACGGGATTCAAACCCTGGTCCGGTCTCAATCACTGACACTGTAAAGGCATTGCGCTAACTGGTTTGCCAACCATGCCGCCCAATGCCAACCATGCTGCCCTTCTGCTAGTCCTATTAGGTACTGCTGAATAAGCCAGTATAAATTGTAAGATGCTGAAGATTCAGACATTAAATATCTGAAAAGTGGGAAAGCAGACTTTGTTTTAGTTACAATCATTTAAAAGGAAAAGAATTGCATACTGGTACCTTGCCTAGTATTCAGAATACATAACCAGGCAGAAATCCCAATTTGATTGCTTCCATGAACCATCATTAACTACTGTATTAAATGCAGTATAAACCATGAAAGACCTCAACAATGAAGACGCTGTTTACATCCGGTACCGCACGGATGGCAGTCTCTTCAACCTGAAGCTCACACCAAGACACAAGAACAACTTGTCCGTGAACTACTCTTTGCAGACAATGCCGCTTTAGTTGCCCATTCAGAGCCAGCTCTCCAGTGCATGACGTCCTGTTTTGCGGAAACTGCCAAAATGTTTGGCCTGGAAGTCAGCCTGAAGAAAACTGAGGTCCTCCATCAGCCAGCTTCCCACCATGACTACCAGTCCCCCCACATCTCCATCGGGCACACAGAACTCAAAACAGTCAACCAGTTTACCTACTTTGGCTGCACCATTTCATCTGATGCAAGGATTGACAAAGAGATAACACCCAACCCCAACCAACCAATTTTCCCTTGCAACCGCTGCAACCATACCTGCCTGTCCCGCATCGGACTTGTCAGTCACCAGCGATCCTTCAGCAGACGTGGACATACCCCTCCATAAATCTTCGTCCACGAAGCCAAGCCAAAGGAAAAAAAAAGAAGAAATGGATTGTGCACTCATGGTTTGAGCAAATATAAACAACATAACCGACTATCTAAAATAATTTGGGAGAGAAAAAAAATAATGTTTACCTCTGCCAAGGGTGTGAGACTAGATCACTGTTCTGTGGGTATCACGCAGCTGGGTGCTAGTGGATTTGTTTGGCAAATGCTGGAAATGCTCAGCATATCAAGCAACAGAGGGGGAGAAACGACAAGGTGCCACAGTGGTGGTAATGGTGTATTAGAGAACAAGTACTTTGATGGGAATGTATAGATGTGATTGACACTATGGGTGTGAAAAGACTTTGAGTGGTTTTATTTTCTGTAAATAATTTATTGTGAATAAAATCTATTTTAGGAAAAACAACGTGCATCATCACTGGAGGAAGATCTAGGATTAACATTTCAAGTCAAGGATCAACTGGCAGAGTTCGGTTTGTTTCTCTCACGACACATGCTAACTAGTTCCAGCATTTTCTGTTCTTCTTTTGGATTTCCAGCCTCTCTAGTACTTAGCTCAGTATAGTACAGGCCCTTAAAGTCTGCATCAACAAAATAAGCAATGCAAACAGCTAATATGGAACATTTGGAGTTTCTCTATGTGCTCTCCACTGGCCATTGTGTCAGATGTGCACCAAAGAGGTACAAGGACTGCCTAAAGAAATCTCTTGGTGCTTGCCACATTGACCACCGCCAGTGGGCTGATCTCGCCTCAAACCGTGCATCTTGGCGCCTCACAGTTCGGCGGGCAGCAACCTCCTTTGAAGAAGACCGCAGAGCCCACCTCACTGACAAAAGACAAAGGAGGAAAAACCAAACACCCAACCCCAACCCACCAATTTTCCCTTGCAACCGTGTCTGCCTGTCCTGCATCGGACTTGTCAGCCACAAACGAGCCTGCAGCTGATGTGGACATTACCCCTCCATAAATCTTAATCCGCAAAGCCAAGCCAAAGAAGAGGATAGATGTGCTAATGACCAGATAAGCCATTGTATTGAAGTTAGGGTTAGAAATAAGAGAATAAAGCAGGAGAACATGAGGTAATAGGATTATCAACTTTGGAGATGAAGTGGATCAAGATCAATGAGGAGACTCCACATTAACTTCTGGACCTCTGATGATTTGTCAAGCTCTGAGGCAACAAACAAGGAGCCTTTCACTAATTTCTTCAGTGGGATGAGTTAGGCAAAATGAAATCAACATGAAGCCCCGTGGAATGTCTTTATCTCCTGCTTCTCCATTCTGTAGAAGGACATCAGATGCAACATGAAACCCTGTGGAATGTCTTTGTCTCCTGCTTGTCCATTCTGTAGAAGGACATCAGATGCAACATGAAGCCCTGTGGAATGTCTTTGTCTCCTGCTTGTCCATTCTGTAGAAGGACATCAGATGCAACATGAAGCCCTGTGGAATGTCTTTGTCTCCTGCTTGTCCATTCTGTAGAAGGACATCAGATGCAACATGAAGCCCTGTGGAATGTCTTTGTCTCCTGCTTGTCCATTCTGTAGAAGGACATCAGATGCAACATGAAGCCCTGTGGAATGTCTTTGTCTCCTGCTTATCCATTCTGTAGAAGGACATCAGATGCAACATGAAGCCCTGTGGAATGTCTTTGACTCCTGCTTGTCCATTCTGTAGAAGGACATCAGATGCAACATGAAGCCCTGTGGAATGTTTTTGTCTCTTGCTTGTCCATTCTGTAGAAGGACATCAGATGCAACATGAAGCCCTGTGGAATGTCTTTGTCTCCTGCTTGTCCATTCTGTAGAAGGACATCAGATGCAACATGAAGCCCTGTGGAATGTCTTTGTCTCCTGCTTCTCCATTCTGTAGAAGGACATCAGATGCAACATGAAGCCCTGTGGAATGTCTTTGTCTCCTGCTTGTCCATTCTGTAGAAGGACATCAGATGCAACATGAAGCCCTGTGGAATGTCTTTGTCTCTTGCTTTTCCATTCAGTAGAAGGATATCAGATGCAACATGAAGCCCTGTGGAATGTCTTTGTTTCTTGCTTGTCCATTCTGTAGAAGGACATCAGATGCAACATGAAGCCCTGTGGAATGTCTTTGTCTCTTGCTTGTCCATTCTGTAGAAGGACATCAGATGCAACATGAAGCCCTGTGGAATGTCTTTGTCTCTTGGTTGTCCATTCTGTAGAAGGACATCAGATGCAACATGAAGCCCTGTGGAATGTCTTTGTCGACTGCTTGTCCATTCTGTAGAAGGACATCAGATGCAACATGAAGCCCTGTGGAATGTCTTTGTTTCTTGCTTGTCCATTCTGCAGAAGGACATCAGATGCAACATGAAGCCCTGTGGAATGTCTTTGTCTCTTGCTTGTCCATTCTGTAGAAGGACATCAGATGCAACATGAAGCCCTGTGGAATGTCTTTGTCTCTTGCTTTTCCATTCAGTAGAAGGACATCAGATGCAACATGAAGCCCTGTGGAATGTCTTTGTCTCTTGCTTGTCCATTCTGTAGAAGGACATCAGATGCAACATGAAGCCCTGTGGAATGTCTTTGTCTCCTGCTTATCCATTCTGTAGAAGGACATCAGATGCAACATGAAGCCCTGTGGAATGTCTTTGACTCCTGCTTGTCTATTCTGTAGAAGGAGATCAGATGGAACATGAAGCCCTGTGGAATGTCTTTGTCTCCTGCTTGTCCATTCTGTAGAAGGACATCAGATGCAACATGAAGCCCTGTGGAATGTCTTTGATTCTTGCTTGTCCATTCTGTAGAAGGTCATCAGATGCAACATGAAGCCCTGTGGAATGTCTTTGTCTCCTGCTTGTCCATTCAGTAGAAGGACATCAGATGGAACATGAAGCCCTGAGGAATGTCTTTGTCTCCTGCTTGTCCATTCTGTAGAAGGACATCAGATGCACAACACAGAAATGAGAGTATAGTGTGAGTGGATGAGGAACTCTATGGATGACCTTCACAATTTTTTGGTATGCTCAGTGCACAATTGCCCAAAGAATTTTGGGAGTGTTTCATTGCAAGGGTCAACACACAATGCCAAGTCTTAAAAAATGTGTTAATCTTTTAGTATCTGGGTATTGGTGGTGCGGTAAACATTGATAGATATCTCTAATTGCTCAATTTGTGAAGCTTGTTGGGGAAAATCAGATGGCATTTCAAATTCGATCCTATTGTTTGGTCTGGAGTGGTATGCAAGCCAAATCAAGCAGAGATATCCTTTTCTGAAGGACATTAGTGAACCAGATAATTTTTATAACAATAGTTTTGTGATCACCAAAAATAATGTTTAATTTTTTACATCAATGTTTAATTAATCTTAATTTTAATTCCACAGTTATGTTTTGGATTCAAGATCCCTGAATTACTAGTCTAGTAGCTAACCTCATCACAATACCCTTGTATTAGAATTCACAGGCTTGTTATGGGTTGAAGAGTGTTCTCTCACAAGATAAGAGAAATAGACATAGACATACAGCAGAATAACAGGCCATTTCGGCCCACGAGACCATGCCACCCAATTACACCCAATTGACCTTCACCCCAGGTATGTTTTTGAATGGTGGGGGGAAATCAGAGCACCCGGATGAAATCCATGTAGACACAGGGAGAACGTACAAACTCCTTATAGAGACCTAGTCGCTAGTGCTGTAACAGGGTTGTGCTAACCACCACACTAACCGTGCTGCCTCAGATCGGGGGCAATACATCAATTTTTAAATTCAGAGATGCAGCATGGGGATAAGCCCTTCCAGCCCACAGCCCATGCTGTCCAAAATCACCATCTGACCCATTTGCCTACTAACCTTGTATGTCTTTAGAATGTGGGAGGAAACCAGAGCAGGTGATCATGGGGAGAACATACAAACTGCTGACAGGCAGTGGTGGATTTGAACCCGGGTCGCTGGTACTTGTAATAGTGTTGCAATAAGCATGATTAAGGGAGTGAATGACTATCAGAAAAAATAGGGTTGAGAAAAATTGATTAATTTATAATTTGTCATTAGTTGTAAAGTCACAGTGCTGAGGCTTCAATTTCAATTTTTTAAATAATGTAAAGATAGGCTCTATCAATGACTCAAAAGCCATAGAGTGAGGAATGATAGGCTTCAGATCTATCTGACCTGATTCCATGTACTTGACCGAGGACAGGGAGAGGGAGGTCGACCTTTATTCCAAGGTCACAAGGGGAGGATTACCAGGGAGTGAGTCAGCAGTGGGAGACAGGTCAGCTACCCATTGACAGTCACATATACACATATTTGTATCACCATAATCACCCCTCTTTTAAAACAAAACCCTGCCGCGTTTAAAGTCTTAGAGGCTCAGCCGGTCGGGTGCTCTCCTTTGTCTCCGTGATCAGCGCAGTTCCGCCGGTGGTACAATGATCAGTTCCATTGCCGGTTGTGTATCTTGAGGCTAGGGAGGGAGGGCTGGCTAAATAGGAGGTGGGGCTTGGCTGCATGTGGGGGTAGTCATGGTGATTAGAGCAGCTGGTATAGGGACCGGGGTGTATGGCATGATCAGTGGGGGTGGGTCGCTGTCCTGCACCAAGTCCCTGATGGGGGCAGTGTGGGTGTAGGTCGGATCTGGGTTGAAGAGGATGGTAGGGGTCTCCGGCATGCGCTAGGTCCCGGGTGGGGCCCATGTCCTCATGGCCATCTGGTACACCATGTAGGCATACTGAGGGTTGGCGTGTAGGAGTTGAACCTCTTTGACCAATGGGTTGGACTTATGGCCCCTTGGATGTTTCTGCAGCAGGATGGGTCCTGGGGATGGTAGTGAGATTCCAGTCACCGACTTAATGGGAAAGGAAAACAAGCATTCATGTGGGGTTGTGTTGGTAGCGGTGCATAACAGAGATCGGATGGTGTGGAGTGCGAAACTGGCATTTTCTCTCTCGACCTAGCCATTCTCCCAGGAGTTGTAACTGGTCACCCTACTATTGGCAATGCCTCTAGCCAACAGGTACTGCCGCAGTTCGTCACTCATAAAAGAGGACCCCTGATCATTCTGGATGTAGTTCGGGTACCCAAAGAGGGTAAATATGCTGTGGAGCATCTTTATGATGGTGGCTGAAGTCATGTCGGGACAGGGGATGGCAAAAGGGAAGCTGGAGTACTCGTCAATAAAGTTCGGGAAATATATGTTCCTGTTGGACAAGGGCAGGGGATCCTTGAAGTCGAGGCTGAGTTGTTCAAAGGGGCGAATGGCCTTTATGAGGTGTGACGTCGGGCTGGAAGAACTGTGGTTTGCACTCTGCATAGACCTAACAGTTTCTGGTCAATAATCTGACATCCTCAATAGAGTAGGGAAGGTTCTGTGCTTTCACGAAGTGGACACTCTCATGTCTCTGGGCTGGAAAAGGTCGCCGTGGAGGGACTGGAGGTGGCTGAGATGCACGCTGGCGCACATCCCCTGGGATAGGGCATCTGGGAGGTCAATGTGCTTGCCTGGCCAATATAGGATGTCGTAGTTGTAGGTGGAGAGCTCGATTCTCCACATCAGGATTTGATCTTATCCCACAATTTGGTATTGAACATGGACGCAATGGCTCATTGGTCTGTTAGCAGAGTAAATCTCTTCCCGGCCAAGTAATGATGTCAGTGGCGTACCACCTCAACGATGGCCTGTACCACCTTCTCCACAGAGGAGTGCCATGTCTCAGGGCTGTGAAGGGTGTGGGGAAAAATGCTACTGGGCTGCCTGCCTGGTTGAGAGTGGCGGCCAGCACAAAATCAGAAGCATCGCTTTTCACCTAGAATGGGATGGATTCATCCACGGCATGGCTTTGGCAGTGTGTCCCTTGATTTGGGTGAAGGCTGCCCGGGCTTCTGCTGATAAAAGGAAGGTTGTGGATCTTACTAGGGGATAGGCTTTATTGGCATAGTTGGGCACCCATTGGGCGTAATAGGAAAAGAACCCCAGGCACCTTTTTAGTGCCTGCAGGTTGTGCGGGATAGGGGGTTCCATAAGGGAACGCATGTGGTCAGGGTCGGCGATGATGACACCATGTGCCATGACGCATTTGAGGAGGGCCATGCGAATTGTGCTAAACACAAACTTGTTGTAGGTCAAATTGAGGGACTTGGCAGTGTGGAGGAATTTGGCATTGTGGTCCTGCTAGTCATGGCCGCAGGTGGTGACATTATCTAGGAAGGGCAACGTGGCTGTCAGTTTGTGCTTGGTCACTATTGAATCCATTTCCCTCTGAAATACGGAGACACCAGTGCTGACTCCGAAGGGTACCCGGAGGAAGTGATAGAGCCTGCCATCTGCTTCAAATGCAGGATATTGGCAGTCTCCTGGGCGAAGGGGAAGTTGGTGGTACACCGAATTTAGGTCAATGGTGGAGAACCTGTACTGGGCGATCTTATTGACCATGTTGGCAATCCACGGAAGGGGATATGCATCCAGTTGCGTGAAGTGGTTGATCACCATATGGGGTTTACTTCCACCCCTGACCATCATGACTTGGGATCTCCATGGGCTGGAACTGAGCACTATGATCCCCTCTGCCAGCAGTTGCTGCACCTTGGACTTTATGAATGCCTTGCCCTCAGTGGTGTAGCATCTGCTCTTAGTGACTATGGGCTTAGTCCGGGGTCAGGTTCTCAAACAATGATGGTGGTGGCATGTGGAGGATAGAGAGACCACAAGCGAGGGCTGGCTGCAGGGCAGGGGGGTCCATGAGCTGGGGGTTGTGTTCAGTGATGGGTGGTTGGGGCCCCCTGAACCATCATGACATTCCTGAACTAGCTCTGGAAGTCCAGCCCCAGAAGGATTGGTGCGCAGAGTTGAGGCATTAAGAGTAAATGGAAATTGTCATAATGTTCACCCCGCACCGTTAACAATGCAATATAATACCCGCGGATCTCGGAAGATTGATCCTTTGCGGCCATTGGTCTGACAGGGTGGGAGAGTTTGTGAGCAGTGTCTGGGTGGATGAAGCTTTCAGTACTTCCACGGATGAACAAGCAGTTAATTAGTTTCCCATTTACCTCAATCTCCAACATCAAGTGGGTGATCGGGTGGGGGCTGCCCTGATCGAAGATGATGGATGCCAATACCAGATTGTCATCACTGTTGGAGGTGGAGCTGGTTTGGTAAGACGCGGCCCACATGTTGACCACGCGGTCGCACCGGGAGGGGTGGATGAAGACGGCGGAAGTGTAATCATCCACAATAGCGGACGTGGAGTCAGGTAAGATGGTGACTCCTGGGTTGCACACGCAGTCGAGCCGTTCGAGGTCGGTAGTAATGTCATCGCCCTGGGAGGAAGTGGAGTTAGATTCAATGGCTGACCCCCGTGGGTGCACACAGTGCTGCTTGGTTGGCAAGGCTTCGACTTGCATCCTCTCTTGTAATGTCTTTTCTTCCTGCATCCCGAGCAGATGGCTTCTCTCGCCAGGCAGCGTTGCTGGGTGTGCTTCTGCTGGTGTGAGGTCTGATTACATCCGCCAACAACTACTAGAGGAAGACAGGCTGCCATGGCAGAGAGGCCTCCAGCTCATTAAGACTCTAGATTCTATTCAGCCCACCGCAACACAGAATCTATCACAGCCGGCAATGGGCCCTCCACGTGCAGGCTGTGAGTGCAGTCATTTTGGTACACAATGTTACAGACCGCCTCCGTACAGGCTTTTATTAACTAAAAGACTGGAGCATATCACAAGTAGGTCGACCAGTCCAGAATGACCTGGTCTGGCTAGGAGCAATCCTTTAAGACATGCCAGTAAATGTGGCTACACTCTCAGCTAATCACAGTCATCCTACACTACCATCTGTACATATACACATATACACATTGATGATAGAATCTGTACTATCACATAGACAAGTGTCTGAATAAAATGGGGCGGGAGAAGGAGAGGAGAGGAGGGAGGATGGGGAAGGGAGGATCACAGGCTGATGGGTAATAGGTGGATAGAGGGGGAAGGGGAGAACAGGAAAAAAGCTGAGGTGATGGGGAAGGGGGCCAAAGGTAGCTCACTGATGGGAAAAGGAAAGGGGTGGGGAGCTGGAGGAAAGGAAATGGAGAGATAGTGAAAGAGAGAGATGGTGTTGGGGGTGGGGGGTTAATGGAGGTCAATGTTAATACCATCTGGTTGGATTCTGCCAAGACAAAATATAGGTTTGAATCTGGCACTGTTTGTAAGGTGTTTGCACATTCTCCCTGTGACTGTGTGGGTTTTCTCCAGGTGCTCTGGTTGCCTCCAACATTCTAGAGCGATATGAGGTTAGTTGGTCACATGGGTGTATTTGTGGTAGAGCCTGTTACTGTGCCTGATCTCTAATTTTTTTTTAAAAAAAGTGGTTCTCCAGTTAATGGCTGGCCTCAGTTTGGCAGTACATGAAGTCATGGACAGATATGGTATGTCAGTGTGGTTATGATGCGTGGAATTAAAATGGTTGACCACTGGGAGCGGTCCTTGCTATGGCAGCAGACAAAGGAAAGGTGCTCAACCAAACAACAAGTAGTGAGTCCCGGGGTGGTGGAAGTCAGCAGAAGTAGCGGGAAAGAGGTTTGAAGTCTTGGAAGCTGCCATGGATGATCTGACCCCTTGTGGATAGAGGCCTGGTGTTCATTTCAGTTTTCAGGTGGGTGGGGCATGGCTCTCTGACCAGTTCCTCTCGTCACGGATGCTACCTGATTTACTCAGTGTTTACAGCACTTTGTTCTGTTTTTCTGTTTGAAATATCAGGCTTGAAAGAGGATATTTTTAGAAATGAGCAATTGTGTTAAAAAAAATTATATGAAAGTCAGATGTTCTCATTCCTTAGCCAGAAGTTATTCTCAAGGCCTGAAAAAGTTAAATTGTTCACTAGTCTGATGTAAAGAGAGAAGTAGTTTATGAAAAACAAAGATGTTAAAATAACTAAATAATTTCCCCACTTCTATCCTGTAATGATATGGATTGTGTATGCTGATTGGCTCGGGCTGGCCCGCCCCCTGATGACACTCTTACCTGGACTCCATGATGCAGCTCGAGGTGAATGGGCACAAATCAAACTGCCTCTTCGATCGTGGCAGTACTGAAAGTTTTATCCACCCTGAGGTGACCTGTAGATTCTCAATACCTGTTTGGCTAATGACTGGGTCTGTGTCGATGGCGGTGAAAGACCAGCGGACTTGTATCTGGGGGTACTGTGTGGTGTCTCTGATGGTGGGGGGGGGGGGTGGGGGAGTGTTATAATGACTTCTTGTTGTTGGTCATGTCCCAGCTCTGTATGCCGATCCTCCTGGGCCTCGACTTCCAGAGTCAGTACAGGAGTGTGACAATGGCGTTCGGGGGGCCCCAACCTCCGCTCACTGTTTACAACCCGCAGCTTACAGACCTCACACCCCAATCGAGCACCCAGCATCCGGCACAGTCCTGCAGCCTCACCAACCTGCGGGTGCCCCCTCCGTCACTGTTCATGAACCTCACCAAACCATTTGCCACCAATAGTAGGTGCTATAGCACTGAGGATATGGCATTCATCTGGGCCGAGGTTCAGCAACTTTTGACGGAGGGGATCATAGCCCCTTGTTCTAGCCTCTGGAGGGCACAGGTCCTCGAGGTCAGAGGGGCGGGCAAGCCCCAGATGGTGATTGACTATAGCCAAACCATCAACCACTTCACCCAGTTGGATGCGTACCCCCTACCCCGGATAGCCGACTTGGTCAATAAGGTCGCACAATACAGTCTTCTCAACCATTGACCTCAAGTCGGCCTATCATCAACTCCCCCTTCATCCGAGCAACCGGCTCTACAGGGGTTTCGTGGCTGATGACAGACTTTTTCACTTCCTGTGGGTGCCTTTTGGTGTTACTAACAGTGTCCCTGCTTTTCAGAGGGTCATGGATTGGATGGTGGAGGAGCACAAGCTGACGGCGACGTTTCCATATCTTGACAATGTTACCATCTGTAGCCATGACCAACAGACCACGACACAAACTTCGCAAAGTTCTTACGTACGGCCAAGTCTATCAACTTTACGTACAATAAAGACAAGTGTGTGTTCAACACAGACCATCTGGCCCTTCTCGGTTGTGTACTGGCACATGGTGTCATTGCCCCAACCACATGCGACCCCTTATGGACCTCCCAGTCCAAAACACCGTAAAAGCACTGAAAAGGTGCCTGGGGCTGTTTTCCTATTATGCACAATGGGTGCCTACCCCCTGATTAAGTCCACAACTTTCCCCTTATCAGTGGAAGCCCAAGCTGCATTCTACCAGATCCGAGAAGACATCGCAAAGACCACGATGCATGCCGTGGATGAATTCATCCCATTTCAGGTGGAGAGCGATGGCTCTGATTTTGCACTGGCCGCCACTCTTAACCAGGCAGGCAGGCCAGTAGCTTTTTTCTCCCGCACTCTTCACAGTCCTGAGGTACGTCACTTCTCGGTTGAGAAGGAGGCTCAAGTGATCGTTGAGGCAGTGCGCCATTGGCATCATTACCTGGTTGGTAAATGTTTTACCTTGCTGACAGACCAGAGGGCCATGGCCTTCATGTTTAATACTAAACAGCAGGGTAAAATCAAGAATGAAAAGATTCTATAATTACGATTCCACCTTGTACCGACATCTTGTACTGACCAGGTAAACTCAATGATCCCCCAGATGCCCAATCCCCTTTGCTATTCCTTGCCTGGATATGACCTCAGTGGCGGTAATCAAGGCACTGCGCAGTATCTTCACCCTGTATGGATACCCCGAGTACGTCCACAGCGATTAGGGGACCTCGTTCATGAGTGAGGAGCTGCGACAGTACTTCTTGGCCAGAGGCAGAGCCACCAGCAGGACCACCAGCTATAACCCTAGGGATAATGGCCAGGTGGAAAGGGAGAACTCCACCATCTGGAAGTTGGTGCTCCTGGCCCTTAGGTCCAAAACCATGCTGGTGTCCAGCTGGCAGGACGTTTTGCCCGAAGCGCTTCAGGCCATCCAATCGCTCCTGTGCACTGCGACTAACACCACCCCGCATGAACGTTTGTTTGCTTTCCCTAGGAGATCGGTGAATGGTGCTTCCATTCCTCCTTGATTGGCAACCCCAAGGCTGGTCCTGCTATGGAGACATGTGAGGGTCCATAAGACGGATCCACTGATGGAAGCGGTACACCTCATACACGCCAACCCGCAATATGCGTTTGTGAGGTACCCCGATGGCCACAAGGACACTGTACCTATCTGAGACCTGGCAAGGGCCGAGGATCCCGAAACCACCCTGCCTGCCACAGCCCATCCCACAGAGCAGACAATCCCACACGGGAGCACAATACTGGAGGCCTAGCCACCTGGCTCCCCTCTCCAGGAGTCGATCCTCTGGGAAGCATCAAATCCCTCTTCCTCCCGGGAGCCCTCAATCATCACCCCGACCCAGACTGTTCCCTCCCCTGCCCCCCCCCCCCCCACCGGGACCGCTTCCCCTCCCAAACAGCAGAGCTCAGACACGCCTGTCCTCCGGCGGTCCTGCGGAAGGAGGAAGTCATCGTTGCGGCGAAACCTCTTGCAAATTTTTTTTCTCCTCTTCCTTCTCTCTCCCCTTTCGTTGTGTAAAAGGGGAGGGGGCTTATGATAGAAAGAGGGGGTGAATGTATGCTAATTGGCTCGGGCTGGCCCACCCCCTGTTGATACTCTTACCTGGACTCCTCCCCTGGGACCCAGGCCATAAAGGTTGGGCCACCTCTCCCTTTCCTGCACTTCCCTAGTTTGGATCCGGGACAGCTCAAGTCTTCTGTACAATAAAGCCTATTGTTCCCCTCAATCTTTGTCATTGTAATTTGTGGGGCAAATGATAGTGCTCAACATATTCCATCCAGAGTTCTAATCCCCTTTGTTGTTGCCCAAATCTCAGGTGACCGATCTGTCTGAGGTACTATTTAATCATGCATTGCTTTGAGGAGTGAGACATGAATTACCTGCTGCTACAAACAGCAGGCCTGAAATTAATTTCATTTTCCCAATCAGGCAAGAGTTATTGGTGTCCTCAAAATAATGATCTTCTGTTGTCAGAGATTGTGTCTGCATCCAGTGTTGGATGGCACGAGGATTCTTGTCATATGATTAGTCTATTAAATTGCCAAAAAGTTTCCTGTAACATGTGCATTATGATGGCTTATTTACCATTCATGAACAAAACATCCTTAGTCACTGTTCTTTAATGATGCTTTGTAATTCTCTTCTTTAGATTAAATAATATTTTAACTCAGTTTAAAATTAATAAACTATCAAGGTAGTATTTAATTTGTACCAATTAAAGGGCACTTGATTTTCATTCTCTTTGTAAACTGGTTGGTGGAAAAGGTGTTGCATTTGTCTTTTCAGTGATCAGTGGTTTCCTGGTGTCAAACAAAACAAACTTCATTACCTACCCCCCCCCACCCCCCCCTCTTAGCCTGAGTTTCCTTTAATAACGATGTGTGTTGGTGAGAAATTCATTCTCTGTTTATGATGCCATTCTTTTCAATTGTCATTCTGGCATGAACATGCTGCTAGGCAGTTGTCTGTGTGGGCAGGAGGCTGCATGGATTTGCACTGAATGTCTATGATGACTACACAAGTCAAGGCAGCTGATGAACTTATTTACTTGCAAGTTTTCTTGACTCATTAGGGGAAGATTTTGGAAAGATGGGGGTGGAGGGGTAGGGCTGCAGATGGACTGGAGATTGGCAGATTCATTTTCCCTTGTTGCTGTATCTCTACTCTAGCAATGAAGATGGATATGAGAAGAGGAAGGCATCCTTTTCTCTGTGCATTTTATTTTGTTCTCCCAGGATACAAGAAATGAATGTTGTCTGGCTATTATTTTCAAGTTGTAATGAAATGAAAACATTCTTGTGGATGTCTTGCTGTTTGAATGATTTGCAATTTTCCTCTGTCATCAATTCACTCCCAGCATTGGAGCTGGTTTCTACTGTGACCATCCATGTAAATACAATGAATGAGAAAAGTTGATGGCTGAAGATATTATTTCTGTTTCCCATTTTAAAACATTGTTTTTCCATTTTAGTACATGCGGTAAATCACCTGTACAACATATTGAGCAAGAAACATTAACATTCAGATGAGAAGAATTTTTAAATTGCAGGATTGAATTTTCTTCTTCCTGGGGTTTTCACCATTTCTGGCCGTGTTAAACGCGATCTGAAATTTGAAGTACTTGCTTTTATTAAAAAAAATGCACTTTCTTTAATAGCTTCATTAAATTAGAATGCTAGATGGAATCATGGCAGATCTATAACTCGCAGTTGCAATGAGAACCATCAGTGTCAGCCAGTCACCGCTCAGGATGTCTCAATTTTCTCTACATGCATGGACAGATGCAGACATCTGAGATATCCTGAAATTCCGACGCTGGTGCATCAGACACTGCTCTATCACTGAAATTATTATTGAGACCATCAGTAGAAAAATGACTCACTGAAGAAAGGTGATCGTGTGGTGACCAACGTGTTTGGTGTTCAGGCGATCCGACTCCAATTGTAATGCACACGCGGTTGGAGCAGCCTACACCAAGATGGCGCCGGGCATCTTCCCCTTCCCTTCAAGGAAAGGGCCCACATGCGTGAAGTATGAATAGGTGCCAGTCAGTGACGTAAATTCCAGTTCCCAGCGGCAGGAACAGGGAGAGCCTTTAAAAACGCTGAATGAGAAAACAATAAAGCAGTGAATTTTGGAATGAACCTTTCGAATGCCGATCTCGTTATTCACTCCGTAGCGGGAATGCTACACTGGTATTTTTTATATATAAGCTTCAGTGGTTTTCTAGGAAGGGCTGGCTTAGGAAAGGTGGCTCCTTCCAAATGAATGAGGTCACCAAGCCTTTATAAAGAAGTGAATGTTTTACTTTCTTTATTTTACTTCATTTTAATGTTTTAATTATTTGTTAATGTTTTGATGTGTTAACTATTTTAGGTTCCCTATTAATAATTTAAAACTTTTTTAAAGCTACTTCAATATTTTCTTATTGTCTCTGACCAAGAAAGTCAATGAAAAATGGTGCACCTTTTTAGTCAGGCATCTGCCCGTTTTTTATTATATCTGATGAAGGGACCAGCCCCGAAATGTTTGTTACCCTTTACATCCATCCTATGAATGCTGCATGACCTGTTGATTTTCTCCAGCATTATGAGGATTGAAAAATGGTGATCTATCGATTTTTGAATAACAGGGGAAATAAGTGTATTAGGGAGCAGGCAGGTAAGTGAAGCGGAGAACATGGCCAGATCAACCATAATCTTATTGAATGGCAGAACAGACTAAATGGGCCATGTGGACTCCTCCTATTCTTAGTTCATATGTTCTATGAAGTAACTTTTGTGAAATAGTTACGACTGTAAGTGAGTTGTCAGGCCATCCAAGGGCCTGGTTTCTGCCTGGAGTCCCCCTTTGGTGTTGAGGGATTAGGTTGTCTGGCCAACTGTGGACTAAAATAGTAAACTCTTGACTTGCAGGGACCATAGGATGCAGGATTAGGCTGAGGCTAAGTCCAGAATGGTCTGGACCACGAGTTTGAGTTGTTAACGTCTCACAACAATATTCACAATAAAATAAGTGAACTACATTTTGTCCTAAGCTTGGATTCTTCAATGGCACAACTGGGGTTGTCAGAAAATTGTGATGTACAGTAAACCCCCCCAGTATCTAGGACCCATGAGCATTGGTAGATGGCGATAAGTGAATTTTCAGATTGCCTGAGATTGTGTGTTGCATAATTGGCAAACTGACTACTAGGGAGCACTAATTTTAAACTTCTGTATTTTTTACTTCATTCTTTTTTGCCGGTTGCTTGAATTCTGGATAAGAGGGATTTTGCAATACTTTATTATCAGTTCCCATGTAATATTCTGAAGCAGCACTAATGTTAAACAGCAGCTTCACAGATAAACTACATTTGGCAGCTTTCATGCTGTTTTCATGGTGTTAACTTCCTCATCATCACTTCTTGATGGTAATGTTGGGAGAGGATTAATCTACCTGCATTAGTACAGAGCAGCCTCTGTTAATTTGGTCACTTAACACATCAAATTAAGTTATGAATGCCATTATCTGAGGCTGGGAATCCTGCAGCCACTTATTTGCTCCACAGGGAAGCTAGATTAATGGGATTAAGCTCCACAGTGAAAGTACAACAATTTTAAAAGGCAGTTTGTATTAAAGTTAATTTATTAGTATAGTCCACTGAAAAACTATTTTCAGAGAAAATATTATTTATAACCACAATGACTTGGCATAATGCTTACTTGAGCCAATGTGGAACCCGGTTCACTGATTAATATGCACTTCATGATTAACAAACCTGCCTTTCTGTGATAGGAACATACTTCATTCTAATGTGCAGCAGTGTTTTCTCTTCCCGCTCTTTGGTGGATTTGATTACAGGAGGTGTTGCATTTGGAAAAATTGGAGTGGTGAGGAGAATCACTTTCTGTGAGGAGGTTCCTTATCATCTGTCCATTGTTGATCATCAATGCTCCGTGATCTGGAGCATAGGACAGTGCAGCACAGTACAGGCCCTTTACTCCATGATGTTGTGCCAACTTATATAAACCTACTCCACATCTTTTTAATCCTTTCCTCCCTCAATGGAATATAGATCTGCTTATATCTGTACTTTATTATCAATTATTATCTCACTTTGTAACTTCTCGCATGAGACTCAGGACATTTGTAATCTGAAAAAAATACAGCTCTGCTGTAGTTTCTAGCATTACTTGAAGTTCTAACCACTGAATTAATTTTACTGTAATGGAAGTGCTGAGGTCCGCTCGCTGCTGAGGAAAGGAGACGCGGCCTTCAAAGCGGATGACAAAGTAGTCCTAGCTAATGCAAGTGCCAAGCAGTCCAAGGCCATCAGGGAACCAAAGTGTGTGCATGCCCAGCTCATTTACAGTCACTTCCTGGACAGTAAGGTCACGCGACGCATGTGAAAGGGCATCCAAGGCATCACCACCAACAGGACTACACCATTTCCCTGTGCTGGTGATGCCTCCCTCCCAGACACACCAACTTCTATGCATGCTTTTGAGGTGAAAAACGATGTTGCAGCGAAGAAGACCGCTTCTCGGCCAAATGATCACATGCTATGTCTTGCAGTGGCCGACGTGAAAAGAGAACTAAGCAAGGTCAACCCGCGGAAACTTGCTGGACTGGATAATGTTCCCTGCAGAGTGATCAGGGGATGTGCGGCGGATGTTCTCACCAACATCTTTAACATCTCCCTGAGAAGTGCCGAGGTTCCAATGGGCTTAAAAGCTGCCAACTTTGTCCCTGTGCCTCAATGACAACCGCCCTGTCTCACTCACACCCATGAGGATATGCAGTTTGCATACAGATCTAACCACTCTACAGATGATATCATCACCATTGCCCTCAATATAGCCCTCACCCATCTAGAAAACAAGGACGCGTATGTTCAAATGCTGCTTATTGACTTTAGCTCAGCATTCAGCACAAACATACCACAGTACATGATAAGGAGGTTGAATCTGCTGGGTCTTAACACCTCCCTCTGCAATTGGATTCTTGATTTCCTTTTGGGGAGACCTCAGGCAGTCCAGATCTGTAACAGTATCTCCAAGACCATCACACTGAGCATAGGCCCCCACCCCGGCAAGGCTGTGGGCTGAGTCCACTGCTGTTCACTCTGCTGACCCACCACTGTGCAGCTAAACACTGCTCGAACCAGATCATCAAGTTCACTGACGACACAACCGTGGTGGGCCTGATCAGTAAGAATGGCGAGTCAGCATACAGAGATGAAGTGCAGTCGCTAATGGACTAGTTCACAGCCAACAACCTGTTTCTGAACGCCAAATAAAAACAAAAGAGATGGTTAATGACTTCAAGAGGGCCCAGGGGGCATCACGCTCCACTGACAACCGACAGCTCCACTGTTGAGGTTGTCAAGAGTATCAAGTTCCTTGGAGTGCACTTGGCAGAGAACCTCACGTGGTCCCTTCACACAAGCTCCATAGCCAAAAAGCCCAGCAGCACCTCTTCTTGCTGCAAAGGCTGAGGAAAGTTATCTCCCACCCTCGATCCTTACTACATTCTACAGAGGATGTATTGAGAGCATCCTGTGCAACTGTATCACTGCCTGGTTTGGAAGCTGTACCACCTCAGTCTGCAAGATCCCGCTGAAGATAGTGAAATCAGCAGAAAAAATCATTGGGGGCTCTCTTCCTACTATTAAGGGCATCTACAACACTCAATGCAGGCGAAAGGCAATAAACATTGTGAACTACTCCACACACCCCTCATGTAAACTGTTCTCTCTTCTGCCATCTGGTAGGAGATACTGCAGCACTTGGGCCTGTATATCCAGATTGGGCAAGAGCTATTTCCCCCAAGCCATTAGACTCCTGAAATATTTTAAATGTGTTGTTCTTCTATTCTAACCTATATTTATGTAAATATGCTTCGAGGTCCTGGAGAAACACTATCTCGTCTTTACCGTGCAAGCATGGGATGAACGACAAATAAAGGTAATTCAACTTACTCTCCACTACTTTAAATAGTTGTGATTTTGTGTGAAGGGAAAATGGCTAAAGAAGGTTGTAAAATTACATGAGAAATTTTGTCAAAAATAATGGATTGCAAATACTTAACAATTCTCAGAAAAATATGCATTCCATTGAAAAATAAGCGTTCCATGGTGATCCATTCCTGACTAACGGAGAAGTTCAGGGATATAATTAGAGGAAAAGAAGAGGCTAATAACTAAGAAGAGTGGTAAATCTGAGAACTGGGGAAATTGTAGAAAGCAGCAAAGGATGACCAAATAAATTGATAAAGGAGAAGGATGAATGTAAGAGGAAATGGAAATGCAATTGAAAATGAATGAGCTTCTACATCTATTGAAGAAGAGGCAGAAATAGCTAATCTAAAAATGGGATCAGCAGAGACAAAAGGGCGTAGACTTTATTGTTGGAAATAAAGAAATGGCCAAGCCATTAAACAATGTTTTGCACCTGTCTTTCCTTTGGATATGCATAAACATTACAAAGTGTCAAATGATGGTATGAATAATGAAGCAGAGATGCACAAGAATTGCAGATGCTGGAATTTCTTGCAAAAGGGTCCCGGGGTGGGAGGGGTGGGGGGTCACGTAATGCAGCAGAGATAGGAGGACACCAAGGTCTAGGGCTCCTCAGAAAAATCTAATTTAATACCATTAAAAGCACCCAGAAATGCCTTTAAACTAGCTGAATAGCTAGAATAGGAGCAATTATGGAATTTACTCATTGACCAGCAGAATCCATTTCAGCAACAGGCCGTTGGGAAGATGGCACCACAGAAGCCTCAAGGGATCCATCCCTTGAACGGGGTCAGCCCAAGAGCAACTGCTGAAGGAGGGAGATTCACGTGTCCTCCAGGAGATTAAAAGAGGTAATGAAGCTATCTCTAGTAAGCTGGACTCCAAAACTGAAGAGCGTAATCAGTCCATCTCAGGACTTAAAACTATGTTGGACCAGTTGAATTCCCATGTGGGTGCTGAGGAAGAACGCATTGGGATGGAAGACGATTAATTAATGGTGGTGGACTCCTCCCTTGGTGTGTTAAGTAGGGAAAATGACTTTCTACTGGGGAAAATAGACCAGCTAGAGAACCACAGCTGATATAATAATATCTGTATTGTTAGCTTGAGAGAAGGCTGTGAAGGAAATTACCACATAGAATTCTTCACTGGCTGGATCCCAGACATTATGGGATGAGAACACTTTAGTAAACAGATAATAACCAAACGAGCCCATCAAGTTTTTGTGCCCAAACCTTCTGTGGGCCAGAGATCAAGACATGTCTTGATATGTATAATGAAGTATCAGGACCAGGAAAAAGTCTTGCATTTTGCCGCCTGGCAGTCGAGAGAGGACAAGGGCCTCATTACGTACAACAGGCCAGTGCTATTTTTCCCTGACCTAAGTGCAAGTTTAATGAAGTGCAGAAGGTGTTTGATCAAGTCAAGAAGGAATTCCGATTGAAGAGAATTCCATTTGCCTTATTTCACCCTGCAACATTGAGGGTCACACTCCCTAATGGAGGGAGGAGATTCTTCAAAGCATTCAGGGAAGCGACAGCATTCTTGCATGATTCACCAGGAGGAGAATAAAATGGTGAGTGAGAGCATATGGAGGCAGTCATGGTCGTCATAAGCTACCTTAGATATGTGCCTTAAACTGTTGTAATCTTTTCCACTTACAGTGGATAGATGAGTTCTAATTTAAACCAATTTAAACTGGCAGAAAAAGCACATAAAGTCTTGTCCTAGCAAATGAAAGCAGAGGAATGTTCAAGAACAATTAACTAAATTCACACTGAAGTGAGCTCATCTCATGTAACCCAACAGAAATCAATGTCACATTTAAACAGTTCTATACAAATTTATATCGCAATCTCCAGAAGAACTGACTAAGATTGATGACTTCTTATCCACTGTTGAATTGCCCAAACTTGAATGAGAAGATCAAGCAAATCTGGACCTCCCCTTAAACCCAAAAGAAATTGAAAAAGCCTTAAGGTCACTACAGTCCAATAAATCACCAGGGGAGGATGGTTTCCCACCAGAATTTAATTGAAAATTTAAGGACCTCTCATCATGGATGTCATTGATTTGGCATCAAAAACCCAGACTCTCCCTGAATCATTTTCTACTGCCATAATTACTGTGATTCATAAAAAAACAGAGACCCATTAAAATGCTCTTCATTTTGGTCCCTTTCATTACTTACCTCAGATTATAAATTGATTTCTAAGGTCCTGGCTAGCAGGCTTGGCCAGAACCTGCCAAAATTAATAAATCCAGACCAGAGTGGCTTTATTTTGAAATGCCGATCAGCCAATAACCTATGTAAGCTCTATAATATTATCCATTATGCAAAGTCTAAGGCTGAACTGAGAGTCGCTGTGGTTCTGGATGCTGAGAAAGCCTTTAACAGGCTGGAATGGCTGGTTTTTTTAGAGTCTTGGCCAAGCTTGGGTTTGGGCAACTGTTTATTAACTGGATTAAAACTGTTTATCATAGACCCAAAGCCAGGGTCGCCACTAATGGACACATCTCAGCAATGTTCTCTTTGAGCAGATTGAGTCAACAGGGTTGTCCCTTATCTCAGGACTTTTTGTCTTGGCTATTGAGCCCTTAACAGAGGTAATTAGACAAAACTCAATTATAAAGGGTTTTAAAGTGCGTCAGACTAATCAAAAAATAATCTTATGGCAGATAATATAATCCTGTACTTAACAGAGCTGGTTAATTCCCTTACTAAATTAGACTTTATTAAAAGCTTATGACCAAGTTTCAGGATACAAGGTAAACTGGGAAAAACTGAAATTATCCCACTAACAAATTTTGATTATACTGAGTACTAGCGAACAAGCCCATTCAAGTGGCCCTTGGGTGGCATTAAGTACCTTGAATAATGGTAGATAATGATCTTCAGAATTTATATAAACTTAATTTCCTCCCACTATTTAGTAAAATTGAAGAAGATTTGAGTAGGTGGGTGAACTTTACCATCATTCTAATTGGCAGAGTCAACTGTGTAAAGATGAATATATTGACAAGACTGCAGTATCTTTTCTAGTCCTTGCCCATTCCACTACCCCAAACCTTTTTAAAAACTCTTAATAAACATGTTGGGCAGTTTGTATGGAACTGTAAAATACCCAGAGTATCCATGGAAAAAATTAACATGGAATTATAGATCTGGTTGCCTCGTTTCAAAGAAAATATTATTTGGCAGCCCAAGTGAGATTTATTTCTTCAGTTTTTGAGGGTGATGATGCTCCCTCCTGGGTAGAAATTGGATTGCACTCACTAAAAGAGAAGGTGTACCATGATCTTATTTATAAATGGAATTCCAGAATTATAGTCAACAGGACAGACAATCCCATCTTAAAGCACTTACTTAGAATAAGGTGCGAGACCTGTGGAGGCTCTGGACTGAAAAGAGGATTATCACTGAAAACACCTTTAAGACAAAATGAACTTAAACCCATGACTTTGAACAACAAAATTCTGGAAGCCTAGCATCATAATGAGTTATGTCTGGAAGACTGCTATGAAAAAGGACTTTTCATGTCATTTGAACAGTTGAAGATATATGACTTGTCCAACAAGATCATCTTTGTTATCTCCAATTTAAGATCCTTCTTAGAGCTAATTTGGTCCCTGAAATGACTTTACCAGGACTCAATGAAATGGAAAAACTACCATATATTTCTGTGAATAAATCAACCTGCTTTTTTCTGCCTCATTTAAGGGTTTTATGGAATCTCTGGCATATAAGTCGACCCCCACTTTCTGGCTGCCTGAGGTGCCCCATTGACCGGATGACAACATGAGAATACTTGGCTATTGTTTGACAGACAGAGATAAATGACAATAAAAGTTTAAAAAAGATAGTGAAAAAAAATAACAATGGTTTTTCATATTTTCCATTTAGTTATTAATAATTTGCCGTGATTATAAAGCAGAAGACTGGCTGGAGGTCTCCATGCTGCTTACTAAGCTTGCTGATTCCAGCTCATTGAACTACAGAAGGAAAATGGGGTGGGTTTTGTGCCATGTGAGCTTCTTTGTCAGTGTAGCGGTTAGCCATCATATGGAATGTTAATGCTGCTGTAAAAACTGAACATTGAATTTAAGAAACTGAAGACTTCATATTTTCCACTGATCTTTCACAAAGCATGGCAGATGTCTCTTCAATGAATGCATAACTAAATTTATTGATCTCACCTTGGAGCACCCAAGACAAAGAGTCCTAACGTGCAATGTTGATTGATCATTTCTCTCCATGGATGCTGCCAGACCCACTCTGTCCCTCCAACTTCTCTTCCTTTACCACTGTCAGTTTTCTGCATGCCAATTCCTTTTTAAATAATTAACAAAATGTGAGTATTACAACAACCACTGAGGCCTCCTTCCACTTGCCTGAGGCTTCTAAAAAACCAGCAATTGGGACCTGGGTTCGAATCCCATGCTGCCTGTAAGGAATTTGCACGTTCTCCTCGTGTCTGCTTGGGGTTTCCTCCCACTGTTCAAAACATACTGGGAGTGCAAGTTAATTGGATATAAATTGAATGGCATGGGCTCATGGGCTGAAATGGCTTGTAACCATGCTGTATGTCTTCATTTAAATTTAATTTAATTATCCGTTCTGATTGGTTGAATGAACCTAGCAAGAAAAGCCAAAAAAAAACTCTCATCCATTGTATTTAATTTGTTGTATAATTTTACTATTGAGGCAGATATATACATGAGCATGACTGGAAAATAAAAAAAATATATATCTTTATCATTGAGAAGATATTCATTCAACAGGTTAGGCAGTGTCTGTGGAGTGAAGCAGGGCAAACATTACAGTATATGAGTTTTCTTCAGTACCTTTTAAACTTAATATCTTGAGACTACCTCCAATTAAAATCAGACAATTAAAAGCTTCAGTATAAAATTGATAAAAATATTAAAAAGACACAAAATGTTATTTGCCTTTTTGAATTAGATCTGTTATTTAATTTTCCTACATCTTCTCTGAGGAAAACACAAGAGCTATGTAATGTGATGAAATATTATGTCTCACTGAAATCTATGGAGGTATCTGTGATTTATTTTGATTTCAGTCTTGCTGTGTGATTTGGTCCCTGAAGAAAAATACTGTGTTTACTGCTAACTAAATGATATTAGTGTTAATAATCAGTCTGGCAAAGAATGTACTATAAAAAGTCAAAGCATAATCTGTCAGAATGGATTCTATAGCAGCTGAGGTGTTCTTCAATCTACATAAAGCAACAAATTGCTCTCACAAAATAACAGTATTACATAGCGGAATAATTAATTTCATGCTTGTCATCTCCTTTTCAATAGTACAGTATGTTGATTTGAAACAGGTTTTGTAGCACATTGACATATTCAGTGGACAGTGATACTGTGAGTGGCTACATTACAATAATTATTTCTATTACAAAACAATCCATCAAAGTGATTAATTGCATTATTGACAAAAACAGATGAGTTTAGTTTAGACATACAGCATAGTATCAGGCCTTTCTGGCCCACAAGCCCATGCTGTCCAATTTCATCCAATTGACCTATGATCCCCATACGTTTTGAAGGTTGGAAGGAAACTGGAGCCCCCAGGGAAAACCCATGCAGACGTGAGGAGAACGTAAAAGCTCCTTTACAGACAGTGCTGGATTTGAACCCTGGTTTCCATCTATGGTGCTGTAACAGCATTGCGCTAACTGCTACGCCAACCATGTTGTAATATCAATTCACAGATAAATCTAGAAAGCCGTTCTTTCTTCTCCTGTCAGTGAAACAGATGACAATTTTGTCAACAATTGCTGGCCTTAATAATTGCTGAACACAATAATTAATTGTAAATTTCCACTCCATTTGCAAGTTTACAAAGGGTTGAATGGATATGAAACAATTGCCCAATCATATTTTAAGAGAAATTAAGAGAATAAATACACATGCATCTTTATATAGGTTCAAACATAGTTATTTTGCAGTAGACATTTTCACTGCAAACTGTATATCCACATAAGCTAATTACAGAGAATCTAATAATATCTCTTACGAAAACAGAACTTCCCGATTAAGGTCTATTTTCAAATCATTAGGCTGGGATCATATCTGCAGATGACAATTGATATATATCTTTAACAGTGCTGGTATGGGGATATGAATACCCCTGAGTGTAAAGCCCTCCAATAGGTAGTGGACACAGCCCAGGACATCACAGACAAAACCCTTCCCACTATTGGGTACATCTATCTACAGGGAAGACAGCCAATGGAGAGGAGCAGAATCATCAAAGACCCACACTACCCAGCACACACTCTGTTCTCACTGGTGCCATCAAGAAAGAGGTCTAGGTGCCACAAGATTCATACCACCAGGTTCAGGAACAGCTGCTACCCCTCCACCATCAGACTCCTCAATGGCAAGCTCAATCTGAGACTCACTTAAGGACTCTTACTTGTGCACTTTATTGATTTTCTTTTTGTTCGCTCTGTACTGCACAGTTTGTTTACATTCATTATCTGTTTACAGTTCTTTGCTCACATGTTTATGTTGAGTACAGTTTATTTTTGCACTACCAATTAGGGGTAATTCTACTGCACCCACAGGAAAAAAGAATATCAAGGATCCATGTGATGTCATACATGTACTCCGACAATAAATCTGAAATCTGAATCTGATATAGTATAAAGAAATAAAACATGAAAGCCTGCAGTCACTGTGGTTAAGTAAAAACACATGCTAAAGTCACACATTGATGAAGGGCTCAAGCCCTTCTTTATCTCTATCTTTGCCTTTATAAAGTACACTGTTTGATCTGCCGAGTTTCTCATGCAATTGTGTTTTTACTGTTTTGTACGATAAAGTTGGGTGAGAAACCATTTAGCTTGGTCATTGTTTTTTGACAAAAGCAATTGAAAACCAGTAGTAGGCTTGATGGTCAATTAAAAATGTATTAGCAAGTTCTCAAAATTAACCCATAGTTCTAACAAAGCAGCACATTTGTCATCAATTAGGAAAATTATGCACTGCCCTTAGAAGATTTCCTATCATCAATGAATAACAAATATAAGAATATAAGACATGGGAGCAGGATTAGAACCATCAACTATTGAGCCTGCCACACCATTCAATAAAGGTCATCGATGATCTGGCTGGGCACTCAGCTAGATCTACTCACCTGTACCTCAAAAATTTACATCTTAAATACATTCAATGAGGCAGTTATTACTACTTCCTTAGGCAGATAATTTGACAGATTTTCTACTTTTTGGGAGAAGTAGCTCCTCCTTGTTCCTCTTTTAAATCTACCCCCCAACCCTCCCCCACCCATGAATTTTGAGGTCATGTCCCCTTGTTATAGTCTCATTCTGCCCCTGGAAACAACCACTTTGCTTCTATTTTATCTATTCCTTGCATGGTTTTGTGTCTCCATAATTTGCTTTTTAGCACCAAAGAGTATCAGCTGAGGCCACTCAGTCTCTCCTCATAACCCCTTTATTTACAGAATCAACCCGGTAAATCTCTTCTTCACTGGTTCCAAAGCCAATATATCCTTTCTCAAGTAAGGAGACCATAACTGTACACTGCACTCCAATTGCACTCTCAAAACTACCCTGTGTGGTTGTTGCAACAGAACCTCCCTGCTTTGAAATTCAATCCCTCTAGCTTTGAATGCATTCATTCCATTTAACTTATTGATGACCTGCTGCACCTGCAAACTTAACATTTTAAGATTCATGCAGAAACACTCCCAGATTATCTGCATAACACACTGGAAATTTTCACCATTCTCGATTTGATCCACTCATTTCTTTGAGAACAAAAGCAAATTCATTCAGCTATCCTAAGAGAGACTACACAACTATTCTAATGCATAACAAAATACAAAAGTTATAATCTGTCTTGCCAAAATCTCCAATGAAATATTTGTAAAATTTAATACAAAAAAACATTGCTATGTAAATGTTATAGATTATGCAATTTCACATTGCTAATGTACCATGCAATATTTTGCTTTAAATGTGACAGCTGAGGCTTTTTGAAATATAGAAAAAGCGCAATCTGATGAACACCATAATTGGGAAAGAAAAAACATACAACGACATTGATATCAGTGTTTACCTGGAAAGTTGTTATCATCTCTTGTAACCCCCTAGCAAGATCAAAGGCACGCAAACCTCTTTTTGAAATTAAAATGGAAAATGCTATCTGTTCTGTGAATGAACAATAAAACCATTTAACATTTTTCTACAAAGGGAAAAAAATTACATTTTTTGATTTAATGTTCCATTTAGGGAAATTAAGAGTGGCCTGTTATCAATTGTTCTATTATCTCAGTGTAAAAGTTCCAAGTTGATGAGTGCAAAGAACAACAAAGGCTTGCATTTCATAGACTCAGGAATGCCAAAACACTTGTCATCCAGTGAAATACTTAGAAACAATGAAGATAGGAGCAGGAGTAGGTCATTCAGCCCTTCAAGCCTGCTCCGCCATTCAATGAGATCATGGCTGATCTTAAAGTTCAGTACCCATCCCCGCCTTCTCTCCATAACCCCTAATTCCCTTATACCAGGGGTGTCAAACTCAAATTCACAGAGGGCTAATATTAAAAACTTGGACTAAGTCGAGGGCCGAACTAAATATTTATTGAAAATTTTCAACAACATCTGCATGTTTTCTCTTCTTTCAACATATGTAATGTTAAACTTTTTCTTATTAAAATAAATGTTTACTAATAGTTTTGGATAAACTCTTTCATTGTCATTGTCATTGGCCCATTTCCTTTAGCGTCTGAAACCGTGCACATGACGAGTCAATGAGGGATGATTAAAGCAGTGGTCTTCAAACTTTTTCTTCCCACCCACAGACCACCTTAAGCAATCCCTTACTAATCACAGAGCACCAATGGCACAGGGACGCGAGTGGAAAGAAAAAGGTTGAGAACTGTTGTATTGTGGTAACTCCACATCTGATTAGGTTAATTGTTAGGCAAGTGGTCAGAGAAGGACCCCCCCCACCCCAAGAAAGACTTAAATCACAGGAACAAAATAAGCTTCCGTCTCACTGCTCCCAATCTTACACGCAGTCCTGATGTGGAATGTGGGGTTGCAGCTCCACATTAACCCGAGTTCAGGTGCTGTCTGTGTGGAGTTTGTACGCTCTCCCCTTGTCTTGGACCAACAGGTCGGTCGCCTGACGAAGGCACCCGAACCCCCCGTTGAAATGCCGGCATCTGGGGCGGTGGAGGAATTGGCTGAGAAGAGCGCGTTGCTCCCACCCCCCTCCCATGGTTGGAGAGGGATTAAACTGCGATCTCACAGCGCCGGGCTCGTCTCCAACAAAAGGAGCGGGAGGCAGGGTCCACCGCGCACGGAGCGAGGGGGAAGGCATCGCCAACGAGACATTCGGTCCAGCGTCGCCGCTGAAGTGCAGACCCAGCGAGGATGGTCCCCAACTCCAGCCGCGTCTGTGTGTCGGGGAGCCGGGCAGGCTGAGTGCGGCGCTCCGATCCCCGGGATTCGGGACTCTAAGATCCCTCCACACCTCCGGCGTCTTCATTTTCACCTTCAGTGTGCATGCGCTATACTGGCGTGGTGGCCAGCGGGCCAACTCTAATATATATTTAATATGATCTTGCGGGCCAAATATAATTATATTGCGGGTCAAATTTGGCCCACGGGCCAGAGTTTGACATGTGTGCCTTATACTGAAGAAATATATCTAATTCCCTCTTAAATATATTCAATGAACCTGCCTCTACTGCCCTCTGTGGCAATGAATTCCACAGATTCACCACCCTCTGGGTAAAGAAATTCCTCCTTATCTCGGTCCTAAATGATTTGCCTATTATCCTCGAACCATGGCCCCGGGTTCTGGACTCCCCACCTTGTAAGGATAGCAAAGAAAACTCCTTTGTTTTTCATGAAGTGGTGACATAGATTTATTTGTGTTCACTTGGGTTGTAGACATGGTTTAGTCAGACAGTGCATATATTCGATTGAATCATTTCACAATTCTTAATTGGTGGTCTGATTGAGATTCTTGTCATCAATGATCCTTAGGATGTTGGAGCTGTGGTACAGTGATAGTAAAAGCCATTCAATATCAGGGTAGTTGATTGAACTGTTTCTTGTTAGAGGGATTATTGCCTGAACTCAACTGTTACCAGCCATTCAGCCGATGCCTGACTATTGTTGCCTGCAGCCATGGGCTGCTTCATTTACAGAGGAATTGGGAATGGGAAGATGAACATAGTGTAATCATTAGTGAAAATCTCCTCTTCTGACCTTCTGATGGAGAACATAGTTGAGCCTGGCACTCTGCCAAGTAACTCCTGTAGTGATGTTCTGGGGCTGAGATGAATAACCTTCAACAACTGCAACATTTTCCTTTGTGTGAAGTGTGACTGTAACCATTGGGCTTCCAAAGTAATTGAGGATTTGACTTTTTTTCCCTATCAACTTCCTGTAATTTTGCCTCATTTGTACATGGCAAACTAAGAGCTTGTTACATTGTTGCATTCTGCAGTCCATATTCTCAGCTTTTCAAAGTTTGCAATCTTACACCAGCTGTACATCAATCACTACGCCAATGAAGATGTGCTGCCCAAGAAAATACTGATGTGCAGATGCAACTGAGATGTTTCAGTCACAGTAAATTTTCAATTTAAGTAATTCTTGTACAAAGCCTCTATCTTCTTGCCTTTCTTTGGCTTGGCTTCGCGGACGAAGATTTATGGAGGGGGTAAAAAGTCCACGTCAGCTGCAGGCTCGTTTGTGGCTGACAAGTCCGATGCGGGACAGGCAGACACGATTGCAGCGGTTGCAGGGGAAAATTGGTGGGTTGGGGTTGGGTGTTGGGTTTTTCCTCCTTTGCCTTTTGTCAGTGAGGTAGGTTCTGCGGTCTTCTTCAAAGGAGGTTGCTGCCCGCCAAACTGTGAGGCGCCAAGATGCACGGTTTGAGGCGATATCAGCCCACTGGCGGTGGTCAATGTGGCAGGCACCAAGAGATTTCTTTAGGCAGTCCTTGTACCTTTTCTTTGGTGCACCTCTGTCATGGTGGCCAGTGGAGAGCTCGCCATATAACACGATCTTGGGAAGGCGATGGTCCTCCATTCTGGAGACGTGACCCATCCAGCGCAGCTGGATCTTCAGCAGCGTGGACTCGATGCTGTCGACCTCTGCCATCTCGAGTACTTCGACGTTAGGGATGTAAGCGCTCCAATGGATGTTGAGGATGGAGCGGAGACAACGCTGGTGGAAGCGTTCTAGAAGCCATAGGTGGTGCCGGTAGAGGACCCATGATTCGGAGCCGAACAGGAGTGTGGGTATGACAACGGCTCTGTATACGCTTATCTTTGTGAGGTTTTTCAGTTGGTTGTTTTTCCAGACTCTTTTGTGTAGTCTTCCAAAGGCGCTATTTGCCTTGGCGAGTCTGTTGTCTATCTCATTGTCGATCCTTGCATCTGATGAAATGGTGCAGCCGAGATAGGTAAACTGGTTGACCGTTTTGAGTTTTGTGTGCCCGATGGAGATGTGGGGGGGCTGGTAATCATGGTGGGGAGATGGCTGATGGAGGACCTCAGTTTTCTTCAGGCTGACTTCCAGGCCAAACATTTTGGCAGTTTCCGCAAAGCAGGACGTCAAGCGCTGAAGAGCTGGCTCTGAATGGGCAACTAAAGCGGCATCGTCTGCAAAGAGTAGTTCACGGACAAGTTTCTCTTGTGTCTTGGTGTGAGCTTGCAGGCGCCTCAGATTGAAGAGACTGCCATCCGTGCGGTACCGGATGTAAACAGCGTCTTCATTGTTGGGGTCTTTCATGGCTTGGTTCAGCATCATGCTGAAGAAGATTGAAAAGAGGGTTGGTGCCAGAACACAGCCTTGCTTCACGCCATTGTTAATGGAGAAGGGTTCAGAGAGCTCATTGCTGTATCTGACCCGACCTTGTTGGTTTTCGTGCAGTTGGATAATCATGTTGAGGAACTTTGGGGGACATCCGATGCGCTCTAGTATTTGCCAAAGCCCTTTCCTGCTCACGGTGTCGAAGGCTTTGGTGAGGTCAACAAAGGTGATGTAGAGTCCTTTGTTTTGTTCTCTGCATTTTTCTTGGAGCTGTCTGAGGGCAAAGACCATGTCAGTAGTTCCTCTGTTTGCGCGAAAGCCGCACTGTGATTCTGGGAGAATATTCTCGGCGACACTAGGTATTATTCTATTTAGTAGAATCCTAGCGAAGATTTTGCCTGCAATGGAGAGCAACGTGATTCCCCTGTAGTTTGAGCAGTCTGATTTCTCGCCTTTGTTTTTGTACAGGGTGATGATGGTGGCATCACGAAGATCCTGAGGCAGTTTACCTTGGTCCCAACAAAGCTTGAAAAACTCATGCAGTTTGGCATGCAGAGTTTTGCCGCCAGCCTTCCAGACTTCTGGGGGGATTCCATCCATACCTGCTGCTTTGCCACTTTTCAGTTGTTCGATTGCCTTATATGTCTCATCCAGGGTGGGAACCTCATCCAGCTCTAGCCTTAGGGGCTGTTGAGGGAGCTGGAGCAGGGCGGAATCTTGGACTGAGCGGTTGGCACTGAAAAGAGATTGGAAGTGTTCTGACCGGTTGAGGATGGAGATCTTGTCGCTGAGGAGGACTTTGCCGTCTGCGCTGCGCAGCGGGCTTTGGACTTGGGGTTAGGGGCCGTACACAGCCTTTAAACCCCTGAAGTCGCCAATGTCCGCGCTGAGCTGGGTTCGTTTGGCGAGGTTAGTCCACCACTCATTTTGGATCTCCCGGAGTTTGCGCTGAAGATGGCTGCATGCGCGACGGAAGGCTTGTTTCTTCTCCGGACAGGACGGCTTTGTAAGGTGAGCCTGGTGGGCAGCTCGCTTCTTTGCCAGCAGCTCCTGGATTTCCTGGCTGTTTTCGTCAAACCAGTCCTTGTTTTTCCTGGAGGAGAAGCCCAGTACCTCTTCAGTGGATTGCAGTATGGTAGTCTTCAACTGATCCCAGAGGGTTTCAGGGGACGGGTCCGTGAGGCGGATTGCATCGTCGAGCTTTGCTTTGAGGTTTGCCTGGAAGTTTCTTCTCGCTTCGTCTGACTGCAGGTTTCCAACATTGAACCTCTTTCTGGGGGCTTTATTGTTCCTGGGCTTTGGTTTGAAGTGAAGGTTGAGCTTGCAGCGAACCAGCCGGTGGTCAGTGTGGCATTCCGCGCTAGGCATGACCCTGGTGTGGAGCACATCTCGTTTGTCACTTTCTCGCACCAGGATGTAGTCCAGGAGGTGCCAGTGTTTGGATCGGGGATGCATCCAGGTGGTCTTAAGGCTGTCCCTCTGCTGAAAAAGGGTGTTTGTAATGACAAGCCGCTGTTCTGCGCAGAGCTCCAACAGGAGGCGCCCATTGTCGTTGCACTTGCCGACGCCATGCATAGGAGAAGGCCACTCCGATATAAAACCTACGACCCAAGGACCTCGCTGCCACGTCCCAGCTTGCTTGGCCACGGCACACGAACCATGGGTGTAAAGGGTGGGGCCAGTACTGCGCGCACTGCACTCCACCTAAAAGCTCCTTTGCGCAGGCCCGAGGACAGGTCCACGTCCTCCCCCTCCACGTCCTCCCCCTCCACGTCCTCCCCCTCCACGTCCTCCCCCTCCACGTCCTCCCCCTCCACGTCCTTCCCCTCCACGTCCTCTCCCTCCACGCCTTCCCCCTCAAAAGATGCTCACAAACTCAAGCTAGCATGCTGGAACATCAGAACCATGCTAGACAAGGCTGACAGCCACCGACCTGAACGTCGGTCTGCCCTCATTGCACATGAACTCCTCAGACTTGACATCGACATAGCCGCTCTCAGTGAAGTCCGCCTGGCAGATGTAGGCAGCCTCCAAGAACGCGGCGCGGGCTACACACTCTACTGGTCTGGCAAGCCTTCGGATGAACGACGCCTATCTGGTGTAGGCTTCATGGTCAAGAGCTTCATTGCCTCCAAACTCGAAAACCTTCCGACAGGCCTCTCGGACCGAATCATGTCCATGCGACTCCCCCTTCAGAACAAGCGTCACATCACCCTCATCAGTGTCTATGCTCCAACCCTCCAGGCGGAACCAGCAGAAAAGGACAAGTTCTACACCGACCTGCGCAACCTCATCCAACGCACCCCTACAGCCGACAAGGTTGTCATCCTGGGCGACTCCAACGCTCGTGTCGGCAAAGACTCAGAAACCTGGCCAGGACAAAGCCTCTATATGGCACTTCTAAATCTCACTTTACAAAAGAAGGCACCAAAACAATTTAGGAAATGCACATTTCACAAATGATGTGATCATATCACATGTATTTGTTGACATCCCTTAAAACCTTAAAGCTTGCTTCAATTGTCTGAGGTTCTGGAAATATTGCAATGTATACTTAGTCACAGCAGTTCAGTACGAGCACTGTATATTGAATTTCAGAAATTTCTTGAATACTTTTATGTGAAAGAAATTAAGAAGTGTGTCCTGGAAGCTCCCTTTACTTTGTGCAAAAGCCTTTGAAAGAAATGCATGTAGTTTTATTTTAAGCAATGTTGAATTGATTTAAATAGATTACAATTGTACTTATTAGAAAAAGCTAAAGGAGGACATATGAAGAGAAATACCTGTAATTATGTGAGATTAAACAGCAGAATAATCAACAATACTTATTTTTTTTCCAATTTTAAAAAGATTGTTCACAGAAAACCTATTTCCACCATTATATTTCTTTGAAACTATAAGAATTGTTTTAATGCAGAGTTTTTGATTAACTGTAAACTTAGTAGGATTGAAATTTGCAAGCATTGTGCTCTTTTCTCAACTGTAAAATAATTGCTAAGCCCACACAAAAGCAATTTAACTGTAAAATGGGCTCCGACTACTCTTTATAAGTGGTGAGGAAATATCTAAGTTCATGAGTCCCATCTGTGTTGTATTACATTCCTCAGCATCTGATCATAATTTGCTTATTGCCATTGTCAGGTGTGTAATAGATGCCCTCTCTTGTATTGGCTACTTGCCAAAATTAATATACATAAAATAAATGTTGTAAAATTATATTTCAGAGATAGGTATTTCATCTGCCCTAAATTTAGTAAGGTTCATTTTACTGTAATTCCATTTATGTTGAAAAACACACTTGCTCAACAACAATGGTAGATTAGCATATTATTTTAGAAATTGCCATTGCACCTAATAGCCTGAATAAGGCTGGATTGTCTGATCTCAGAAGCTAAGCAGGCTCAGGCCTGGTCAGTGCTTGGAGGGGAGACCTCCTAGGAACACCAAGTGTTGTAAGTTTCTGTGAGGGGCGCTGGACCAAGTGGCCACTCTCTGTCTGCCTTACAGTAGACAAAAATTAAAGAATTTCATGTAAGTTATATTCTAAATGTAGTATTACATGACAATCATGGAACCTTTAACTGTTTGGAATCATTATGCATTGCCTGGAGAACCAATAAATCAAGAGAATGGTGAATTAATATTGTGTTTCATCAAATTGTTGTTTTATCTCACTACTTACTATTGCTAATATCTTGTACAGAGGCAAATAATAAAAAAAACATTCAGCTTTTGACGTTAGTCAAAAATTCTGAGTAAGTTTGGATTTTCAATTATAATTAATATACAACAAAAACATGGCTTTGAATAGTTAATAATTCCATTATTTAATGAAAAGTAAAATATTAATAATAATGGAAATGTTATTTTAGTGTGTTATAAGTTGTTCAATCATGATGTCCTATTCTGGACATGAAACATTTACACCTCTGAATCTTCCCAAGCCACTCACCATATGCCAGGATAAATAGAACAATTGAGGACATATAACTGGAGCACAGCCATATTTGAATAGCTTTCAGAGTTCAGGTTCTGAACAGTGTTCAATCATTACCACTATGGATGGGCAGGTATCTCAATCAAAAAAAAGGTAACTTGGCCAAGATGTAAAAGGGCACATTAATTATTCCCAGCAGCAGTGGCAAAAATTGTTCTGTTGAGAAAGTATCAGATTCAGTGGGTTCACAAAGAGACGTGTCCGGACACAAGGGTCTACAATCAAGGGTAGCCTTTTATTAACACACAGCAATTAATAGAAGAGTGTAGGAAAATGTTAACATGAATAAATACATGCATGTATAATTTATAAAAGAGCATTGGAAAACATTATGGGAATAAACTGCACACAATTTATAAAAGGGCAAGGGAAAATGTCACAGGAATAACACGTGTGCACAGGTTATAAAAAAGTATGGGAAACATTACACAGTATACAATTTATAATTCATGCAGGTGATGCTGACATTCACCCACTATTGCAGGGGTAATAGCCACCCTTCCTGGACACTTGATCGTCGGGATGCGGCTCTGGTACAAACAGAACTGACAGGGGTATACATACATTCTTGGACTCCTGATAGTTGTTCATTTGCAAGTATCGATCTACAGCAATTTAAACTATAGAGGTACTATGGCTCAGTTTCAGTTCAGTGTACACCTTACCCACAACCCTTCTAAGTGATGTCCACAGTAGCAACTATGGCAGAGAGTGATGCCTGGGTGGGGGATGGAAGAGAGAGAGTGGGAGGGAGAGAGAGCAATGTGCTCTGATCTCGTGCTAAATAGAGTGATAATTTGTGTTCATTGGTCCCTATTTTAATACCTGTAATATCTAAGTTCAACTAGTGATTCAATCACTAAGACAAAAATAGCTGGTGATAATGGACAGCCCTGTCTTGATCTTGTTAATTTAATATAATTGCACATAAGTCCATTTGTTAGTACTCTTACTCTTGGATCAGTATACAATGCTTTCACGCAATTTATAAACATATGCCCTAAACCAAATTTAACAAGTGTCTTAAAATGAAAGTCCCACTCTACTCTATCAAATGCCTTTTCTGCATCCAGAGCAACTGAAACACTAACATTTTCCTGCTTTTTGGCTAGATGAATTAAACTAATCAACCTAGTTGCATTATCCACCCATTTTCTTTTCTTTTTATAAATCCCATTTGGTCCTTGTTGATTAATCTAGATAAGTAATTTAGCTACTATCAATCCACATTCAATAACGATATCTATCTGTAAAATGATGGCATTAATGGATCTTTATCTTTATTTTTGGAATTTTGTTTCCAGTTTCTTCTAATTGTGTTAAAACCTTCATAAATACAAAAATCAATACATCTTTAAATTCATGTATGGGTATAATTGATGAGGTGACATGCACATCCTTTGCAAATCTGTAACCATTATTGAAAGGGCACCATGAAAATAAATGAGGACGTACTTCTTTAAACATTGTGACAATGCTGTTTGCTTTTGAAGAGTTGAACAGCGGGTGCAAGATTGACAGAAACTGTTTATGTGAAAGGGTGAGATTTTCTCAGCAAGAACTTGAAGAAAAGTCCAGAGCCTTATACACTTCTGTCTCACTGCAAATGTCACTTTTACTATTTTGTATTTCTGCACTTTGGTTTATTTCTTTGTTATTTTATTGAGAACTATTACAAATCCATCCCTTCAGCAATATCTTGAATTATTACAGTACCTTGTATTCTCCTAGTAGAACAGAAAACTACAAAGATGCTTTAGTTGCCTTGGTGACAAGAGGGCTTTTCAAGTGAAGATGTATTACTTTGTAAAATACCCATGAGAATGAGCAAAGTATCTTTTTGGTGCTATAAATACAAGTTATAGCATCTAGTGGAAGCAGATTACCATGGTTTCATCTGGCACTTGTGTCTAATTGCTAACACACTACCATTTGACTTTTCTTTGTCAAATGTTGATTGCTTCTAAAATAATCCCAATTATGTTTGATTTGATGAGGTTTCTTATCCCTCATGAAAGATTTGCAGTTTGCTTTATGACAAATTGCCTGCCTATTATGTATAGGCTGGTTAACTAACAATCAAACTGAAATCGAGATGTCAGAAATGACACCAAATTGCTATGATCAGAACTTGTTAGTGAGCTGCAAGTACAGTAAGTTTCCGATTATCCGAAAGCAACTTGACCGAAATTCTCAGTTATCCGCGGGAATTTCCCTGGCGCGCTTAGCTGCGCCTCTTGTTAGCGTCATTTTGAACCCAGCGGAACTCCCGTGAACTCGGGTGGGACCTGATGCGCTGTTTGCACCATTTTGAAGCCGACGGAGCTCTCGCATACTCAAGGTAAGAATCAAACTTTATTCAATGTCTGAAAAAGAAACAGCTCTTGCTCTTTGCTGCTGTTTTACGCTGACGCTACTGGGCTGGGATTGGATCGGGGACCACGGGCACGTTCGGCCATGGGGCTGGGGAGGTGTCGGTCAATTCAAATATTCTGTTGCTGAAATTGCGGCTGCTTAAAGGCATTTCTCATATATGTGGAAAAGGTAGTTAAGCGATACACATCCTGTCCCGAGTGTGTTGGCTAATGGGAAACATACTGTCTTAAAATATAATAGGAAAAGCCACTTTCTCCTCCTGCCCGCTCTGGCTTTCAGTAAAATCATGGCCTCTCTTCTTCTGCCACATTTCTTGATTTCCTTAATGACCAAAAATCTGTCTCAGTATTGAGCAAACTCCGTGACTGAGCTCCTACAGAGCATTCCAAAATCTCTGAACATTCCTGGAAGAAATGCCTTCAGGTCAGTCCCGAATGACCACTCCCTTATTTTGAGATGGTCTTCTGGATAATGATAACAGTGAGATTATTGTCATATACATTGTACATTATTTAATCTTATTTGCTGTAGCTGAATAGGTTCTTTGTTTATTTTAAAAAACTACAATCGAATTAAAAGGGATCATAAGTACAAAAAGAAAGATAGATAATAAATATTCACAGTTATCCTCATGCAAAGGTGACATTGTAATAGAGCAGTCCCTGATTAGATTAATAAGGGGAAGTTCAAGAGCCTGATAACAGTTGGAAAGAAACTATTCACCATCTATGGCCTTTCTGTCTTGTTAATTTACACAGTACTAATTTTTCACTAATGCTAACTTATTTGGTCATAATTCAATCTACACCTTTAGTTCTCCAATAATTCCAGGAGGATTTTATTTTTGTATTTCCCATGAACATAGGCACAAAATACTTTAATTGACTTTCTAGTTTTTTATATATCTGCTCTAATTTTTCCTGCCTTGGTTTGTAAGGGACCCATGTTAACTGTGACTACCTTTTCCTGTTGTGGAAGATTTTATACCCTTTTAGAAGTTTCTTGTTAGCCTATTCTCATGTTCTCCTTTCTCCTCTGTTCTCACACTTTGGCAACTCCTCCCCATTGGTCAGGAAGGCGCAATAACACCCACATTTCCTAAGGATGTTGAGGAGAACAAGGTTACAGGTCCCTATCTTGACAACCTTTTACAGGAGCACAAATGAGAGTGTCCTCTCTGGCTCCACCATTGCAAATGGCTGAGAAGATCACTGGTGTCTCCCTTTCCTCTATTGATGACATTTACCAGGGGTGTTGCTTAAATGAGCTCAAAGAATTATCGAAGTCCCTTTCCATCCAGCAAGCAGTGATTTTGACCCACTACCATCAGGAAGGAGGTACAGGAGCATCAAAATCTGGGAAACAGCTTCTTCCTGCAGGCTGTGAGACGGATGAACGGTATCCTGTAACCAAGTAAATTATCCTAAAATATTTATGTATATTTATTTTAAATTGTATCTTTATGTATATATGTGATTATTATATATTCTGTATTTTGTGTATGGATGTGTGTGCAACATGGTCTGGAGAAACATTGTTTCGACGGGTTCTATATGCACAGTCAGATGATAATAAATTTGAAATTGAAATGCAGAATCCAAAGAGCAGAATCTGAACTGACTGCATTTTTTTTCAAGAGTCCCAAAAATGTAACATAATTGAAAACCTAAAAATCTGAATTGACTCAACAGGCATCATCTGTTGACAGAAGAACAGAGTTGATGTATTAACACTGTTGCTCACTGCACATATTCTGCCTGCACAGATGAATATACAGCATTTTCTGTTTTTATTTGTGACTTTTAGCATCTGCAATTTTGTTTTTCTGTATGATTGTGACCTACCCAGCGCAGTTGGATCTTCAGCAGCGTGGATTCGATGCTGTCGGCCTCTGCCATCTCGAGTACTTCGATGTTAGGGATGAAGTCGCTCCAATGAATGTTGAGGATGGAGCGGAGACAACGCTGGTGGAAGCGTTCTAGGAGCCGTAGGTGATGCCGGTAGAGAACCCATGATTCGGAGCCGAACAAGAGTGTGGGTATGACAACGGCTCTGTATACGCTAATCTTTGTGAGGTTTTTCAGTTGACCTATCCAACTGCGCTGGGTAGGTCACGTCTCCAGAATGGAGGACCATCGCCTTCCCAAGATCGTGTTATATGGCGAGCTCTCCACTGGCCACCGTGACAGAGGTGCACCAAAGAAGAGGTACAAGGACTGCCTAAAGAAATCTCTTGGTGCCTGCCACATTGACCACCGCCAGTGGGCTGATATCACCTCAAACCATGCATCTTGGCGCTTCACAGTTCGGCGGGCAGCAACCTCCTTTGAAGAAGACCGCAGAGCCCACCTCACTGACAAAAGACAAAGGAGGAAAAACCCAACACCCAACCCCAACCAACCAAATTTTCCCTGCAACCACTGCAACCGTGTCTGCCTGTCCCGCATCGGACTTGTCAGCCACAAACGAGCCTGCAGCTGACGTGGACATTTACCCCTCCATAAATCTTCGTCTGCGAAGCCAAGCCAAAGAAAGATGATTGTAAAATTACACACTGTATGGATTTTATATTTATGGCTATTTTAAAGCAAAGCAGTAATACCATGCATAGTTTTCCCTTCCAGTTAATCTGATCCTATGAATTGATAAAATTCCTGCTTTCACGTGATCCATCACATCAAAGGGTAGCTGCTCTCAGGTTATAGATATGTGGTTCTCAACCTTTTTCTTTCCACTCACATTCCACTTTAAGCAATCCGTATGCCATAAGTGCTTTGTGATTGGTCAAGGATTGCTTAAGGTGGCATATGGGTGGAAAGAAAAAGTTTGAAACCACTGTTTTAATCATACCTAATTGACTTGTATGTGTATGGTCTCATAACTCCAAAGGAAATGGGCTAATGACAATTTTTCTCAAGCAAAATATTTCAGTAACAATTGGGTCTTGAGCACCTTAAGCAATCCCTGCATTGGGATGAGAGTGGAGAGAGAAGATGGCCAATATTTTCTCTCCACTCTCCTCTCAATCCTGATGTAAGGTTTCAATGCAAAACATGGACAAATCTCATCATCAGATGCTTGACCTGCTGGTCTCCTCTACCACTTTGACTTTTGCTGTAGATTCCAGCATCTGCAATCTCTTGTGTCAACAGAGACATTTTGTTGTGGGGGCACAAGGGAAAAAAGGAATGGAGTCCCTTCTTGAAGTTGGTTGTAGGGTAGGTTTAGTTTGTGTTAGAGTGGGAGGTGGGTTTGGAGAGTAGGCTGGCAGTTATCGTTGAAGAAGTAAGATTGTTTTGGAGGGATGAGATGATAGGCAGCACTAGGGATGAAAATGAAGGTGGGTGGGTGGGAGTCTGCACTTAGGGAGATTGGTAGTGGGGAGACGTAATAGTCATGCACACAGGCTGGAGTTATGATGAGGTAGGGGATGACTTTGTTATGGTTAGAAGAATTAGCTCATGCGATATGAATGGGCCACAGTAACACATGGCACCAGCAGGAATTTGTGGAAACGAATAATTGTTTGAATGGGAATGAATAGAAGTTGCCCTTGGGGTGGTAAGATCAGGCACAGATCTTGTTCTAAAGCAAGCAAAATCAATTTCAACATTTAAATTTGAAATGGATATCGATATGTTATGATGTCATGTGGTCTAGTAGACCATTAGTATTTCAGTTCTTGACCTCCTGTGTGCTTTTTAGAACTAGAAATTTTACAGCTACTTCACACACCTCTTTAAAAAAAATGCCACCGACATAACTTCCATGACAAATTTACTGGAAGAATAATCAAGCCCGCTCTGTAAGTATTCTTTTCCAGGTAAATTTCTGAGAGGCCCTGGTTAGGGCCATGTCATTCATATGCCTGACACCAGACTCCTGAAGCAGTAGAGTCCTCTGATTTCTGACATGGAAAAAGGTTACTAGGCAAAGGAAAAGAATCAAAGGAATTCTCATGGGCTGATTATGTGCAATATCCCCAATGACTCCTTGGAATCTTGTGTGCAGAACACCCAAAATATAGAAGGGGCATTTTGATGGCTGTAAGAACTATGAATGCATGCAGTAGAAATAAAATAGTGGAAGGAGAGAGCCTCACAGCAAACTGCCCACTTGCCTGACCCATCAGCCACTTCTTGTCTTCATTTCTTGTGGGGTCTGTGGGTGTCACAGTGGCCTCAATAGTCACTTCAGAACCACAGTGGAAGCAAAACATCTTTGCTCCCGTGAAACATTTGAGGACTTTTGAAGTGAAATTCACAATTTTCATAAACTTGCAACTGTATGATACTATATAATATTGGAATCCAATAATTTGTAAATATATATTCTAGTTTCTGGTTGGTAGGTATTCATCAAATCCATTCCATTAGGTTTAATAGTTCATTCCCACACTGTGACATTTCAGTTGTACTCTCCACTTTTGATTCTATCTCCTGAAATGGCTGTAGTCAAGGAGAAGAGAATAATTGATGACCTTGTTTTAACTTAGTTGTGATGGTACAGATGCATCCAGATAAGCTCAACATTTCGTTTCAACCTGCCACTGTGTTGGCAGTGGTTTAGATTTGTCCTGTTAGAAGCTGGAGTCTACAAATTCACTCATACATGGCAGCTTCATAATGAGGTGATACTTTATTCTCTGAACTAGTGAACTGGAACTGCAGAAACAGATGTGAATCCACAATATTATCCTGTATGTAGCGAACACTGGAAAACTTTTATTCCACAGAGTTGATGAAATAATCCTTAGTTTCCATTAAGAATTGATTATCCCCTAGTTCTAAACACAATTTGGAATTTACAATGACAAATTACTGCTGTTCACAAAATCATCCACTAAGATAGGAAAAGCTGTTACATAAAAGTGAAGCACATGTTTTAATATTGTACATGCTGGTAGAATTTGTGCTTGGTAGAGCTAGGCTCAGGCAATCCAGTTGACCCAGGAAAGGAAACATTTGGAGAGATACTGGAACTGGGAAATGTCCCTTACAATGATCAAGAATTCCTCCAAGAATCAACATGTAATGAACAGCAAACCTTTTCCAGAATATGAGCTTTACAGTTCAGCCATATCTAGTTGTCATTTAAGCAGTGAACAAAAGGAAGAAGTGGTTTGATAAATATATACAGTGCATCCTCCATATCAGTGGAATTCAGCTCACAAGGGCAAATGTCAAGGTGAAGCTTTGTCATCGTCTTCAGAAGTGCTGGATGGGCAATTTACTTTTGGCACCTCCTGAGGCTTCACCATTACAGACAACCTTCCAACCAGTTTGATTTATTTCATGTGATCTCACCAAGTAGTGGACTCCACTCTTTAAGCAAAGTTGAGCAGGCCAGGAAACATTTGGCTGTGTTGCTGAAGACTTGTGCTCCTTGTCTGGATCCAGACTGTTCCTGTCCACTTTCTTTCCAATAAAGCAAAAATACAATGCTGGAGCAGGTCATACAGTGTACTTTATAGTGTAAAGAAACATGTCCAATAAGGACATGTTTCAGACATGTTTCAACGTTTCAGACTTGATCCCTTCATCAAGGATACCTTTGGCTTTGTCACTGTTAAGTTGTGCCTCACGAGCCTAATTGAGTTTTTGAGGAAGTAACAAATGAATTTGAAGGTAGAGCAGTAGATATGGTTTATATGAATTTTAGTAAGGCATTAGGAATAGGAGCCGTGGAACCTTGGTTGTGTAAATTCAGAATTGGCTTGCCTGCAGAAAGCAGAAGGGTAGTAGTAGATGGAAAGTATTCTGCCTGGAGGTCAGTGACTAGTGGAGTTCCACAGAGATCCGTTCTGGGACCTCTGCTCTTTGTAATGTTTATAAATGACCTGGACGAAGAAGTAGATGGATAGTAACTTTGAGATGACACGAAGGTCGGAGGAGTTGTGGAGAGTATAGAGGGTTGTCGTAGGTCATAGGCAGGATGCAGAGTTGGATGGAAAAGTGAGAGATGGAGTTCAATTTAGAATAAGTGTGAAGTGATGCATTTTGGAAGGTCGGAGTACATTCTTAATGTTGTGGAAGAACAGAGGGACTTTGGGGTCCAAATCCATAGCTCTCTTAAGGTTACTGTGCAGGCAGAAAGGATAGTTAAAAAGACTTATGGTGTTCTGGCCTTCATTAGTCAGGGGATTGAGTTCATCAGTCATGAGGTAATGTTGTGGCTCTACAAAACTCTAGTTAGCCCATACTTGGAATATTGTGTTCAGTCCTGTTCTCCACATTAGAGGAAGGATGTGGAAGCTATGGAAAGGAGGCAGAGGAGATTTACCAGGATGATGCCTAGATTGGAGAATGTGTCCTATGAGGCAGGGGATACAGAACTAGGACTTTTCTCTTTGGAGTGAAGAAGGATAAGGGGTGACTTAATAGAGGTCTATAAGATTATGAGAGGCATAGATAGGATAGATAGACATCAACGTTTTCCTGGAGTGAGAATAGCATACATCAGAGGACATCTGTACAAGATGAGAGGATATACATTTAGGGTTTAAGTTGTTTTGCGCACAGAGTATTGAGCACTTGGAATACATTGCCGGGGCAGTGGTGGAGGCTGGTACAAAAGGGATTTTTAAAAAGACTCAGTCAGACAGGCACATGGATGGAAGAAAATTAGAAAGTTATGGGTGTTAAGAAGGAAAAGGTTTAATGTTGCCAGAGGGCCTGGACTGTGCTGTAATGTTCTATGTTTAACTTTTGTTGACTGTGCCCAATTCCATTTTTTTTCCTAATAAATTCAAACATTTTCCGGATGATTAGTATCAGAATAAATTCATTTGTAATTCACCATTTTTTTTTCTCCCCTGTTCTACATTTGTTAACTTCCAAACAGTGAGACTGATTTGATTTAGATTTTGGACTAATTTCAGTTTGAATTTTGACTTTTTCACTATTTCCATTGCCAGCTTTTCAATATTTTGGATAAAAGGCATTAGATGTTTATATTAATACTATTTCCTTTCAACTCCTTGTTAATTTTGACCTGTAGCTTACTGATATTTCTGCTAGCTTTTTTAATATCTTCTTGTGTTCTTCCCTTTCCTTATTAACATTTTGGTCTTCCTTTGGGCAGCCTTAACTTCTAGCAATCTGGTAGCTTGTTGCTCATTTTGGATACACGTACCTTTCTGTTCAACTAATCTCAACCAGTTTTCTTATCTGACTTCAGTGCCTTAAAGGGGTATATGTTTCTTGTAAATTGTATTTTAATTCTTTAAATGTGAAGCCATTTACTGTCTTCTATCATACCTGCTTAAAGCAGTTTGCTAAATTGCCATAGCTGGCTTATGTGTAACACCGTTGTAATTTGATGTGTTTAGACCAGGTTAGTCTTGATATAACATTTGACCATTTCCCCTTGAGGGCCCTTAACTAGAAAATTTTTAAGTAACTTTCTTATTGCATAATACTGGATCCAAAATTGCCTCGTTGGATATGTGACCTATCTTGTACATCTACATTTGAGTACCCTCCAAATGACAACTGCTAATTTGGTTTGCCCAATTTATATGAAAAATTGCCAATATTACTGCATTACTGCTAAATGCATTTCCAATTTCCTTATTTATATTGTGCCCTGCATTACCACCACTTTCAGGTTTTCTGTACCTGGCTTAGCTCCACCAAAATTGTTACTGATTTTTGATTTTAAAACTAAGATTCTTTCTAATGCCTTTATCCCATCCTTTATCTTCAGGGCTGCCTCTCCATCTCTTTCATTTTGCCTTTATATTTTAAACCTAAATATCTTGGAATAAATGAACCATGATAAAGGGACTCAAAACTACTTATAGAATGCCTGTATTCTATATTTGTACAGACCAGAGAGCGTAAATGATGATATAGCTTTCAGAATTAACATTTAAAGAATAGGACACAGCTGAAGGACAAGCGAATATCAAGTAAGTGGCAACACATAGCCTTCTGCCTACCATGTAGTAGATTCTATTGTGTAACCAGCATTGTGTGGAATCTTTCATTTTGCCTTTATATTTTAAGTGTAAATATCTTGAAATATTTAATTCACAGTCTTGATCACCTAGCAACCACATCTCCATGACTGCTCTTAGATCCGACCCATTATTTCTGTTGGGGGCATTGATTCATCTATTGCGTTACAAATGGTATTCAGATTTATTGTCAGAGTACATTCATAACATCACACAACCCTGAGATATTTTCCTGAAGGTGAGGCAGAATTATTGGCAGTCCAAAAAAAAACTGACTCAATGTACACATGTAAACAAATAAAGAAATGTGAACAAGCTGACTGTGGCATAAAGACATAGAAAATAATGAAGTGCAAGAGTCCTTAAATAAGTCTGTGATTGAGGGGTCTGTTGGTGGAGGGGTAACAGCTGTTCCTGAACCTGGTGGTGAGAGTCTTGTGGCACTTGTACCTCTTTCCTGATGGTGGCAGTGAGAACAGTGTGCTGGGTGGTGTAGATCCTTGATGATTGCTGCTGCTCTCCGATGGTATTATTCCCTGTAGATGTTCTCGATGAAGGGGAGGGTTTTAGCTGCGATGTCCTGGGCTGCGTCCACTATCTATTGCAGGGCTTTTTGCTTGGGGTCTGTGGTGATGTGAATATATAACTGCCGATGGATAGTTGGCCCGTTCCCCCACCAGTTACTCACTCCCTGGTAACTCCTCCCCTTATGACCCTGGACTAAAGGTGGACCTCCCTCTCCCTATCCTCAGTCAAGCACTTGGAATCGTGCCAGCTACATCTAAAGTATAATAAAGCCTATCATTCCTCACTCTACTGCTTTGGAGTTATTGATAGAGCCTATCGGGGACATTGAAGTTCCCATACCAGATGGTGATGCAGCTGGTCAGAACACTTTCCACCACACATCTGTACAAATTTGTGTATATTTCATTTTGTGTAAAAAGTTAAGTTCTCATAGATAAATATTCTTCAGTTTTTTTTTATATACCATTTTGGCAACTGACTTGAAAACCATTTGCCATGTACTGCAAAGTGTGGTAATGAAAAAAATGACCTTCAGTGAATGCCTTATTGATGTATGACTTAAGTACAGTCGAAGCAGTTAAATGAACCATGATGAAGGGACTCAAAAGTGCTTATAGATTGCCTGCATTCTATTCTTATACAGACCAGTGAGCGTAATGAAGATATGTCTTTCAGAATTAATGTTTAAAGAGTAGGACACAGTTGGATGACAAGCCAATGTCAAGTTAGTGGCAAAACATAGCCTTCTGCATACCATGTAGTAGATACTGTTGTATAACCAGCATTGCGCGGAATCTTGCACAAGTTCATTAAGTGCATTCTATATTTCACATTTTCATATTTTTAGCTAGTCTGTATTAACAATGGGATTAATTGTTCTAACTAAAACTAAATTTAAATTTGGTGTTCACCAATCAAATATAATTGTTTGTTCACCTTGCAGAGAAAATCTTTGTAATATTTCTTTTGTAAAATTTCTAAGGAAATTTATTTTCATTAACTTTAAAAAAAATTGCAAAAACTACTGCTGAACTTTGAAATGAAAACATATTTGGTGGAAATATTTAAAGGTTAGGGCAGCAGCTGTGGGGAGAGTTAATGCTTCAGTTTGATTACTTTTAATCAGATAATTGTTTTCATATCTGAACTCTTGGCTAAGCAACTCCTTCATTATTACATGTGCTTGATATCTCTTATATGTTTTAATTTTGGTGACCATTCTGATGCATTTAACATGCCTTCATTGCAAAATTACTGGTACATTGAATTTTCAATTCATCAATATTCTCTTTGAGCTGCTGAAGTTTTCCTCTTCTCACCTTCCTTCAGACTTGCTTTGTCTCGCTCTTCTGACACATTTCTTTACTCTATCCCCCTTGTCACAATGCCCCTCTGCCCTCCCCACTCCCACCCCTCAGGCTCTGGATCTTGCTTGCCTTTTTAAACACAGTGGTTGACTGTCTAAACCATTTATGTGGTCAAGAATCCCATATTCTCATAATTCTTCTGACATCGTATTAGAGTAATTACTGAGTATCTGATGATACTTGGTTTTGCACTACCCTACCCAACCCAATACAGCCCCTGAGTGGAATCGGCCATTATATCCGCACTTTATTGAGTGCTGTCTGACATGCTGAGTTCCTTCAGCAATTTTCTGTTTGCTCAGGATCAGCATCTACAGCTTTTGTGTTTCTTTCATAATTTTAAGACGACCATTAGGTTGTTTTTCATTTATCTCTGAGGACATCAGATTTTTTGAGTTGGTATTTTAATCTTTGGTAGAGAAATAACATTTGTATAATAATATTTTAAGGTGTACAAAGATGGTGACACTTGAATTGAGATCTGACGCTTAGAGAATCAGGAAAGTTTACGATGTAATTAACCATCTGCTTAATCTAATTGGACATGTCATTACATACTAGTTCATAGGTTTTAGGGAGATGCAAAAACAAAGAAATCATCAAGGGTAAGACATGACAGGAAGATTTTTTAATTGAGGCAGTTCTGAAATTCGAAGACAGTCATGCAATTGGTAGTAGCAAGATGCAATAACCTTCATTGCCTAATGGGAAGAGGGAGCATGAGATGAAATATGGATAGCGTACAAGCAAAGGAATTAAAGGCAGGAGTAAGCACGTAGAGCTGAGTGGCTGCTCGACGATGTAAAAGCTTCTGCTGACTTGACTGTAACTACGCTGCTGCCTTATCTTGGTAATCTTTTAGCCTGTCCTTTATCAGAAATCTAATTCTGCCTTAAAAATGAAAAGTTTGCCTTAAGAATGCTTCAATCTGTTTCCACTGACCTTTGAGAATTAGAGTGCCGAAGATTTAAGACCCTCTGAGAGAAAAATAAAGTCATATTGGTCTTAAATGGTCAACTACTCTCTTTAAACAGTGATCCTATAGTTCTGTATTTTTCCACAAGATGAAATATCATACTCAAATTCCCATCCCCAATGTGGAAACCGGACCTTTGCCCAATTTGACCATCATGATCAAGTTGCCAGATAGTAGTCTTATTTCCCTATATTTAGTCCATGAACTGGTCTGAATGACCTTTAAACTTTGTAAAAATGGTGAAAGATTACCGTGAGATGGCAGAAATGTAGATATGAGACTACAGGCAAATCAGATATGATCTTATTAAATAGCAGAACTGCCATAAAGGCCATTCAGCACTGCATACTTGCTCCTGTCACTGATTCATATGAGTGTCTTCATTTTGCTTCTTGTTTTACTAATGGTGTTGGATTAATTGGCAACTCTTTGTGTGCCTTTGCAATATTTATTTACCTCAAAACTTAATAACTTGTGTTAAAATATGCAATAACATTGGATATACCAGAGATTGCAGTCATCTGTTAAATTATTCTGCATGCACAAGATAAAGATGCATGGAATTGGGGATGATTTATTGAAATGGATATAGGATTGGTTAACCATAAGATGCAAATAATTGGGATTTTGCTTGGTAATCAGTAGTTAGTGGGATGGCACATCGTTGGGCCCACAGCTGTTCACAATATTGATGACGTGGAGGAGGGCGCCAAGTGTCGCATATCTAAATTTGCTGATGACGATACATGAGTGGGAAAGCAATTTGTGTAGAGTAGATAGAGTCTTGAGGGAAAAATAGATTGGTTAAGTGAGTGGACAAAGGCCTGGAAAATGGCGTAGAATAATAGAAGATCAGACTATGATTTAAATGGTGAAATGTTGCAGCATGCTATTGTTCAGAGAGTCTTGAAAGTTCTGCCACATGAATTGTAAAAAGTTAGGTTTGCAGGTGCAGCAGGTAATCTAGAGTGCAAATGGAATGCTGGCTTTCACTGCTGGAAGGATTGAATCGAAGAGCAGGGATATTCCTCTTCAACAAAACAGGGTGCTGGTGAGGCTGCACCTGGAGTACTGTGTGTTGTTATGGGCTCCTTTCTTGAGAAAGAACCTATTGGCTTTGGAGGAAGCACAGAGGGTCATCTTATGAGGAAAGCCTGGGACGACGCTCATTGGTGTTTTGAAGGATGGGGTGGGGAATTGTAAAATTTAGAAGAGTGTATATGAGAGAACTGTGGAGGTCAGTTCCACTGGCAGGTGAGACCAAAGCTGGGGGACAGAGCTTCAAGATTTAAGAGAGAGAGAGAGAGAGAGAGAGAGAGAGAGAGAGAGAGAGAGAGAGAGAAGAAGAAACTCCTTCTCATAAAGAGTAGTGTAATGGATCTGTGAAATTTTCTGCCCAAGGAAGTATTAGAGGCAGCTTCATTAACTGCAGTTAAATATTAGTGTTTTTTTTTACAAAGGCTTCACAGGAATTTACGTGAGCAAGAGTCTTCTAACATTCTGGCAGTGGTCGTTCACAGAGGAATGACCAAAACTGCAAATCTCAGTTTCTGACCGCGTTTAGATAGCATACCGGCAGTGCGGTACATAAAGAGGTGGGACGTCGACTGTGACGTAGAACGTATGTGGGATGTACAGCGCCACTGCATTGACTGTGACGTGAATCATACGTGTTCGACATATCCTTCAAACAGGAAAACAGCTGTTGATCCCAAGGTGCTTTTAATATGAGCTGCAACTATGTATGACACTATTCAAACACAGGTTAATTTCATATGTATCATGCACGACTACGGGAATGGCACCCTCATTCCCGTTCCAAGCTTTTTAACACCGCATGCTTTCCGGGAAAATGGCAGTAATTTCCTGGAACGCAGTTGCTGTGTTTTTTTAAAAAAACATAGATACACTTAAATCCCCATTATCTGGAATTCAAGCAACTGGCAAAATAAATAAAGAAATAGTTAGATAGAAGGAGAGAACAAGAATGAATAAAAATTTAAAATTGTAAAAGTAAATGTTTGTTCTCCAAAGTAATACGCAAACCCTTGGTGAAGATGTGAGCAAACATTCAGCTAGTGGAGCTCCTTGGTCATGTCCTGCCCGCAGCACCTGTTTGAAAAATTTGAGTTTGAATAAAATGGCATCGTCCAGGATGAATAGCTGGCCGATTCTGCTTTCCGCTGGTGTGACTCTCCCAAGTGTCTCCCTGCGATTGCCTAGTAAGAGTCTTTATTAGCATATTATTAAATATATTAGTTGGGCTTTATCTGTAAACTTAGGGGAGGGGGAGTTAATTATACTGCAACGCTGTTACAGCTACAGTTACCAGGGTTCGAATTTAAATTTTGTAAGTTATGGGAATTACCTGATTAAAGTGAACTTTACATAATTAAGTACTAAAATATATATATTTTTTCAAATTACTTTATATTTTGCACTGCCTTTTGAATTGTTTATTCTTAATGCTGGTGTATTAGGCATTGTTGAAGTGAGTCTCAAGCAACCAGAAAGTTCTCGTATCTGGCATCTACCAATCTCCATAGGTGCCAGATACCAGTGGCTTTACTATATATATGTAGATTTTTGAAGAACAGAGGAATTGTGGGGAACAGGCAGCTCAATAGAGCTGAGTCCATGGCCAGATCAGCTGCGATCTTATCGAATGGAGTAGGCTCAGTGATCAGATGGCCAACTTCTACTCCTATTTCTTACGTTCTTATCTATTTTCAGTCATGATGATATAAATCTTCCATTTTATATCATAAAAATCTTTCAGTGAATTGTGAACCATTCCAGCAAATATTTCACATTTTTAACTGAATTAACTGGTTTAAAACATGCATCCCTCGTTGCACTTACCAGTGCTGACCAGTGCAAACCATTGTACCTTAACTCTACGTTCCAATTAATTGTATACTCTCTAATCAAATTATTGATTAAATATAAATATTATAGTTGTATAGTTAATCTTACCGGAGTTTATATCCCTCCCGATGCTGATTACAAGCAGGCACTTGTAGAGCTGCATGTTGTGGTCAGGAAACGAGAGATGGCCCAGCCCAATGCACTACAAATCTCAGTTGGCATCTTTAACCAGATCTGTGTCATGAAAATCCTGCCTACCTACCACCAGCATGTAACCTGCTATACCAGAAGTCCCAGCATACTTGATCACTGCTGCACCAAGATAAGGAAGGCCTACCATTCAGTCTGATCACCTGGATGTGCTCCTTCATACAGAGAGAGCCTAAAAAGCGAAGCTCCGGAGGTCAGGGGAGCTGGAAGGTGGTCAAGGACCCTGCTGAGAATCTGATGAGTACACTGAGGCTGTCACACACTTTATCAAAACACACTGGATGAGTGTGTCCCCATCAAATCATTCAGGGCTTTCCCCAAACAGAAGCCCTGGATGAACAATAAAATCCAGAACTTGCTGAGAGCCAGATCGCAGGCATTTAAGTCCAGAGATCCAGATCAGTACAGCAGGAGCAGGTATGACCTGCAAAACGATCTCAGTCAATCAGTCAAAATTTATTGTCATTTTTAAAACCATGAAACAGCTATAAAATGAAATTGCATTTCTCCAGGACAAGGTGTTACTTAATAATAATATACATACACCAAGCACAGAAGTGAGCTACTGCCCGCAGCCATCTTGAACCACGGCCACCTATCCCAACCTCCCAGTTACAATTTTATCCCTTACAAACAGTGAACGGAACATGTTTATAGACCGAGACCAGTCGTTGGCTCAGTAAGACATGATAGCAATGTCCATATCAGCATAAAGTGACTCCTGGGTCACAGACCACAGATTGCTGCAGCCTTCTGCTGCGCTGCCATCTGAGGCTTCTGACCACTGCCAGGCTATAGATGTTAGCGAGAATCCTCCAGCCTATTTTTCAGGGAAACTCCCCTCAGTCTACAGTTCCTCAGAGCTGTGGCCCTGGCACTGGCCGCCCCTATACCCCGCATTCCCAGCCGACATGCTGTGGGTGCCCAAGCCAGCACACGGATCACTGTTCCTCTGACTACCTCCTCGACTCTTTGCTGTTCTTCCAGCCTGACATGGTGCTCCAGCCAGTGACGCAGAAGACCCTCACAGCCGCACCCCACCTTGAGGCTGCTGACTCCTGCCTTGAGGTACCATCGACTCCAGCCTTCACCATCAATTCCACTCACCACAACACCATCCCTGACACGTAGGGTTCACTCATGACCACCAGGCCACAACAAACTCACTGCTGCCAGCACCAGCCATTTGAGTGAGACCTTGTTGACTTCTTAAGAGGTCTGCTTCCTTGGTGATGTTTCCCATTTCCTGTCATTCCAAAGGCAGTCATCGATCCATTTCCATGTTCCTTCTCAGCATCTACTTGGGTAAGTGTAACACCCATGTCTCGATAGGCTGCTGCAAGCTTCAGTCACACCACCACCTTGAATCTTCCATGCGAAGTGAAGATTCCAGATGAATATGGAAACAAGGGACACCTGACAGCTGTGGTAGGCCTAAATGTCATAACCTGTTACAAAATCAAATCCAGTAAAGTAGCAGGTGGCAAAGCTCTTTAGAGGAACTCAATGCCTTCTATGCCAGATTCGATGACCATAACAGCAAAGAAACAACCCTCTGCACAGCTACCTCACCTGTTGATCCTATCCTGTCCATATTTGAGGATGATGTATGTGAGAGTGAATCCAAGGAAGGCATCTGGTCCAGATGGAGAACCTGGCCGAGTAATAAAGATCTGTACTGATCAAGTTACCAAGGTATTCACGAATATCTTCACTATCTCACTCCAGCAGGGCGTGGTACCCACCTGTTTCAAACAGGTGTCAATCATACTGCTGCCCAAGAAGAGTGTAGTAACCTGCTTTAATGACTATCGACCAGTAATACTTGTGTTTTGAAAGGCTGATGATGAAACAGGTCAGCTTCTGTCAGAGCAGTGACATGAATCCATTCCATTCCAATTTGCCTATTATAGCAACAGGTCTACGGCAGATGCTATCTCACTGGCTCTACACAAAGCCCTGGAACACCTGGACAGCAGTTAACACCATCATCTCCTCAAAACTGATCAGCCAACTCCAAGACCTGGGAGATAACACCCCTCTGTGTAATTGGATGATGGATTTCCTCACCTCCAGACCACAATCAGTGAAAATTGGTAAGAACCTCTCCTCCATAGTCTCCATCAGTACTGGAGCACCATAGGGCTGTGTTATTAGTCCCCTGCTCTGCTCACTTTACACCTATGACCACGTAGCTCAGCACGACAGTACACCATCTTCAAATTTGCCAATGACACCACAGTAGTGGGTTGTATAAAGGAAGGGGGATGAGTCAGCGTACAGGATGGAGATTGAAAACGTGGCTGAATGGTGCACCAACAACAACCTTGCACTTAATGTCACCAAAACTAAGGAGCTGATTGTTGACTTCAGGAAAGAAAAGCCAGAGGTGTATGATCCAGTGATCAGAGTTGGAGAAGGAGAGCAAATTTTTAGGTTCAGGGGAGTCACTATCTCGGAGGGTCTTTCCTGGAGCCAACATACCAACATGAAGCAAGCACATCAGCACCTCTACTTCCTCAGGTGTTTGTGGAGGTTTGGTCTGTCACCATAAATCCTGGCAAATTTCTGCAGATGTGTGTTGGAAAGTGTGCTGACTGGCTGCATCATGGTCTGGTACGGGAACACCAATACTCCTGAGCGTAAATCCCACAAAAGGGTAGTGGACACAGCCCAGGACATCATAGGGAAAACCCTCTCCACTGAGTACATCTACAGGGAACGCTGCCATCAGAGGGCAGCAGCAGTCATCAAAGACTCACACCACCCAGCACGTGCTCTGTTCTTGCTGCTGCCATCAGGAAGGAGGTCTATATGCCACAAGACTCGCATCACCAGGTTCAGGAACAGCTGCTACCCCTCCACCATCAGATTTCTCAATGATAAACTCAATCAGAGACTCATTTAAAGACCCTTACTTGTGCACTTTATTGATTTTATTTTGTTCTCAGTGTATTGTTGCACAGTCAGTTTGTTTACATTCATTATCAGTTTACAGTTCTTTTATTTGTTTACATGTTTACGCTACTTTTTGCACTACCAATGAGTGGTAATTCTGGCATGCCTGCAGGCAAAAGGAATCTCAGGGTTGTATATGATGTCATGTATGTACTCTGACAATAAACCTGAAATCTGAATCTGTAGAAATACATTTCTTCAAGTAAATTTTGATCAGTTCCTTGAATGTTTCTAAATGGTGCAGCTGAGCTAGTCAAATTCAGACAGTATTTAATTCTCCTTGCTTATTCAGCATCAATATTTGTAGAACACAATTGAATTCCCCAGGAATAACATTTCAATTTTTCTCCACCCAAAACTTTTGCTGTAGCTGTTAATGTAAGTCATGCAAGAAATATTGTTCAAAAGGTCCACCTCAATTACACATCATTTGGAGACTTACCATCCGTATCTAAAGATTATTAAATATTTAACTTGCTTATGAACTGTATTACTTTTCCTAATCCAAATTACATCAAAAGTGACACAAGCCAACTATCCAGGGGATGCACAACATCAGTGAGTGAATGAACCAACCCCTTATTCCTAAATTCATTCCACACATGGGCAGAACTCTGTGAACCATCACTATTTATTAATACTGCAGATAATGGAAACTGGAAATAAAAATATAACATAGTATTTCAGCAGACTACAAAGAATGGGCACAGTTAACATTTCAGGTCACTGAACTTACATCAGAATTGGAAAAATGGTTAGAGATGCAAGAGAAACAGATATTGAGGAATCACGGAAGAAAGGAGGAGGTGGAAAGGAAAGAAAAAAATGGTGGAAAACTAATGAAATTGAAGGCATTAGCGATTAATTCAGAGTGAAGGTGATAATGCAAGGGGGTTGTAGTAATAATGGGAGAAGAGGAGAAAAAATAGGTTGAGAAAGAAGAGCTTGTTTCCATGCTGAATCTGTCTGTCACTTGCTTTTCTGAATTAATTCTGCACTTTATTACCCTATTTTTCTCATCTTCTTGACCAACATTTTTATTACTCTTCCATCAATTCTATTTAAGTTAGAGATGCAGAATGGTATCAGGCCCTTGGGGCCCATGGGCCCACACTGTCCAAATACAGTCTTGTAACCAATTAACTGATTAACTCTGTATATCTTTGAAATGTGGGTGGAAACCAAAGCATCCAGAGGAAATCCATGTAAAGACAGGGAGATTGTACAAATTCCTTCCATATAGTGGTGGAATTGAACCTGGTTCGCTGGCACTGCAATAGCATTGTGCTAACTCCAACACTAACTTGTGTCGTACGTTATCCAGGTTTTCCTCTAAATCACAAGGCTATCTTGTTTGGAAATGCATCCTTGTTCTTTTATTGCTGCAGTCCTGGAATTTCAAATCCAACAATGTTGTTGGAGCGCCTTCAACAGAATGACTGCAGCTAATCAAGAAAGCAGCTTCCCTCAAAGGAATTGGGGCTGTAAATTAACACATATATTCTTGTATGTAATGCTTTCATCCTGAAAAGTATACTCATTCAATTGCTGGTCACTTGCTATGTTTTTCTATAATTTCATACCTAATCTGAATTATCGGTTTTATCCTGAAATCAAATTGACAGCACAATATTTCACCATAGTTTGGAGTGGATAGCATTTTTATAAATTCAGTATTTATCCATATTTACACCAAAATGCTTCACATTCTTTAGTAATTATTTACAGCTCTACCAAAAATGTTCTCTTTCCCCCCCCTCCACCCCACCCCGGCAATACGACTTTTCAGGGTGGCTGGACTTCCCAAGATGCACTTGCATCCTTTCTGCTTCACCAGCCTTTTGACTGGTTCAGACTCTTTTCTGTGCTTTAAAAGCGCTGAGGTGATGTCAGGGTAGAAGAATACCTAATACCTCTCTATTTCCATCTGTCCCCCTTCCTTCTTGCGCCGGCTGCTGCCGCTCCTAATATTTTTTCCCTGTCCTGGTAATGCGGCAATGAGGTTACTACCTGGGGTGAGGCTTCGGATTGGGTGACCAGTGTGACCTCTCTACCTTCACCCTATCCCCCAATGTTTACCCAGCACTTTAGGGATTTAGCTTTGAAAGAAATCTGTAGGACTTTTCCCCTCAGTGTCTTCCTTCAATCCCACTATTTTTGTAATTTCTGCGACTGTGGTTTTTTAGGGTGTCCAGCTTTTCTAAAATGCGTTCCCTCTCCCTTACCAGTGTATCCAGCTCCTTTTCCACCCTTTTAATTCTATTCTCACTTTCTCCCACCCTGTCCTCAACTTCTGTCATTCTGCTCATTAATCTTGAGAGGGCTCTCTGCATTTTGTCTCATGGGCTTTGTTGTCCACAGCTTGAAAGTGCCTATCTTCCATGAGGCCCCAGTCCTCCAGTGCGTCTCGCAGGGAGGGCTGCAAGTCCTCTCCCTCCCTCCCTGGTATGACTTTTCCAGACCTCCTGGCCTTGTGGTATTGTCCTCCAGTGCTGCTGTTGTCATCACTGTACCCTTTCTCGTCATCGCTCTCTCCGCTCGTATACGTCGTGGACCTCAGGGTCTCCCAGTTTGGCTCCTTCCGCTTTTCCTGGCCTCTCCACTCCACCACTGCTGCTTCAACTGGCCGTAGCATGAGTGTTGCACTCAGCACGAGAGCGCCCAACCCAACAATCCCACTGTGAGGTGGGGGGGTGGTTCTGAGTTCCTCCCTCTCCCCAAGATGCTTCACAGGGCTCCTGCAGTCTGCTTGCTGATGCGGGGCAGTGTCACCTCTATCCTGGGTCTCCTGCAGAGTAGACTCCATGGGCTGCAAAGGCTGGGTGATGTTCTCCACAATGGGCCTCAAGGCAGCCCCACCATTTTCTTTTCCATGAAGTACCTCACCTTAGCTTTGGAGCCAATTCTTTTCCATTCTTGTCTGTGATTTTATTTTTCTTTGTCATCTGTTCTTGATATCTTCCTACATCGCCAGTGACTATTTGGTTGCTGTTTTGATATTTTTTACGGGCTTATTTTCCAATGCATTTCTGGGCACTTTTTTATTCCATATGACCTGTCTTTGAAAAAATTCTTAGGTAAAGCTATAGGTAGTGATTAGAACAAGCATTGAAGTCTTGGCATCACATTCATCTTTACACAGCTCCCTTCCTATCAGTGTTATTGGCAAATCCTTCCATATTTGTAAGTCCTATTTTACTAAGCAGAGGAACTTAATTAAAAGCTTACACAGATTTTGTAAATTCTTGTCTTAATTTCTACTCTCAAATAATTAATCCCATCTGATTACCATTTGAACCTACTGCCTCTTTTATATCTTTCGTAATCAAGGTTTGTTCAGGCATTACTTCACTTTTCTCCATATTAGCCTTATAACCAGACACTCTTAACACTTTTTCTGAGTCTCCAGTAAGTTTTCCAAGGATCCTTCTGGATCTGACATATAATAATACATCATCCGTAAATAAACTAATTTTATGCTCATCTTGTCGGATCATGAAGCCCTTAATCTCAGGGTCTCTTCTATTAATTTCAGCCAGAGGTTCAATTGCCATTATGAACAATGCTGGAGGATGGAGGATGTCCTTGCCTACTCAATCTACTCAAAGGGAATACTGTCTTCATTTGACTATTCATAATCATCTTTGCCCATGGAGTGTGATATAACGCCTTAATCCAATTACTAAATCCCCCTTCTATACCAAATTTCTCCAATGTTTGAAACAAAAATAGCCATACTAATTGATCAAATGCCTTTTCTGCATCCAGAGAAACTATTATACTTGGATTACACCCCAATTTTTGCTATTGGTATTATATTAAACAGTCTAGCTAGATTATTTGCTGAATGTCTACCCCTTACAAATCCCATCTGGTCCAGATGTCTTAATTTCGATAGATTCTGCCCCTGCCTATTGGCTAACACCTTTGCTACAATTTTTTAGTAAGCATTAAGTAGAGAAATTGGCCTATTTGACAACGTTTTTAATGGATCTCTATTCTTTTTGGGTAATACCATAATTATTGCCATTGTAAAAGATTCTGGAAGTGTCTGTGTCTCCACCACTCGATCCATTACATTCATTAGTAATGGCATTGACATATCTTTAAATTCTTTATAGAACTCGGGTGGAAACATATCCTCCCCCAGAGGCTTGTTAGCCCGCAAAGTGCTCAATGCTTTCTCAATCTCTTCCTGTGGAAAAGCGGCATTCAGGCCATTTCTATAATTTTCATCCCATCGAGGAACTTCAACCCCTTCTAAGAACTCATATTTTGTTTTCATCCCCTGGTATATCTGATTTTTAAAGCTCAGTGTAGTATTGCCGAAATGCATAATTTCTTTCTTTCTGATTATATCTAACTACATTGGCATTCTTCTTTATTGCCCTTGCTGACCTTTCCACCTTTAATTGTCATGCCTGCACCTTATCAGACCATTTCCCCCAGTTCATAATATTTCTGCCTAGTCTTAAATATTGTTTTTTCCACTCTACGTTTATAAGGTATTATAATGTATTTTATTGTTTTCCATTATTCTCTATTTATCCTGTTCACCTGATCACTAATATTCTTTTTCTAGTTCTAATATCTCTCTTTCCAAATTATTTAATTCTGCATTATATTTCCTCTTCACATTTTTGGTAAATGAAATAATTGGACTGCTCAAAAAAGCCTTCATTGTATCCCAGAGTAAAAAGCTGTTATCTGTTGATCTCAAATTTGTTTCACAAAAGATTTCTGTGTGTGGCCCTAATAAATTGTTTAAAATCCTCCTGCTTTAACATTATTGGGTTCAAATGCCATCCGTAAACACCTTCCTGCTTCTCCGCTATTGAAATAGTCAGCATAAGTGGTGAGTGATCAGAAAATAGCCTTGATAAATATTCAGACTTCATCAACCTGTCTTTTAGTCCAGCTGACAGTAAAAATAAGTTGATTCTTTTATATGAATCATGTACCTTTGAGTAGAAAGAATATCTCTGTTAAGATAATGTTATTTTAGCAGCCTTAGCTTTAGTTACTGTTCTTGAAGATTTATCCAATATCGGATCCAGACAGAAATTAAAATCTCCTCCTATCAAAATATTTTGTCTCCATTTCAAAAATATATCCCTTAAAGGCTTCGTCATCGTATTTGGCGCACAAATGTTCATAAACATGATTCTGAATGAATATTACAATTTATCATCACATCTCCATAACCATAACCATATAACCAGTTATGGAGCGGAAACAGGCCATGTTGGCCTTTCAAGTCCGCACCGGTTCACTGATTTTGTGCGCCCTCTTCAGGCATTGGTCCCGGTAGATCTTCATTCAATAACGATGGGCGAATTCAATGCGAAGGTGACAATAAATGGATATATAATCGAACCAATTTAAATATCTACCTGGTTGGTCTTTTGATATATTCTTTTCAATAACTGGAACATTTTTATTAGTTAAAATTGTGACCCCTCTTGCCTTAGAATTGAATGAAGAGAAAACCTGCCCCAACCATCCTCTTTTTAACTTGTCATGTTCCACCTTAGTAAGATGTGTTTCCTGTTAAAAAGGCCATATCTGCTTTTAACTTTTTCAAGTAAGCCAAAGCTGCCTTTCTCTTAATCGATTTGTTTAAACCGTTAACATTAAAACTTATAAATTTAATGTCTTATCCATATTGATTTACAGACAAATATAACACAGTAATATAGTCACAGTAAATAATTAAACTCTCATGATCTCTGCCTTTTTGAAAAAATGTATAAAGCCCCTGCTCTGATGGTGAGATAAACAAGAAACCCCAGAAGGCTTGAAAAAAGCCTACGGAATCTTCCAAGGATGAAGAAGAAGAACCCCACCCTTAAGTACCATCTTTAAAACAAACATCACTCCTGATGTCATTACCCCCCTCCGACCCGGGTCACCATCCTGCTGTTACTTTATTCAACATTTCCCCAAGCTCTCCACAAAGCATCAATGAGAAAGATTAACATTACCTGACAAAGATCAGATGACTCCAAAAAATAGATCTTTACTTAGTCCACAAAAATACAATCTTTATAATTCTCTTCCAAAGTCATTTTTTCTTCTTAAAGTCCATGAACAAATTCTTCTGCCTCTTGCTTTGTCTTGAAAAACTGCCAGTTGCCTTCCGACACCTCCACCTGTATAATCGCTGGGTAAACCGTGGAGTATATGAGATTATTCTCCCAGAGCTGCCGCTTGACCTCCTCAAATTCTTTTTTCAGTTTGACCACTGGGCTGAAACTTTAGAAAAACATGACCTCTTGTCCATCCCATTTCATGGGGGCATTATTTGTTTTGAAGTACTCAAATACTGCTCTTAAGATTATTTCCCAAACCCTGAAGCTCAACAGCCTTACGAGGACTGGTCGAGGATGCATATCCTCATTTCCTCTAGGTCTGAAGGTTCGATGGGCTCTCTCAATCCATACTTATCTGCCAAGTGACTCAGCATGCAGTATGTCAGGAATCCAGGATTCAAAGAATTTACCCACATCTCTTCCTTCCACACTTTCTTTTAAACCAATTAATCATACATTATTTCATCCATATGATCAATCTTATTAAGAAGCATTTGTTTATCAATCATCCACTGTTTTGGTTGTTCATGCAGTCCTTCCCATTTCTTACCCTAAGTCTCTTTCAGCACTGTTCACTCATTCCATTCAATTGATGATTGGCTCACCCATGTTTTTGATCAAGTCCGTTGAATCTTTTATCACTCCTTCAACTTTTGCAAACTGTGTTACTAAGGCTTCCATCCCTGATAAGATTGTCTGTAATTCTCGAGCAGAAGGTCCTGAAGTTGGGCAAGTTGAGGTAGTGCCCTTTGAACTATCAGTTGAGGTTGCAGGCAGACTTAGAGCTTCATCCGATTTTGGTCTTGATTTTTTTTTTCCAGTCATCTTTGTTAGTTACCAATATAAGTAAATGTTATAAAAGGAAAAAATGAAAAGTACTTTTGAGCCATCTTTTTAAAAACTCTTCACGGAGAGCTCAGCCAAAGAACATCTGCTCAGTCTTGTTGCATGGCCACATCCCTGAGACAAAATCGGCTTGAGGTATGTGGATTTCTTTTTGACTAAGAAAGGAGGTGTTGAAAGATTATGCTTTGGGCATATATTCAAGAGTTAGCGAACAGATATATATTTGATCAAAATATTAAATTAGACCCATTAACAGAACAAGGAGGAACTGGTTCAAGTTGGATATGGAAAGATTTAGGATTGATGTCAACAACAATTTCTGGGACACAATTCAGGTAATAAAAATCTTGAAATAAGAAATACAGGTAATCCTTGACTTACGACAAATCCCTCGGTCCAAATTACGGTTGTATCTCGGAGTGGACGCAGTCAGAATTTTGCCCGTGTGCATGGAGTACCGAAGTCTTAAAGCAACTTTTTAATCAAATCTGTTTTTTCATCGTAGATGTTTGTTGTATTTAACAAGCTATAACGGAGATATGGAGCATGTAAGAGCCAAAATGTGCATACTTGTAGTTGGCGTCCCAGGGTCCATAAGCTGGACATGACCATCTTGATTCCTGTGCGCATGTGTGAGTCTGCTGCATATGCGGTGGGTTCAGGTATTGGAATTCGGTTGGTGCATGTGTGAGAGTTAAGCATCCAACAGATATTGAATTTAAGCCCTTGACTCCCATGCATGCGCCACCCGAACTCCAGTGCGTAAACCCACTGCGCATGTGCCAACAGAACACCAGTCCACGAATCCACCGTCCATGTGCCAAGTGAACTCCAATGCACGAATTCACCGCGCATGTGCAAAGCCGCTGTGCATGTGCCAACTAAACTTCAATATGTGAATCCACCACGCAAGCACTAACCTAAGATTCATGTATGTGCGCAGGAATCAAGATGGCCGCACCCAGCCTTTGGACCCTGGGACAACTGACTAACATTTTGGCTCTTACATGCCCTGTATCCCTGTTATAGTTTGTCAAATACAACATAAACCATGTACATATTATTTAAAAATTTGATTATTTGTGTGTATGGATGCAAGTGGAGTAGGTCGTAAGTCAGGAAATACCTCTAGTGCTGTAGCAATGATTGGATGTTGAAAGCTTTCTAGATGAATTTATTTATTAATGACTTCTCTATGATTATTTTATCTACCTATTCCTAAAATTTGCATGCTATCAACTTCCAGAAGTACATCTAGTAGTTTTTTTTTAAAAAAAGAGAAATTATCAAAATTTATTTTATATCCACCTTGCAATTTTCTGCTGAAATGTAAAGAGTAGGATAGTTTTCAACTCGTTTCACACAAATGAATCAGATAAACTTTCACCCTGGCAAAGTACAATTTGGCAAATGTCTTATCTGGGCAAAAAAAATTGTGGAAAATAAAATAATTAAATATAATTATAAATATAATTATAAATATAAATTTATAACAATGAATGTTTTAACATGCAGATGAATACCAACAACAACACTTGAGTATTTTTGAAAGATCAACTGTATTTTTTTTTCTGGTTTCCAGCATCTTTTGAGTTTGTATCTTCTCATTTAAATAAATGAGTATGGTTGATAGGATTTAGTTACCCCTCCCCCCTTCCATTGTCTGTTCTCTACGTGACTAAATCCAGGCCAACCTGGCTTTAATTTGTACTGATTTCTTTTAATATCCATTTGTTTGGATTTGCCAAAATCATTCAAACTTGAACTCCCTCCAGCTTACTTTTGGCAGGTTATTACTAGATGCTCAGTTATCTTGAAAAAATTGTGACTCAAAGCATGAAAAGCATTAAATGTACTGACATTGAAGTAGTGGTTTTCTTTTCCCAGTGTTTGTGTGAAATGATCTGGTAAAGTGGATGCTGTTGAAGCAATGCTTTACTGCAACCCTGTCAAAAAATGATAAATGCTCTTGTCTTTGAGCCTGAATCCCAACCAAGCAGAAGCATTTCCCAATGAAAAACAATGATTTTCCAGCTGTGCTTCTAATGTACCAAAGAAAAACTTGATTAAGGATTATTTATTTCCGATTTGCAGAAGTTGCCTTTCATTTATCTTTCTTGCAAAAAAAATCTACTTAGGAAATGATTATACAAATATATGAATTTCACTGTGCCAGTTAAGGATCTTACATAAGTGTAACCTAATTTGTCCTGAGGACATAGGAAGCTTCAAATCCTAGAAATAATATGTTCTGGCTTTTGGAGCACGTTACAAATGTGCTCCCCTAATTTATTCAGAATAGGGGACACCAATGATCTATTTCTTGATGTGCATGGGAGAGTAGGAGAGTGGTCCTTCTGGAAGAAGCTGGAGATGATGCACTTTGATCATCGACGGTGAACTGATAGACAAATTGGGAAGGTAGATGTTGATCAATCCATTCACAGAAAAGGAGATGGAAAAGCCGAGGAAGGAATGGGGAGAATAAGGCAAGGGCAATGTGAAAATGAGAGAAGGAGGGAAATTTAGCATAGTGGTATTACATTTTTCACTTTAGTGCAGGAATGGAAACTCGCATTGATAGAGATAAATATGTATTAGGAAGAAGTGTAAGGAAAGGCACCTGTGTAAACTATTTTGCATATCCCCTAAAGGCATGGCATAGTTATTACTCTCTAGGTTTTTCTTGTAGGCAGGAAGTGATGGGACAAAAGAGGAGCCATTTCATTTTAAGAACAAATTCAGAGACATGGGTACAGGTATGAGGATAGGTTAGGCGCCAATTCAAGAAAATATGGTAGGCCCTCGGGTCATACAAGTGAGGGCTGGAAGTGAGGAGGAACTGAATGTCCTTGAAGAATGCAAAAAATGATTTGGAAGGGAAAGAATACTCAAAATGTTACATCCATTGAGATTGATTACTTTTTGAAAGGAAATTAACAGAATGCTGAATTGATTGGTAAGGTTGCCAAATCAGTCAAAGTATAAGTCTAAACTCCTCACTCGAAAACAGTTCAAAGTTTTGATTGAGTTGTAATCAGTGCATTTCATTAAATTCTAGTCATTGAGGAACAAAAGAAATTAGTTGTCATGGAAGGAGTGTACATCAACCAAGTTGATTCTTTTTTAATCCAGTGTGATTATCTGCGCAGTTAATCTCTTCAAATCAAAAGATGTGAATAAAATATAATCTACAGAAATTCATTCCATTACAGAGTTTAGAAATAGGATTCATTTGTATGTGTATGATTATACTTGCAGTAAATTGTACTCGGCATCACTTCCAGGCGAAGTTACACGTAGAACCATAGAACAATACAGCACAGAAACAGGCTCTTTAGCCTTTCTAGTCCATGCTGAACTATTATTCTGCCTCGTCCCACTGACCTGCACCCTGACCATAGCCCTCCATACCTCTCCAATCCGTGTACCTGTCCAAATTATTCTTAAACATTTAAAAATTGAGTCTGCATTCACCACCTCAGTTGGCAGATTGTTCCATATTGCCACTACATTCTGTGTGAAGAAGTTCCTCCTCGTGTTCCCTCTAAATCTTTCCCCTTTCACCCTTTGCCCATGTCCTCTGGTTTGTATCTCACCTACCCTTAGTGGAAAAAGCCTACCTACTTTGTCAAGACCCCTCATAATTTTGAATACCTCTATCAAATCTTCCCTCATTCTTCTCCACTCCTAACCTGTTTAACCTTTCCCTGTAACTCAGTTCCTGAAGTCCGGGCAACATGCTAGTAAATCTTCTCTGCACTCTTTCAATCTTATTGGTATCTTTCCTGTAGTTAAGTGACCAAAACTGCTCACAATACTCCAAATTTAGCTTCACTAATGTCTTGTACAATTTTACCATAACATCCCATCTTTTATTCTAAAAACTTTGATTTATGAAGGCCAATATTCCAAAACCCTATCTACCTGTAATGTCACTTGCAGCGAATTATGTATCTCTATTTCTAGATCCCTCAGTTCTGCCACTCTCCTCAGTGCCCTACCATTTACTGTGTATGTCCTTTCTTGGTTTGTCCTTCCAAAATGCAACATCTCACCCTTGTCTGCATTAAGTTCCATCTGCCATTTTCCAGCCTATTTTTCCAGCTGGTCCAGATCCCTCTGCCAGCTTTGAAAACCCTTCCTCGCCGTCCATCCGCTTCCAGTCTTTGCATTATTTGCAAATGATCCAATTTACCACATTATCATCCAGATCAATGACAAACAACAATGATCCCAGTACCGATCCCTGAGGCCCAGCACTCGTCATAGGCCTCTAGTCTGAGAAGCCATCACCCATCACTACTCTCTGGCTTCCCCTGTGTAGGCAATGTTGAATCCAGTTGACAACCTCCCCTAGTGTTTGAACCTTTCTGACTAACCCCGCTTTTGGGACCTCATCAAAGGCCTTACTGAAGTCTATGTAGACAATATCCACAGTCTTTCCTTTATTAACTTTCCTGGTAACCTCCTTGAAAAACTCCATATGTTTGGTTAAACACGACCTACCACACAGAAATCTCTGTTGACTCTACCTGAGCCAGGAGCAATTTTATGCTAATGTGGACATTGCCATCCTGTCTTATTGAGACTGGTCTTGGTTTATAAACATGTTCTGTCCATTGTTATTTTGTACATTCTGTTGAGTAGTTTGTTTTAAGGTTAAATGTAATGTTATGCTGTTAATTTGAAAGGGATAAAATTGTAGCTGGGAGGCTGGGATAAGATGGCGACCATCGTTCATGATGGCTGCCTGGCAGTTGCTTGCAGCAGCCTCTTGCTACGGTGCCATTTTGCCTGCTACTGTGCTTGTTCTTATGTATAGTATTATGTTATTAAGTAACACCTTGCCCTGGAGAAACACAATTTCGTTTTTATGGCTGTTTTACGGTTTTAAAAATGACAATAAGTTCTGACCAACTGACTAATCAATTCCTGGCTATCCAAATGCTTGTATACATGAGCTCTAAGAACACCTTCCAATAACCTGCCTACCACTGAAGTCAGGCTCTGTAATTTCCAGGGTTACTGTTGGAGCAATTTTTAAACAACATGAATTGCCCTCCAATCCTCTGGCACCTCACCCGTGGCTAAGGACATTTTAAATATTTCTGTAGAGCCCCTACAATTTCTACCCTAGCCTTCCCAAAATCCAAGGAAATATCTTGTCAGGCCCTGGGGATTTATCCACCCTTACTTGCTTTAAGACAGCAAGCACCTCCCCCTCTTTAATCTGTATAGGTTCCATGACCTCTCTGCTTGTTTTCCTTACTTGCCCTGACTCTGCCTGTTTCCTGAGTAAATACTGATGCAAAAAACCCATTTAATATCTCCCTATCTCTTCTGGTTGATTACAATGGGACCAAATTTGTCACTTACTATCCTTTTGCTCTTAATATACCTGTAGAAATCCTTTGGATTTTCCTTCACATTGTTTGCCAAAGCAACTTCATGTCTTCTTTTAGCTGTCCTGATTTATTTTTCAAGATTTTTCTTGCATTTTCAAAAAATACTCAATACCTCATTTGCTCCATGTTGCTTATTACCTGCTATACACCTCTCTCTTCTTCCCAATATCCCTCGAAAACCAAGGGTCTCTGTGCCTGTTTACTTTGCCTTTAATCCTGACAGGATTAAAATTTCACCTTTGAAGATCTTCCACTTACCACGCACATCCTTTCCAGAAGTGAAACACGAAAGTCTGCAGATGCGTGACTATAGTGAAAACACACCAGAATACTGGAGGAACTCAGATGGTCTTTTCAGTATCTATAGGAGACAGAAATATATTGCTGACATTTTGGCATAAGCCCATCTGTAAGGAGTAAGGAGTATAAGCTGGAATCAGGAAATCTCAAAATTTAGACAATGCTGGCTGGGAGAGGAATCCAGTGCAACAAAAGGTGTTAACCAATCCATGCATTCTAGATCCTTCCTCATTTCCTCAAAATTCGAATATCAACCCAAGGCCCAGACCTATCCTTCTCCATATTTAACTTGAAACCAATGGCATTCATATCACTGGACCCAAAAATGTTCCCTACGCATAATTCAGTCACTTGTCCTCCCTTGTTCTCCAATAGGAGATCCAGTATTGCATTCTCTATATATTGATTTAGAAAACTTTCCTGAACATATTTGACAAACTCCAAGCCATCCAGCCCTTTCATGGAGTCCCAGTCAAAATGTGGAAAGTTATATCTCCTACTATTACAACCTTATATTTATTTCCTGTAGCTGTCTGCTATCCCACTACAGACTTGCTTCTCCATCTCTCATTGACTATTGTGTAGTCAATAATACAACCCCATGAGCATGGTCATACCTTTCCCCTTTCTCAGCTCCACCTATATTGCCTTGTAGATGAGCCCTCTGGTCTGTTCTGCCTGAGCACAGCTGTGATATTTTCCCTGACGAGTCATCCATTCCCCCCACTTTCATTCCTCCTGTTCTATCACATCTGAAACAATTGAAGCCCAGAACATTGAGTTGCCAGACCAGCCCCTCCTGCAACCAAGTTTCACTTATGGCCACGATGTCATAATTCCACGATCCAATCCATGCTCTAGTCTGCCTTTCCTACAATACTCCATGCATTGAAATAGATGCATCTGAAAAAATTGCTATCATGTACAGTCCTTTGACTTCTGAGATTACCTTCCATCTTTTTCCCTTTGCACTCCTCTATCTACTCTGGGACCCTGGTTCACATCCCCCTTCTAATCTGGTTTAAACTCCACAAAGTACATCGAGCAACCTTTCTGCGAGGATATGAATTCTCTTCCAGTTCAGGTGCAAACCGTCCTGTTAGAACAGGTCCCACCTTCCCTGGAAGAGAGCCCAGTCATCCAGAAAGCTGAACCCCTTCCTCCTGCACCATGTCCTTAGCCACCAAGTGTTAAGCTACAAAGCTACTTTAGCATAGCTGGTATCTTTCTGGTTTCAACCATGGAGGTAATGGTGTTACAGGCTCTCTGTTGCTGATATGATCTTGTTTTTTTGGGTGACTTATCATCTTCAGTGATCAATTGAGCTCAATAACTTGCACACAACATCTGCAAAACTCTGTTTTCAATGCTTAGGGGCAGGGAATCCACATTACTGGTGGTCCGTTCACCATTTGCAGCTGTTTCGTGCAAATTAAATATGTGCGTCATACTGAGAACACTCTAGAGCAGTGGTTCTCAACCTTTTTTTCCCTCGGCCCCACTTTAATTTTTCCAAAAAACATACGCCCCACCATTAGTGGAAAAAAAGTTTTATATTCAAAAGAAGTTTTAATTAAATCATTTACTGCAAGTGTATTTCAATGCAATTAAGGTCGGGAATACTCTGAAACACATATTTCATATTCAACTACTACTTCAATATGTCAACCATCTCAAACACACATACAACAATTGTCGTCACTTCAGTGGAAACGTTGCCCCTGACGCTGGCTGCAGATTTTTTTGAATAGAGGGATTAATTTTGTTAGTTTCAACCTTAAATCTCCATGTTTTGTCATTTCCAGTCAGTTTCTCTTAGCTTGTAGCAAATCACTAACAGCACTGAAGCCACATTCTACTAAATTAACTTTAACTTTGGCTTGGCTTCATGGACGAAGATTTACGGAGGGGTAATGTCCACGTCAGCTGCAGGCTCATTTGTGACTGACAAGTCCGATGCGGGACAGGCAGACACGGTTGCAGCGGTATGACAACGGCTCTGTATACGCTTATCTTTGTGAGGTTTTTCAGTTGGTTGTTTTTCCAGACTCTTTTGTGTAGTCTTCCAAAGGCGCTATTTGCCTTGGCGAGTCTGTTGTCTATCTCGTTGTCGATCCTTGCATCCAATGAAATGGTGCAGCCGAGATAGGTAAACTGGTTGACCGTTTTGAGTTCAGTGTGCCCGATGGCGATGTGGGGGGGGCTGGTAGTCATGGTGGGGAGCTGGCTGATGGAGGACCTCAGTTTTCTTCAGGCTGACTTCCAGGCCAAACATTTTGGCAGTTTCCGCAAAACAGGACGTCAAGCAATGAAGAGCTGGCTCTGAATGGGCAACTAAAGCGGCATCGTCTGCAAAGAGTAGTTCACGGACAAGTTGCTCTTGTGTCTTGGTGTGAGCTTGCAGGTGCCTCAGATTGAAGAGACTGCCATCCATGCGGTACCGGATGTAAACAGCGTCTTCATTGTTGAGGTGTTTCATGGCTTGTTTCAGCATCATGCTGAAGAAGATTGAAGAAGAATACTAAATAAGATGATGGAAAATGTATCAACAGTTGCTTTGCTAAAGTAGTCAAGTTTGGGTATTTCTTTTTGATGTCGTTAGACAGCCACATCATGGTTGCTTTCACTTTGAACAGAATTTTCACAGATTCATCATGTTGCAACTCAGATAACTCCTCTTGGTATTGCACTGGACCTTCATATGTCCACCAGCAATGGCTGAGTTAACCTAGAGGGAAAATCCATTGCCTTTAAATCACAAAATCTATCATTGAAGTTGGTAACCAACATTTTCAAATGGTCAACAGTGACATTTGTAGTAGCATTAATTACCTCACACTCATCCAACCAATAGAATTGACTGAAATTTCTTGCAGAAATATTCCTTTGGCATAATTCTAGATGTGTCATGAATCCAAATATCTTTGTTTTTGCATCAACGAGTGTCATATTTGCCTCTTGTTCAATGTACATAGTTTCTCAAAAATGTCCATCAAGTAACTCACATAAGCTTTGCTGTCTGTTGTTAGCAAGAGCTTCATTTCAAGTTTGTCCTTCAAAAACTCGCTGAGGAGATCAAACAGTTCTATAAGCCATTTGAAGCAGTTTCCCTTTGACAACCACCTTACTTCAGTGCGAAGCCATAATCTCAAATGTTCTACATTCTTTCAACACAAGACTGCTTAAACATTACCTTTGATGGCATTGATACACTTGACCATAGAATGCAGAATCTCATGTAGAACAGGGGAAACTTTCTTGGCAACAAATTTTCTTGGTCGATAACACAATGCACAACCAACATGTTTGGATTTTCATCCTTCATTAATTTTAAGCATCCTATTTTTTTTACCCATCATAGCAGAGGCACCATCTGAAGCACAAGATACAATGTTTCTTTTTGGTATTTCATTTTCATCCAAATAATTTTTGATCTTGCTGTAGGTATCAACTTCAGTAATGGTGGTTCCTAATGATTCACAAAACAACATCTCTTCTTGAAACTCTTCCCGATCAATATATCTCTGTTTACCAATACCAGAACCTCACTTTCCCATGAGTAGATTCATCCAGTTGTATGTATTGAGAACTTTCGTGATTTCAACTTCTCAATAAGCTGTTTTTCAACATCTTGACCCATATCATCTATTCTGTTGCAGACAGTACTATTACTCAATGGCATTGCTTGGACATCTTTGTCATCCTTTTGCAGAACTGTTTTGAGAAACAATGATATTGCAGGTTTAACCCATCAAAAAGCTAGTCCGCAACGATGCATATCGATACACGTCTCATTCACTACTGAACTGAAAAAGGAAAAGGGTATGGACGGAGACATGATTGTTGAGATCATTTGGAATCCTTGCCACCATTGAGATAATTTGGAATGGATGATAATAAGACCAGTCAGAAAATATATAACGTTATCCAAAGATAACAACAGTTAAAATAAGAGAAACAACGGAGAAACATTGGAAGAGCAAAAATGCATGTCATAAAAATAAAAAGAACAAAGTGATTTTACTTGGAAGTTACCACAATTGTGTTGTACTGACAGTGTGTCACATCTTTCATGCCAACATAATGTTTATTTTTTCAAACTAACTTTTTAATTATTTCCCAAGATATTCCTACACCCCACTAAAATATTCTTTAGCCCCACACCCCACCAAAATATTCCCACATTCCACCTTGAGGATCTATGCTATAGAGCAAACCTTCAACGTAGCTGGTCTGTGTTAACTATGAGAGAACCTTCATCTCTGCCTCACTTCTCAGTGATCAGTGCAGCATGGATGTGGCAAATGTGAGCTCTTCGAGCTTCTGCTGATGGAAACTGCATTTGCACCCAATTACAACAGGAGTAAGTGAGGTCTAATTTCTATGCAGAGGTATTAAACCTACAGTTAAATGTCAAGTGTGAAGTGTAAGGAAATGGTTTTGCCAAATAGTACACAATTGAGGAAAAATTTAAAAAAACCTTTCTAAATGGACTAATGCAAGCAGAAGCTGTGGAGTTATTTGATACAGTTGTAGACTTGAGTGGATGGACGAATGTGAGGAATATATGACTTTTCTGAGTTGTCTTGAGGTGAAAACTGGCAAGTGAGACTGAGCACTTCAAAAAAAGGTGGTGAACAGCTAAGGATCAACTTTGTACAGGTGTTCAAATAATGTTGTGGAGAGAAGAAATAATTACTGGCCACATTTCTAATTGTTAAATTACTAAAAGGAAGTGAATGTCTCATTATTTGTTTTATGCCTTTATATTCTAATCTCAGTGGACGAAGGATCCGTAAGGACAACAGCCAGTGAGCACGGTCTTGGAACAGACCACTGCGGGCAATCCCACGACACTCTGTCTGTTGTGCCTCGCACTCTGCCAGGCCCAGTGGCTTGGGTCCCAGAGGGAGGCGTTGGTCCTGGGCAAGCACTCGCCTCCAAGTCCTTGACCCGGCACATGGTGCCTAGGGCTCCATGGAAAACAGAACAAAAGTTCTGTGAGGACAGAAGAGCTACAAGGCACCATGTTCATCTTCGCTTGCGAAGGGATGGGCCGTGAGAGAGTTTAAAAAAGCATATGAAGAGGTATGCAGAGGACACTGGCAATGGATTGAAATTAAAGGAGCAAATGGCATCCTTTTGATCTTTAATTTCTATAATAGTATGAAGGACTAAGATGACTCATCAAAAGTAGGAAGTTAATTTGTTGATGCATATTGAAATTGAAGACATTGATCTTGTATAGCTGAATATTTATGTCTTTCTACAATTCAAGATGACGTGGAGCATGCGCATCACCAGATTGACAGGGCTTCCAACATATGCCCTCCAGTTCCAGCAGAGTAAAATAGAAGCAACTTGCTTCTGACAGAACAAAAGTTGACTTCATTATTTCAGGGCAACAAAAGGTGATTTGATTTAATTACTGTTATGTTCTCGGTTGTACCATCGGAGGTCTTAATAAACACTAAGAAAAGCTTGTAAGTTTAGAGCACAAACCTTTATTCACATCTCATGTTACTGTCATGTATTAATACACTGTGTCTCACTGAGCATGCTCACCACTCAGTGTGATGTGGCTCTTACACTGTGTCTCACTGAGCATGCTCACCACTCAGTGTGATGTGGCTCTTACACTGTGTCTCACTGAGCATGCTCACCACTCATTGTGATGCGGCTCTTACACTGTGTCTCACTGAGCATGCTCACCACTCAAGTGTGATGCGGCTCTTACAGTCTTGCAATGTTCATGCTCCAGCATAAAATAGTCCCAAGTTTCCACTGAATATAACAGGCACATGACAGGACTAGAGTTCTGAAAAGTAATTTGGTTGTTGGAATGTCAAGTGGAATCCCCAGCATATGAAGGGAAAACTTTAGAAGAAAATGATATGAAGATAGAGCACAAGCAGAACTCCTGAAGGATGGAGGAAGAAAAATACAATGTTAACAAGAGGAAGACAAAAATGCATTTCTAGCAGCATTTTCTTGGGGAAAAAAATTGAAAAGGATCATCAGTTTGAAACTGATGGGAGACAAATTTATTTCCAAGTTCACCTATTTTTAACATAGCAGTTAATATAGCAGTTAGCACAAAACTGTTACAGAGCCAGAGAGCCGGGTTTGAATCTGGTTCTGTCCGTCAGGAGTTTGTATCTTCTTCCCATCTCTGCATGGGTTTCCATGGATGCTCCAGTTTCCTCCCACCCGTCACATACAGGTTTGGTAGCTTAATTGGACGTATTTGAGTGGAACGGGCTCGTGGGCTGTATCTCTCAATTAAAATTAATTTATTGATAAGATGATAGAAATACCATTTTTAAGAAATAACAAAAATGGTTCTTTATTGACCATCACTATAGTTAGAGATGCATTCATTTTTAATTCATATAAAGAAATATTAAATCAATTATGTGTTAAAATCTGCTGTAATTTAATGCTTTGGACAACTAAAGGAATCATTAAACAAGTAATTTACACTGCTCAAGTAATATCTAACACTACCACCACTCACTTCTAATGAACAAAAATATTGGTTCAATAATCTACGACAATTTTTTTTGAGCAAGCAACAAAATTATGATACAAAAATTTTTACAATGAATTATGTGGACCAACTTTTGTAGACTTTAGGAAGTCATTTTCCTAACTCTTGATTCAGGAACTCGAGGGGATAGAGGAGATGGTCTTCCACAACTGCAGCTGCAGTGAACTGAACTGTTCCTTTCCACACAAGTCTGCACCAATGGCCAAACTTGAGCTGGTGATCCTTAAGACTACATTATTGTTGCAGGATTAAAAAATAATTGGCGTTCTCGGTTCTGAATAGAAGTGACCAGAGCAATTTGAATGTATGGGACCAGTCCATTACAGGAGTAGGGGAGAGAGGAAAGAATGCTTATCAGGTCCTATATTTATTAAATTTTAAAGTTTACACATACAGCACGGTAACAGGCCATTTCGGCCCACAAGTCTGTGGCGCCCAATTTGCACTCCATTAGCCTATATCCCCGGTACATTTTTGAACAGCGGTTGGAAACCGGAGTCCCTGAAGAAAATACACACAGACATGGGGAGAACAAACAGACTTCTTTCAGACCATGTGGGACTCGAACCCTGGTCTGGACCCAATTGCTAGCGCTGTAAAGGCATTGTGCTTACTGCTACACCAACCATACTGCCCTATTTGAATTAAAACTTGAATGAATTGCTAATTTATAATTACAACTGAAATTGTTGATGCATTTGGCAATTAGGTACAGTAGGGCTACAATAAATTTCCTCTTGGAGAAGAAGCTATGCTTTACGCTGTTGGACAGAAGAATGTCAGGTCACTGGTTATTAATGGTAAAATAACCTCTAACACCACAAAGCCTTGCAAATGTAATTTGTTGTATTGGATAGCCTCAAACAGGCCAGCTGACTAATCACACTGATTGCTCAGTTGGTCAAAATCAAGCAAACTTACCAATCACAGACCAACAATCCGCACAAAATTAATTAATGAACTTGCAATTTTTTTTTCGAAGCCGATCAGAAATTTTCAAGTGCCACTAAATGATTACAATCTGTTTGCCCAAAGATGTATTTCCAACTTGGCAATAAGTGTTGTCTTCTCAATAAGCTGGAGATCTGTGAATAAAGTATTTTTAATGCAAAATCATGCAAAACTGTAAATAATTGCTGAAGTAGTATCCATCTTCAAAGCAGAAGATATAATAAGCGCACTTGCGATGAAATAAGTGTGTAATGAGAGTGAAGTAATATTATTAAAAAGAAAGTGCTGGTGAAATTAAGCATCTAAAAGCTGACAAACCTTCCAGGCCAGACCTTCCATTTCCCTGGTTTCTCAAAGAGGCGGCATTAGTGGTGGTCTTTCTAGATTTTTAGACTTTGAAACCTATTTGATGAATTGAAAGGTAGTAAATACATTTCAATGAAACTTTTGAAGAAAGGATGAAAAGCCAACAATTGTATGAGGCCCCTATTTAATTATTGAGCAAAACTTTAAGCACACTTTGTGACAACTTCTGTTGGCACCCAGAGTGAAAAATTTACCCTCGGACTAGTCATGCAATTTCATCAAAGCATTATTTATCTGACTGAACTTGAGCCATTATCATGTTGTCAGTTGCAAGGAATTTTCACCTATTCTATAACTTTATTGTAATTTTTATTACATGGGATTCAGTTCTCACCTACTGCATCATCCATTGGCACATTTTATCCATTCTGTAATTGTACATTCTCGGGAAACTTTCATAACATAACTACTCTTTGAAACAAACTGAAAGAAAAGTAGCTACATCATGTTTTTTGTACATGTATTAATTTGCTTAAAATGTATGCTAATTTGATACCTTTTTTCAGGTTTTACCCTGTTTACTGGAGGAGTTGATTCCACACTAGAATTTGTTTTGAATTTGAGAACGGGATGATCCAAAATGAGTGGATGTAACAAAACAAATTAGCACATGGATTTCAACTTTACTCAGTTAAATGAAGGGGTAATGGATGTATCTGAAGAGAGTTGATGCAACAAAATTTATCATGTTATTGTTTTGGCTGCAAAGCTTGCATCAGATAAAAGAAAGCAGGTTTCACAGCCAGTGAAGTATTTTTGAAGGCAATCATTATTGATTGCAGGCCTAGTTTTGAAGATGGTATGGTGCTTATATTAGCTGATATGAATTATGTTAAATTTATGAATTTTTTTTAAAATTCCACAGAAATATAAAGAGCATGAAAAGACTGTCACTGTTAAGGAAATAGATGGCCTCCAGCTTGTCAAAAAACTGGCAAAAGATATGGAACGCATGTTTCATAATAAAGCTGAAGCTGTAAGAGTAAGTACATTCACAAAACCTGTGGAGTAATCTTTTTGATGATGTGCTTTGCAATAGAAGACTGTTTGCTTTTCAGCGTGCATCATATAGATAGACTGCTTAAAGGTTCACAAATAATGCTGTAAACTGAAAAAAAATGACAAAACCATTTCCTCAGTGCAAATGCATGCAAAAATGCTTTGATATATCATTTGACTCTCCATGTGATTGTGCAAATTGAATCTGCATCTCACTGATAAGTATATAATTCTTTGACTGGAGCGTTACCACATGCTGCAATAAAACAAGAACTACTAATTCTGTGAGACAGTTATGCACGCTCTAATCTTAACAATTATTTTTATTGCATTTAACATTTACCACAGCTGGCAATAAAGCAGCAAAGCCTTTCATTTTCTGCTGAGGTGAATAAGTAGAGCATAAAAGTATAAAATGCTGCAACTCTGTTTAATCTTTTCATTTTGACCTAGCCTAACTCTTTGTTCCATATCCTTTCAGTTGGATTAGATTTTTGTGCAAATGAAAGAATGGTAATCTTTGGTGAATGCTCAATATAAGAGAAAAGAACGACATGCATTTCTATGGCATCTTTCCCTGTTTAAGAATGTTCCAAATGCTTTGCAACAAATGGTATGCACTTGTTGTTATAAAGTCAATTCAGCAAATGGTTGGAGATGAGAAAAAAAATATTTGCAACCTAAAGTCTCAATTCTGTTTTTTAAAAAAAGTTAATATTTTGTTCAAAATATATTGATAACTATTTCAGCTATTGTTCATATACACAAATAACTGTTATTAGTAACACCTTAAAAAAAATGAATTAAAATGTGTTGGGGCATTAATTGCAATGACACCCATTTGTCCAGAAAATTTGTCTTCCTTCAGTACCAAAGTTGCAAGGTTGACAAAATATTGGACCTAACAAGGATTATTGGAAAAGCATCCAATTACACTGGACAACAATTTTTTTTTAAAAAAGGTTTGCTTCCTGAAAAAAAACCCAATGAGGATTATGATAGACAACTTTAAGCTGAATGCAAAGATAATTTCATATTTGCTATATCACAGAGGAAGTTGAAGAAACATTACATTAACTTCTATTGAATTTAGCATGTTTAATTGTATAATGATGATGATACATTGCATTAGTTCAACTCACCTAAAAATATTTTGCTGGAGATTTTTGTTTGTACTCAGCATCTGATGCCTCTCATGCCAGTGTCCAGCAATAGTTGGCCAAAACTGATGAATTTCAGTTGCCCTGATACCGCTTTTCCATGCTGGTGAAACCTTTCCCTATGTTCATCACTAGCTACACCAAGATCAGCTGGGAAGATGTCCAAGTGTGAATGAAGAAAATCAATTTTTAATGACACGTTGCACTTCATGGTTTTATAGGCTTGAAGGAGACTTAAAAATTTACAGGAAATCACAAAAAATAGGTTGTATCTAAAAATGTACGTGATAGGCAAATTTTAAGGTGATTTTAGTGATCAGCATCTCAAAGTCCATAAAATTCACCCAAAAGTGTTCCAGTGTGATTGATGGCCATCTGTCCATGCCATTTTGCTTTAACTCGAGTTTGAAAAAAAAGTGGTTCTTGCACCACTTATTAGGACAGAGTAATTAAGGTGGTTTCCTATTAACATTCTCAAACATTTATCTTATGAGTATCTCATTAAAAGCAGTCTGCAACCAAGGGTAGAAAGTTTCAACTTTTCTTTTAGTTCTATGGCTCCAACTTAAAATGAGTAATTCTGCTCTATGACATGTTGATATTCAGAAATGTGCCCTGCAAGAATGATTAGAATCTTCTTCTTTCTGACTTTCTTTTTGTTGGATGTTGTACAATTCTTAGTCTACCCTGAACATTATGGTTCCAAATAAGCCCACGTGTGTGGAGAGCTTTTCTGAATATCCACCTCTAGGCCACTTTGCTGACCTAGAGGTGGAAGAGGCGGGCTGTGGGTGTGATCAAGGCAATTAGTAAGAAAGAAGTTGTTTTAAAAACCACTAAGGTTACAGTATTAAAGAAGTGAATAGCACCACTGACTAAGATTCGGCAAACCCTGAGACTTGCAATGGTTAGCAGACTAGTTGCAGAATAATTAATGCCGATCAGTTTTTGATGGGAGATTTTGGAAAGGGTCAGAATGCAAGAAAGAATTTGGAAACTAGATTTTGGTCTATCAGGCTACTTTACTGCTAAAGTGATGCATTTTTCCCAATTATAAGGTGAAATTACGGTATGAGGCAAAAACATCACAATCATGTCGCGCTCTCTTAATTTTTGCCAGTGTGAGAAAATTATCAAATATAAGTTTCATTTGAAATTACTCCACAAAATAGAACTTGTTATTCCTGGGCGATTTGCATTTCTTCAAACTGCATTGTGAAATCTTCATAACACATGGTAGGTTTCAATCCGTCTCTTGCTTAAAAATCCCTCATTCTTAAAATCGGCAGGTTAAAATTAGTATAATGCTACAATAGTTTGACATGATCTTGCGCATGTTTAGTTAGAGGATATGGTAAATAATAGATTTTATCTTTACCAGTTAGTTTCATAGGAATGGAGATCTAGTACATTCAATTTTGTTACATCTTTCATGCTATGTCCTGCTCAAAGCATTCTTCATGCTTGGACAGTAAAGACAAACATCTTTCCTGTGCCAGTAACCTGTATATTTTATAATAGCCTTGAGGAGCAATGGGTACCACCAACAGACCAAAGAAAAATAACAGGCATTCTTGTTATATTTTTGGAGATCAGAGCCCTGCCTTGAGATCTAAGAATAGAAGACATTACCAGTATGTAATGATTTCAATGGAATATTCTTTTATTTTAAAAACATTTTTATTGATGTTTACAATATGCACAATTGAACGGTCCAGTTATATAGTGTAAAATTCAAAAGAAGAAAAAAAATCCTTACAATTCAGAACCCCTACCACTAAGCAAGGTTATAAGCTGACACGTAGGAATCAAGTGACAACAACCTGGGAGATGGACAGCACAGCACCAGAACCAGCCTAATTCTTCAGGTTATGATAATAGTCCATAAATGGGCCCCACATTTTTTGGAAGTTAATATTTGACTCTAATGGCATATCTGATTTTTTTTCCCTAAACTTATTTAAGACATTATATCACTTAACCATTGTGTATGTGTAGGTGGAGTATTGTCTTTCCATTTTATCAAAATTGCACCTCTGGCCATCAGTGAAGTAAAAGATAAAATTTGGTTTTGAGTTGGAGTCAGTAAAACATCATCATCTTCAAATGATCCGAATAGAGCAATTAAAGGACCAGGTTATAATTTGCACTTGAGAATCATCAATAATGTTTGAAAGATATCTTTCCAACATTTTTTCTAAACTTGGGCAAGCCCAGTACATGTGAACCAAGGAACCATCACCAATATTACATTTGTCACATAGAGGATTTATATCTGAATAAAACTCTGACGTTAATATTCGGAGCAGTGACCGTGTTGCTAAGTCAAGGATGCTGAAGTATCACTCATGGGCTGGTTGAAATTAGTTAGAAGAAAGCCCATAGTTGTATTTAATGTAACAACTTAAAATAGCACTTAACCTGAATACCTTGTCCTACAGTGCAAATGTTGGAAGGGCTAAATGCATTACTGTTTGAATGGGTCAAATGCAGTGATTATCATTACCTTAAGGCAATGCCATTGTTTCAAATTAATTGTCACACTTGGAAGTTCATAATTCTAATCAATTTTTAAAAATCCAATGGTCCAAATCCAGTCATTCCCAGCAAGATGAGTGTCTCTGATGAAGGATAATTGAACTGAAATATTCGCTTCAATGCTGCTGTAATAGCTTTTGCAGACCTGGAATGAGGGGGCATGTATCTTTTAATGCTCCTCTCCAGATGCCTACTGTCCAGCAGTCCAATCCAACAAACCCATACAGTTTTTCACCATGCAGAACCCACGGAGTGGCAGCACCCTTGCTTGGTACCCACACTGTTAGGGTGGTGGCTCTGTGGGATCGGCAGGCCAGCACAGGACATTGAAGCAGGAGAAATCCCCATCCTTCCTACCAAGAACAAGAAGCCTTGAAGAGGTAGGCAGGATAGCATGAGTTTCGAGGCCTCACACCAGGTCATGGGCTGCTTGCGACTGGCTTCTGAGAACCAGATATCAGAACCAGGACCCATGAGGAGGCGAAGGACCTCAGGCACTGACAGCTTCATATTGTTTTGGAGGTTTGGACTCAAGAACTGAGGTGGATGCCTTGAGCTCCAATTTGTTACTGGATTGGACAGGAGTAATTCATCTACAGAAATTATAGGAGCGCAAAAGGGATGGCATCGGAGAAGGTGGTGGGAGCCACGACACTTGATGCCTCAGAGGGGAATCATTTGCTTCACTTTCTTGTTGTGATAGGAGGGCTGAACCAGTGCTGCCTCTTTTTGAGTCTTGACAGAGCAAGCAAAGGAAAGCAAATTGTGCATTTTGTGTACATGACAATAAAGACATCTTGAATCCATATCTTTCTCTGCACAATTGCTGCGTGACCTCTTGAGTCATTGCTTTGCACAGCATGAAAACAAGCCCTTTGGCTGAATTCATCTGTGCTGACCATATTGATGCTAATCCTGGTTTCCTCCATTGGCCCAGATCTTTTTATTTCTTTCTATCCCATGTCCTTATGAAATGCTTTTTAAGTACCATGATTGAACCTGTCTACTATTTCATCTTACAGTTTTTTGCATGTACCCATCACCCTCTGTTGGAATTGTATTTTATCCAATGTATTGTACATCTGAAAAGTTACCTTTGCTTGTGAAGGAGATCAAGCAAAACACCTCCCATCCATCAGTGTACCTGCTTTCAGGGAACAATGAACTTTCACTCCAAGGTCCCTTTGTATGAACGCTTCTGAGGTCCTTGCCATATACTGCATATTTAGGCTGGCATTAAATGATCCAAATTGTAATACCTAATTTCTCTGGATTAAATTCATTTTGGCACCACGCCGCTCAACTTTCCAGCTGATCGGTGTCCATCAATATCCTTGGGAAACCATTCTCGCTATCTGGAACTCTATCAAGTTTTGCGTCATTAATAAACTTTTTATCAGCCCACAGACATTGTTATCCAAGTCTTTTTTATGACAAACTGGCACCCATCCCTGCAGTACACCGCTCGTTTCAGGCATACAGTCAGAAAAGTAGTCCTCTGCCACAACCTCTCTCTTCCTTCAGGAAGCCAATTTTGGATCCAGTTTGCCAAAACAATCCCATATGGAGCAGCCTTTCTATGTGGGTCTTTATTAAAAGCCTTGCTAAAGTTCTGGTATACCATATCTATTGTCTTATCTATCTTGCCTCAGCAATCACCTCAATTAGATTTGTAAGGCAGAATTTCCTATGCACAAAACCATGCTGACTCAGCCAATCAGGCTCTTACTTTCCAATTGATCATAAATCCCACCCCTAAAATTTTTTTTGCCAATAGTTTCCTTCCTACTGACATACTCACCGGCTTGTATCCCTGTTGCCCTCCTTAAATATGGGAGCAGTTTTAGCTATCCTCCAGTGTATTGTACCTCACAAGTGGCTAAAGATGATGCAAATACATCTGTCAAGCCCCAGCAGCATCCTCCCTTGCATCCTATAACACCCTGGGCTAGATTGCACCAGGTTCTGCGTACACCTCACAGTAGTCTGTTTCTTTAAGATTTACAGCAAGTGCAGTCTTAAGATACAGTCAAAGTCTTAAAATCTGGACGACTCGGGGATTGAGTCAGATTAAATTCAAATTTAAGGAGAATAAGGAAGAGATGGGCAGGTAAATTTTGATAGTTTATTAATGAAACCGTTTTTCAAATAAAATATTAAGTTTTTTAAAAAAAGCAAATAAATATTTATTTTTTTATTTCCATGACACACTCACCCACACAAAAGCCTGCTAAATTTAAAAAGTTTGAAAGTTTGTGGAAAGTCTGGATTCTTGGGTGTTCTGGATTTCTGGCATCTGGATTTTTGGACTTTTATTGTATGCAGTTTTTTTAAAATTTGTATTTTCCTAAATGCCCTTTAGAAGGCAGTAATTGATGCCTTCGTCAAGTGATGAAGTTGCTCCCACACTTCAATTATTGAGAGGTTTCCAGAAGTTTAAAGGAAGAATATTACGTCCAAGTTGGGATCATAACTTTGAGGGAAACATAGGAGATTGTGTTCCTGTACATCTGCTCATCCATTTCTTATTCGATTACACACTTGATAGCTTCTGAAAAACAAGCTTTGGCAGAGATAAGGGACTCCTGCCATAGTGTGGAGGTGTCTATTCACTGTATGCCACTCAATGGAGAAATGGGTAAATAATTTAGGGCATTTAACTCCTGGTTAGTTCAAATGAAAGAGCAGTAGTACACAATTGAAGAAGGCAATGTTCAAATTTAAAATTTTGTAAAAGTGTCAATAAGAAATTCCTGAAGACTGAAGAAATCTGCTGATCTTGATGAATTAATAATCAGTGAAAGGGAAAAGCAAATCGATCAAATTACCAATGTTTCCAGGTGGCTTTGTCGATCATTTCAAGGTCGCAGTCTGACTCGCATGTCTGAAATTCAATTACATCTGTTTTCCCAGTGTACCAGAAGAGTTACCAACCACATTTATGAAAGCTAAGCCCATCTAATCTTTTATCTGGCTTTGCATGTACCAGTTTAAATTGTCCTTATTTGGAGACAGTACAACCCTCGCTTCAAGGCCTGCTATGGTCTTGAAGCAGTGAGTGTGGCGATCAAAAACAGGGCATATGTGCAAGAGGCAGAATGTTCTCATGACTTTAGGGACTAAGCAAGCTAGTGTCCACTTTTGAATACATTTTTCATCCAATATTAAGAAGTCAGTCTCTCATCTAAATATAGAGAATTTGATGAGAAAGCATTTAGACATTTCAAATCAACTTGGGATGCTCCAAGTTTGAGGATATGGATACTTCCAACATTGAGAGTTTGTGCTCTCTACCTTTGTGATGGCAACCCTTTTCAGACTGGGTGGCCTTTGGATAGTTCAACATTAGGCTTGAAGTCATTCTTTTATAATTTGAAGCTCATATATTGCAGCTTTCATTTAAAAAAAATATAAAACAAGAAATTGCAAGTAAAATCCGTGAAGGACACATAAAGGGAAAATATTAAAGAGAGAAAATCAAAATGGAGCCTGTGTGGAAAATAGTGACTTTTTAAACTCTTATTGTCAAAGGTTTTTCAGTAATTACAATGGGCAACAATTTTTTTCGAAAGGTTTTTTTCCTGATAAAATAATGGGCATTAAGATGTACATCTTCAAGATAAACACATTTAATTGCATAACAATGATTACATAAGCTCTCAGGTTGATTGCACAAGTTGCACAACAAATGTGAGAAACCCAGGGTTTGTCATGGTCATCAATTTGACATCCGTAGTAGAATGCATAGGCTGTCGGTTGTACTCAGTGCAGTCATGTTGCGTATTAGAGCCTTCAGAGCATACTCGGCACAAATGTAACAGAATGTATCACAGCTTTTGCAACATTGACAAGATATTTCTGCTGTATTGAATCTTCCTGAAGACAATAAATGCTATTGATAAGTACACTCACCATGATATTGTCTGAAGAATATATGCATCAGTGTGTGTTATAATCTATAATAAATATAATGCACAGCATCTGTATATGTGAGCTGCTTTTATAGCCTGCTTGCTTCTATCCTAAGTAAGGATGCCCAGGCATGGGGCAGCATTAGATGGTGTAGTCGTTAGCGCAATGCCTTTACAGCGCCAGTGATCGGGACCAGGGTTCAAATCCTGCGCTGTCTGTAAGCAGTTTGTACATTCTCCCTGTGTCTGTGTGGGTTTTCTCAGGGGCTCCAGTTTCCTCCCACCATTCAAATCGTACCAGGGGTGTAGGTTAATTGGGTGAAAATTGGGTGGCACGGACTCGTGGGCCGAAATAGCCCACATGCTGCATGTCTAAATTTTTTTAAATTAAAATAAATTTAACATTTGCATAGCACCTGCACTTGAGTACATGCCCAGGCAAGCTTGGATTGGATTTTTTTTTAAATAAAAAGATACTTGAGCAGCCCAAAATACATAAAATACACCAATAAGTGTTCAGGAAGCAAAATCTTAACTGTCTAGTGTTATCATTATAAATTATTTGGGAATTTTGAAGAGTAAATTGAACTGAAAAGCAAATCAAACCAATAACTGCGCTGTTTTTGAGTTGAAAATATGATATTATAGTGGCTTTGCAGTGGGCCAAGCGGGCGCTCAGCACAGTAATATGAACTGCCACCATTAGTGCAGTGCACGGATTTACCTAAGGGCTGGCATGCTAGCGGTACTGAGTGCTGAGGGACGGCATGTTGTTCAGCTGGGTCCCCTGCTGAAAGGCACAGGACCTTAACAAGTCTCAATTTAAACCTGCTGGTCCCGTGGATCAGCAGCTGTCCCTTAACCTTGTCCCATGGAGTCTGGACAGGCAGGGAATAAAAGCCACTTCTAAAGCTTCAATAAGCCAATCTTAAGTTGACTACTCTGGTTTGTGTTTGTATTTCTTTAGTAGCCGCAACAATTGGTGACCCCAACTGCAAATTGAACTGAAACTTGAATCTCCAGTCATAATGGATGCAGCTACAGCAACAGCTGCTGCCACGGCAGCGGTTAACACAGTTGAACTTAATTTGCCTCCTTTTTGGACGCATCAACCTCTGGTTTGGCTTATTCAGGCTGAATCCCAGTTTCGTCTTTGGAGCATAACGGTGGAGGACACAAAGTTCTGGCATGTCGTAGGTGCATTGGATGCTGCTACTGCATCTCGAGTGAGCGAATTTATTCCCAATCCTCCCGCGGAGAACCAGGACACCAGATTCTGCCAGTTTCTTCTGGATAAATTGGAATTGACAAGGCACGAGGACGGCATCTGGCTTTTGAACGTGGAAGGCCTGGGTGACAGGAATCCATCAGACCGAATGAATGAGATGCTGGCATTGGCGGATGGTCATTCTCATTGGCTGATTTTTGAAACCTTATTGCTATCAAAGCTGCCAGCTCACGTCGCCATACACATTGCTAACATGGATTTCCGCTGTCCCCATGACATAGCACGGGAGGCTGACAGGCTCTATCGTACTCCTACACAAGAGTCAGCAGATACATCTCCCACGTCCTACCAGCCTCCTGTATCTGCAGT